>NW_008332583.1:14930-67833 GCF_000622305.1 Nannospalax galili
ATACTTGGAGCCTATGAGGGATATCTCATTCAAACCAACACCTTCCACTCCCTAGCCCCCATTGGCTCATGACCATATAAAATGGAAAATGCATTTAGTCCAACCTTAAAAGTCCCCATAGTCTTTATCAGTCTCAATACTACTCAAAAGTCCACAGTCCAAAGTCTCTTCTGAAACTCAGAGCAATCTCTGTGAATTCCTATAAAATAAAAAACAAGCTACACAGTTCCAATATATAATGGCACAGAGTAAATATTCCCATTTCAAAAGGAAGAAATGGAGGCATAGCAATGAAAGCTTAAACCAAAGCAAGACTGAATCCCAGCAGGAAAAAACAAATTTTGCAGCATCTGGGGCTTGTGATGGAATTATCTGGCCTCTAAAGAGGTTGAGTAGCCCCTCCCCTGCAGCTCTGCTGCCTGCCTCACATAAAGCCCCTCTCTTGGACCAGCTCTATTCCATACCTAATGTTTTCCTCAGTGGATGTCCCATGGTCCTGGCATCTCCAACATCCTGGTGTTTTCACTGCAATTTAGGCTTGACCTTCACATGCAATTTAGGCTTGACCTTCACAACTTCATGCAGTGGCCTTTCAGAGCCTCCTTTCAGGACATCTGACCTGCAACTCATTGCCTGGCCTCAGCAGCTCTCTGCAACTATAGTACAAGACTCCCATGACCCCCTCAATCGTGCATTTTTCAGTTGCAAAACCACTATCACATGAGCAACACTACCAGATTCTGTTGCCAGCTTGGGCTGGATCCTGGCCACCTTGGAACACAGTTGCATACCTTCCTGTCCTGACCCTGTGGAAAACACTTCCCTTGGGGTTTGTTAGCAGGGAACCCTTTTTACAGCAATCCAAGTCTCAGTTGAAACTCTCTCCTTTCAAAAGAACTTGCATTTTCACAAGATGGATCCTTCAATGGACAGTCTTGCTCTTGAAGCACTTTTCCTACTGTCCCAGTGCAGAGTACCAGGTTTATTTGAAATGGTACTAATCTCTTACAATTATAGCTGCTTTCAAACCACCTTGTCCAGTAACTTTATACTGGCCCATACTCTTTTCTTTGCCAAATTATCCATTTTTCATGTCTTTCTGCTCCAATTGTTGTTCTCTCACTACAGACTGAACTGAGAGTACAGAATACAGCCTGACATTATTCTGTCTTGAAGTTTCCTCTGCCAAACAAATTAGTCCATTACTTTTCAATTCAGCATCACACAAGTTCCAAGAACACAAACAAAATGGAGCCAGATTCTTTGGCAAAATATAGCATGAATGGCCTCTAGCTCAGTGCCCCATAGTGTTTGTTCCCCTTTGATGCCTACGAGCTGCACCTCCACTCCATGTTTCTCTCTATACTTTTCTCTTCTAAACTCCCACTAAAATGGCCTGTTAAACTCTGCTTACAGCATTCTAGAGCCTTTTTAGCCCCACACTGCAAACTCTTCAACATTCTTCTTGCAAACCAGTTTCAAAGACCAACAAACTACATGGTCATGTTTATCTCAGCAACAACCCCATTTATCAGTACCAGTTTTCTGTATTAGTTACTTTTCTTGTTGCTGTGACAAAACAAAGAGAAGCCCCCCCCCCAAAAAAAAACCGACAAAAGTTACTTAACGAAAGGTTTACTTTTGCTAAGACTTTGAGGGATGCAGTCCAACATTGACAGGCAAGGCATGGTAGGATCATGAAGCAGCTGGTCACACTGCAGTCACATTCAAGAGAGGAGAGAGGAGAGAGGAGAGAGGAGAGAGAGGAGAGAGAGAGAGAGAGAGAGAGAGAGAGAGAGAGAGATACTCAGTTCACTTTTTCCTTTTGGTTTGTTCCAGAACCAGCCACATTTCAGGTAGGTCTTCTCACTTCAATTAACCTAATCTAGAATTTCTCCCACAGACATGCTCAGAGATTTGTCTCCTAGGTGATTCTAGATACTGTCAAGTTGACAATGCTAAACATCGCTTATGTTAAGTGAGATAAAGCAGGTACAGAAGGAAGCAAGTGACAGTGTATAATCTCACTTGTTTGTGGAGCCTAAAGAAAGCTGAATTCAAAGAACAGATGGTCATTTCCAGATACTGGAGGTTAGGAACAATGTTTGCTAAGAATACAAAATCTGGGGGGTTGGCTGGAGAGAGAGTTCAGTGTTTAAGAGCACTGGTTGCTCTTGCAGAGGACCTGGGTTCAGTTCCCAGCACCCACATGGCACCTAACAACCATCTGTACTTTCAGTTCCAGGGGATCTGATGCCCTCTTCTGATCTCCACGAGCACTGTATGACATGGGTACACTTACATACATGCAGGCAGTACACTCATATACATACTAAAATATTTTTTTAAATAAAAGAATATAAAATCTAGGTTGCTGTGGACTCAGCAAACAGGTCAGTCCTGAACCAAGATTAGGGCAGACCTCATCAGAGAAGTTTTTTTTTTTTAATGCAATGGATGGTGAGTGATGCAGAAAAACTTGGTAACGGTGCAGAGAATAAGTGTTTATAGACTTATCCTCTGCCTGGCAAGCTAGACTGGCAAGCAGTGGACAGATGCCTTCTCCAACTGAGATTTACATACTTGCTTCAATCACCACAAACTAATTTGACTACAGTTGCTCCAGAGGAGAGGAGGGGCAGAGAGAATCAGTCATGCCTTCCATCTAACCAGCTGGCCTAAGTGGTACCTGGGGGACAGACTAAGGATGGGGACAGGGGAAGTGGGAGAGAGGGGGCAGTCTTCACCATCTTGGGCCACTGCTGGGAGATCAGAGGGTCCTGGCCACAATGTAGGAAGGAAGCCCACACATGCCCACACCTTTGTAAGTAACCCCAACCCCCACCCCCACCCCCACCCCCAAGCCCACCCCCTTTGTTAGTAAGCCCAGTAAATTCTTTGGTTCCCCAAACTATAACTTGGAGGTATATTATCTCGGTTTGTTGTAAAGATGGTGGGAGGAGGGAGGTGGAAGCCACATGTGCCTCCCTTAAGAAAAATTTAGCTGCAAAACGTGAATGTGGAGTGCTCAGCCACAAATGGTTAATTTATGTATTATGTCCCTCCCCAAGGCTCAGGAATCATGGTGTGTGTGGGCAGATATACGAGCCAGAGGCCAGGGAGGACCAGAGCAAAGCAGTACCTTCTAGACGTAACGGGACTGGTGCTCTCAAGAACTCACAGAAGCTGTGGTTGTCTAGACATGACCTGCACAAGATCAAGCCAGCATTCTAGCATGGAGTGGAATACATGTTCATGAGCTCCCACCCTTAACTGAGGAGCTGCATCCTAGAACTGAACTCTGAATATCAAACCATAGACAGACGCCTTCTTCCCAAGCTTGGTTATACCCCCTTGCTTAAGATTATCACAAATGGCTGGAGAGATGGCTCAGCAGTTAAGAACACTGACTATTCTTGGGCCAGGTGTGGTGGCACAAGCCTTTAGTCTCAGCACTTGGGAGGCAGAGGCAGGCAGATCTCTGTGAGTTTGAGGCCAGCCTGGTCTGCCTAGTGAGTTCCAGACCAGCTGGGAATACAAGGAGACCCTGTCTCAAAAGGACCAAACAAACAAACAAAAAAACCCCACTGACTATTCTTGCAGAAGACCCAGGTTCAAATCCTAGCATCCACAGGGCAGCTAACAACTGTCCATAACTCCAGTTCCAAGGGATCCAAAAGTCTCTTCTGTCTTCGTCGGGCACCGCAGGACACAGGCGCACTCACCTACATGCAGGCAATACACTCATACACATAAAGTAAAAATAATAAATAAAAAAAATTTAAAAAAAAGATCACAAACAAATCTGACCATTGACACTCAGCAAGAAAGGAGGGGCTGGGAGAGTCAGCCACACCTCCGAACCAACCAGTAGGCCCTAGAGGCACAAGCAGGAGGGACTAAGCTGAGGAAGCCTGTAGAGAGATGCTCTCTAGCCATTTTGTACAGAGGTGAGGAGGTCACATCTGAGCCAGGATGGAGACTTTCCAGTGCAGTCTTTGGGGGAATGCCCACCCTCTTGTAAGTAAACCCTCATTCATTGCTCTGTAAGTAATCCAATAAACTTTAGTTTCCCAACCTTAGTTTGGAGAACTTATACCTCAGTTTGTCATAAGGACAGTGGGAGAAGGGGGCTAAATGGTGTTCGCACCTCCCAGAAGGAATTTTAGCAACAGGAGCTATGGGCAGTTGATGAATTCTAGGAGAGGAAGACTCAGTCTTCTTTAAGTCTATGGCCCCTGTTAGGCTGACTGCACCCTAATGGATGGTGGTTCACTCAGAGAAAGCACAAATTGGAGTCCATGGGTCATAAAACAGTAAAGTATAAAACCTTAAAGGAGAATTCAAAAACCTCTTTTATAATGTGGTGATTATAGTTACTATATACTTGAAAATATTAAGACAACAGATTTTAGATTCTCAGTTTAAAAAAAATCAAATATGTGTGGTAAAAATATGTTCATTAAATTAATTTAGTTATTCCAAGGTATATATTTCAAAATAATGTGCTGTGATAACAAATACATGTAATTTATTTATCAGTTAAAAATGTTAATTCAATGGGGGATCTTGTATTTTTATTATTTTTATTTTCTGTGCATAAGTGTATTGATTGCATGTATGTAAGTGCACTCATGTCATGCAATGCCTACAGAGGTCAGAAGAGGGAATTGGATTCCCTGGAACTGGAGCAGCCAGTGCCCTTAACCACTGAGCCGTCTCTACAGCCCATATTCTTTCGGTTTATCAATTTATTCCCAGTGCCCAAAAAAGAATGTAGCATAAGGCTGGCACTTGGTAAATACTTGCTGAATGACAGGAAACTGGAGCTACAGCCAGTTCATTGCAAAGGAGTCGAAGGAACCACCACTTTAGACTGGCCTTGGGCTTGAAGTCCCCAGCAGTTCCATGCTGCCCACGTCACTGTTGTTTGTCTGCTCAATACAGATTGGATGTATAACTCTTCTTGCCCTGCCCCTTGTATCACATTCATCTTTTAATCAGTGCAATGTTCAGAAGTGTAAGTCATATAATCCGTGGCCACGACCTCCTATTCCTCTCTGCTTTCTCTCAGAGATAATCTCGTTGCACACAGTAGAATCTCAGTGAACAGTTCTGGACTAAAGAGCTCCTTGGGCATCCTGCCAAATGTGCTTCCTCTCAGACCCCACTACTGCCTGTGGCCAGCCACCATACAGGAAAAGCCCTGTTCTCTCACTGTTGGCATCTGCCCAACATTCTACAATGAACATTGTAGATTGCTATGATGATCGATGAAGGTATTGATACCTCTGTGGATCTGGTCCATTACCTTAAAGCTAAAAAAAAAAGTTTAAGGTTATATTTTGAAAGCAGAAATTTCTAGCTGTCTAAATCATCGCTCGGTTTTGTTTTGTTTGAGATAGGGTCTCCCTGTAGCCCCAGCTGGCCTGGAACTCACTATGTAAACCATGCTGGCATCAATTTCACAGAAATCTGCCTGCCTCTGCCTCTGCCTCTAGCATGCTGGAATTATAGCTGTGTGCCACCATACTCCCACCAGGCCTAAGCAATGTTCTTTTAAACACCTCCTAAACAGAACTACCAACCACATTCCTAAAGCTCACGCTTTGATGTGATGATGGTAAAAATGTTATCTTTGCAGATGAATGTCCATGTTGTACAAACCGTTTCCCATTTTTGCTACAGTTACTTAAAATCTGATTGAAATGCCACATTTGTTGCCTAAGTATATCTTGATCAATTCCAGAGGCTGAAATTCCTTTAGTCTTTCCTGTCTGGAGTTTGTTCAGTTTTAAACTTCAATGACTCATTTTAAATTGAATTTTAACATATAAGGTCCCTCATTTCTTTCAAGAGTAGATGGGAGGGCAGTATTTTATTAATTTAATCAAAAGTCTTCCAGGAGGTCCAGTGAGATGGCTCTGCAGGTAAACACAACTGTCATGAAGTCTGACAACCTGAATTCAGTTCCCGGAACCCTAATTGTGGAAGGAGAGACAAACTGTCCTCTGACCTCTTCACATGTATACACACACACACACACACACACACACACACACACACCATTAATAAATGTAATAAAATAAAATTTTTAAAAACTCTTGTGGGCCAGGTGTAGTGATGCATGCCTTTAATACCAGCAGAGACAAGGAGATTTCTGTAAGATTTCCAGGCCAGCATGATCTACATAATGAGTTCCAGGCCAGCAAGGGTTATATAGTGAGACCCTGTCTCAAAAAACAAAACAAAAAGTGTAGTGAAAAGCTGAATTAATGGTGACTGCTATTACTGCAAGGATCCAAGACTGCTCCTGAGTGCAGAGCTGTCAGCCTGGTCAAAGGCACTGGACACCCAAAGTGTGCCTGAAGAGCCCTTCTCTTTTCCAATCTTGTGTAGAATTTTCCCTGCCCTAGAAGCTGTCTGCATTGTGAGAAGAGAAAAAAGTAAGAGCTGGGGGAGCCGGAGCTGGGGGGAAAAAAAGAATAACCCACAGGAGCATACAGAACAACATCCTAGGAAGAAAGTAGGTGAGGGGTTAGGAAAGAGCTTTAGCAAATGGATATACAGGGTGTGCTATTTTATAGTTCTTGAGTAGAGAATCAATCTTCAACAATACCTCACTCCTCATATTCACTGTCACTTACGAACCATGCTTAAATTTAAGATCGTACACAGATACTAATATTATAAAAATTATCATCCCAGGGGCTGGAGAGATGGACCAGTGGTTAAGAACACTGGTTGTTCTTAAGAAGACCCGAGTTTGAATCCCAGCACCCACATGGCAGCTAACAACTGTCCGTAACTAGAGTTCCAGGGGATCCGACAGCCTCTTCTGTCCTCCACGGGCATTGCACGACATGGGTACACTTACCTACATGCAGGCAATACATGCATACACATAAAATAAAAATAATAAAATTTAAAAAAAATTATCATTCCATCTCAAATTCTATTATAACTGGAAGTAATGCATTCATTCAGCCATACTATGTCAGAACAGCCAGTTACCTTTTCTTTGGCGTGCAGGCCAAAACTCCTTCAAATCTACCAGTGAATCTTCATCTGCTGTGATTGTGGAAGCACTTTCTTCTTAATTCTGTTCAGATTAAAAAAAAAAGCAAGTGATGAACAGTGGATGTAAAGTTACAGAAATTTTTATCCTATTGTCATGTTTCAAAATTATTCTATGTGTTTTGAAATGCCAAATTGCTAGAATTCAAGGCACCTTACCAATTCTTCGATAAATGCAATTCATTTTTACAGTGAACTTAACTGACTATATTTACAATAAAGAACAAATGACTGCTCACTATGTACATAGTGTCAACCTCCTGGGGCCTAAAATCATTGTAATTTTTCCACTAATAAGTTTTCACTTAATTTTTAAAAGTTGCTATTCAAAAGCCTGTTCCTATGAAACCCAACAAATCTTAGCTTTAGAATAAAATGTGTAATATTTGGAGTGGTTACTCTGTCCTTTATCATTCAGCAGTATACAAAAGCAATGCAGAATAAACAGGAAAGAAAACCTCAATCCATCTTCCTTGAAAAGCACAAGGAAATACGCACTCCATTATCTTCCTGTGAGCATTTGTATTACAGGTAACATGGGGTGGAGGGTAATGTTTAGTTAGGGGAGAAGCAGTGAGGTAGAGTCAAAAGATTTCAGAATAACAGACCAAAGTTAGAAATTAAACTGGTTTTCAAGTTAGAGAGCAGAAGAGAGTAGTGAATGTAGGCCATGCTGGCTACAGGACCTATTCTGTCAGTATAAAACATAAGCAGGGCCTGGAGAGATGGCTCAGCTGTTAAGAGTGCTGGTTGCTCTCGCAGAGGACCTGGGCTCCATTCCCAGCACCTACATGGCAGCTAACAACTGTCCATAACTCTAGTTCCAGGGGAATCCAACACCCTCTTCTGACTTCTTTGGGCACTGGACAACATAGGTGCACTTACATACATGAGGGCAATACACTCATACACATAAAACAAAAATATTGAAACACACACACACACACACACACACACACACACACACACACACACACACACACCAGGCAGGCTGAAATCACATAAAATGCATGATTAATCCACTTCTCCCCCTATAATTCTCACTGTCTATATACACCAAGGTCAGGGGTGAGAATACTATTCTGCTCAATTGTTCTTTTTTTTTTCCATTATGTGAATAAAATTTATTAAGTCAGTGAAACAGGATTCCATTTACTTTCTCTTTTGAAGTCTCTTTTGAGACTTCTTTTGAGTCTCTTTTTGAAATTTTGTGTATTTCATACAGATCATCTCAAGCAAATCTTAATCATTTTTATATCCCCTTCCCCACTGAAATTCATAATTGTGTCATTTGTGTTAAGGACTATTATGTCAAATTAGTGTCCCCAGACATCCCTCAGTACAAGTTTATCTACTGAGGTCTAGTCAGCCTATCTAGAGTCTCTCGCTTTAGGAAGATCAGCTCTTCCTCACCCAGGAGTAATCTGTTGCCAGTATTTCTTCAGCTAAGATTGGGGCCTGCTGTCCATTTCCACAGTTCTCTGCTGAGTTTTTGTCTGATTTGAGTTTGCATAGGTCCTGTGCATGCTGACCCCATTACTATCCCAGGAACTGTAGGACTCTATTTCCATATTTCATGCACCTCCTCCCTGGCTCTTCCAATCTTTCTGCCCCCTCTTCTGAAATGGTCCCTGAGCCCTGGGTGGGTATAGTTTCATATGGGAGTCCTGTCCAAGGACCAGCATTCTGCATTAGTCACTACACTTTGACCATTTGTGACCGTTTGTGTTCCTGGCATTGTGTTGCATGGGGGAGCTTCATTAATGAGGACTGAGATATTCATTATTGTCTTCTTCACCCTTTTTCTATGTTCCATGAGCCTTAGGTGTAGAGGCTGCATTATAGATGTGCCACTTAGGCTTGGGCAATTCACAGATGATGCCTGTGTGTGACCAGTTGTGTAACAGTCTCCATCTGATGTAAAAGAAGCTTCTTTTATGAGCGGCGATTGGATATTTGTCAGGGAAGAAGGCTAGCCTCAGGCTCAGTTGTTATTTTCATATACTTCAAATGGTAACCCAAATATTTCTATGGCTTGAGATCCTAAGATACTAATAGAGTATTTCTAAAAGTCAGTGACTAAAATGCCATGTCATTTTTAAAATTCACTTAGTCATAATTACCTTTAAGGTTCTTAACCTAGTCCTGGGTCCATATCCTTCCCCTCTCCCTTTTCACAAATACTTGCAGTTTCATTTGCTCACAAAGCCCTATTCTGTAATGCTTGAAAACCATCCTACAATCTTTAAAAGATTCTGTCTCTCTTCTCCAGATTTCTAATTCTTTGCCAGTCTTCTATATTTAAAAAAAAAATTCTCTGATTTTCAATTTAGTACTTCGGTTCTGCCTTAAAAGATTCCTATCTTGCCTACTATTAATATGTCCATCTAGAGTCAAAATTCTTTTCTTTACATTGACAACATTTACAGCTATGAAAACATCTTTACTCAAAGTTAGCTACAAAGTCCCATGATAGACACCATCAACAGAGATGTTATGCTAGAGTACCCATTCTGTTCTGATGGTGATGAGTCAGAGGGAACTAGAGGTGGTAAAACACCAGCATCAGATTAAGATCACTTGATCTTACATCACTAGTTCAGATCATTTTTTCAATTTTCCATCAGTATACTCCAGCTATTCCTCCAAAGTATCCAAGAAAGTCAGTGGCTTTTAGGTGTCTTATAAAAGATTTCACCATTTACTAGTCTGTATACCTTTAAAAATGTTTTACAGAAAACCTGTTTTTAGAGAAAAATGATAGTGGTAGTTACTAAAATGAACATTTAAAAATAACAACTTCCCAGGCTGGGCATGGTGGTACAGGCTCTTAATCCCGGCACTTGGGAGGCAGAGGCAGGTGGATCTCTGTGAGTTCAACCAGCCTGGTCTACATAATGAGTTCCATGCCAGCTGGGGCTACAGGGAGACCCTGTCTTAGAAAGACCAAAATAGTAATAGTAGTAGTAGTAGTAGTAGTAGTAGTACTACTACTACTACTACTACTACTAATAATAATAATAATAATAACTTCCTTACTTAAAGAAAGGGTGAGGGGTCTTCTGCAGAAAGTGACAACCATATATATGTCTCATTTGATCTTTACAATAACCTGTGTTCAAAAGAGCTGTCATTATGACCTGTACTTTACTAGTGAGCAAACAGAGGTCACAATTTGCTCAAAATTGCCCAGCAGATAAATGGTTTGAAGTTGGAACCAGAATCGAGGCTTCCTGTGTTATTCCTTTCCTTTCCAGTACATCAAACTGCTTAAACAGGAACTTTTGTTTTTATTTTTTGTTTTGTCTTTTTGAGACAGGGTCTCTCTGTAGCCCCAGCTGGTCTGGAACTTGCTATGTAGATCAGGCTGGCCTCGAACTCACAGAGATCCACCTGCCCCTGCCTCTTGTTTGCTGGGATTAAAGACGTGGGCCCCCATGCCTGGCAGCAACTTAATTTTGATCTGCAAAAAGAAATAGTCTGAAAGATAGACTGGGAAGATTTTCTTAGAACCAAAGCCTTGATATCTTTATTTACTCAATATCTACTTACATAATAAGCATTGACTTTTAAGATTATTTTAAGTGATGGTTGGTTAGAAGTAGGAGGTGAGAAGCAAATAATGACATGACTTCCTCTTTTTCCAAAATCCTGAGAAGTACAGGCTTAAATGATTGTTTTTAAACAGGAAGAAAAGAGCCAATTACAAGAGACACCTTTCTCCTACAGGTGTCCCCTCACCTCCTGTGACCCTCTTCTCTGATCAGTGTATCATATTTGTTCTATGGGGCTCCCAATTCCTCACTTGTCATAGCCAAAGCTAGACTAAACTCAGATACAGACAATATACTCTCCTCAGAACCAGGAACTGGGTGAAGCATCTAGTTTAGCTCAGGCTGTAGGCTAGCCCCATGTACTTGCTAGTCTATAGGAAAAAAAGCCACTCAGCAAAGACTGGAAAAACAAATGTGCTAGGCGGAGTGAATCTGACCCAAAAGGCCCCTCTGCCCCAGAGACAGGGATGTAGTCTCTGCCGGGGGTGGTGAGGAGGGGCCTGGGCTTTCTTGTCACAGCATAGTCCCCAAGTACTTCCACCACAAAGGTTCCAAGGTACTGGGCCTCCTCTAAGTGGCCCCTCCTATGAGCATGGCTTTTGAACTGTGTCAATAAAACAATCTTGCCCAAGAAAGTAACAGATTCTGTACTAACAAAAAGACAGATTGTCACCTGAATTTGTTATAAAACATACTGTGGAATGCCCCAGGGTTCATTCAGAAATATCCTCTTAAGAGCCCACATTGATACACAGTGTTATATTGGCTTTCATGGGGCTTATAGTCTAGGACTAACGTTGCTGTGTCCTCTTAAAATGCTGAAAGCCTTCTTATAATTTTACACATAAGCTCCCTTTTTGTTATATCATACACAAATACTTGCAAAGGAAGAAAATGCAGACCACACTAGTCTTGGTTTGAAATATAACAGAATAAATTTTCTTTTTCTTTCTTAAAACTTCACTTCTAGGCATACCACCAAGCTTTAACATGAGACTGGCATCTAACACTTGAAGAGGCATGGAAGGGAAGAAAGGGCTGACAGATAGACCCTGCAAGACGCACAACAAAAATCCTGACCAGGTCCTTTCATATAAAGTTAGAGCTGGATAAAAAGTAAAACCTTGGGCTGGAGAGATGGCTCAGTGGTTAAGAACACTGGCTGCTCTTACAGAGGACCTGTGTTTGGTTCCCAGTCCCTACATGGTAGCTAACACTCATGCTTAACTCCATTTCTAGGGAACCTGACGCCCTCCTCTGGCATCTATGAGCATTGCATGTACAGGTGCACCTATATGCACACAGGCAAAACACTCATACACACAAAATAAAAATTAAAAAGCGAAACCTTGAAGGTGGAGTACAATTTCTATTCTACATAGGAAAGACTGAAAGTCAAGAGATTTGCCCACTCTGGTTATGTGTTCAACATAAATATGTTGCAGATGTGCTCTGTCCCAATGCTGGGCCTGACCTTAAAGTAAGCAGAATATTCTGCAGCATATTAGCTGTGCCACCTAACCTCAGGTTTATATTTTCGCTCCACCTCTGATGCTACAAACACAGTCCACATGTTTTATCTTCCATGGTGACCTTGGAAAAGAAAAAAAATTATGCTGCTAACATTTAAAAACTGGGACGATCCACACAAAATTTCTATTTCCTCTTGGTTAAGTCCAAAGATGTGGCTGCAGAGGCCTGCTTTTCTACAGGAATAACTGTCTGATGTTGTGCTATGGGCTGCCTCCGGTCAGTGGGCACACACTTTCCAAAGTACCCGCCTGGCCACTTCACTTGTTTTCCCTTAGGCCTGTTCCCTGTAGGCAGCCACGGTTTGTGGCCTGTGAGCCTATACTGTTTTCCTAAGAGTATTCTCCCAAATGAAAAACTATAACCCCAAATTTTAAACTAAGCTATAATGCCAACTACAAGCATCTACATTAGCAGGCAAATCCCCATAAATATGGATTCACGTGGTACCCAACTTGCTTTCTTCTGACCTCAGTGGCATTTGCTGTCACCCTAACAATGAATTGCATACTCTGTACAAACTATCTTTTCGATGGGCTCCTAAGTACTTCCCTCTTCAAAAGCCAGGCTAGGATCATGTGTAACTGAGCTACCCATGTAGAGAGCGCTGAGGACAACTGTAAGGAAGGGCACCAGAAACTCTGGTCTAGCTCCAAACAAAGATTTCAGGTCCTGCAGTCTGTTCTAGGACTTTCTCTGCCATCATGCAACTCCTCACATGGAGTCTTGTTTTGATTGGGCTTTTAGCTTTTTGAGGCTGGCTCTCATACTGTGACCAGACTGGTTTAGCATGCACTATTCTGGCCTCAAACTCTCAGAGACCTGCTACCACAGCCTCCCTGGTACTGGGATTACAGGCATGCCGTTCCCACTCTTTCACTTGGTTTCTTTTTTCTTTCTTTCTTTTGGTCTTTTTTTGAGACAGGGTCTCCCTGTAGCCCCAGCTAGCCTGGACTTGCTATATAGATCAGGCTGGCCTTGAACTCACAGAGGTCTGCCTGCCTCTGCCTCCAGAATGATGGGATTAAAATCATGTGCCACCACGCCCAGCCCTTTCACTTGTTTTTAAAGAAACCTTATTTTCTGACAGCTTCTTTAGACAAAGTCAATATTCAGTTGCTCTACTTTCGGTGGCTTCAGCGCAGTTGGTCTTGCTCCTTTGCGTGTTCAGTGTGTTGGTCCTGAAGCTCAGCTCATACAGCTCAAGCTTGCTCTCAGGCTGCACTCAGGTTAACTGGGTTCCCTCTCCCTTTAGCTAGAGGTCAGCAAAGCCCTTTTCCCTGTCAGCTGTGACTAAAGTACATTGCTAATTTTACCATAACCCTGCAGGGAACTAAAGCTACAATGAAAGTCCCAGTCATTCATCTACTTGTCATTTAAAAGACCCCGGTCAAGTCAGAAGATTAGAAGTTCAATTATGAAAGTATACGGCAGTAACAAAAGCAACAGTAGCTGACTGTGCACTCATTATGTAAACAGATCTAACACCAAGCCCTTTACCTGCATCATCTCACCGAACTCTCTTAGGTTCTATCATGTAGGAATTCTTACCATGCTCCTTTACAATTGAAGTTTGCAAGACATAATCACCTACTAACTAGAACTGACTTAAAAGCAACTGCCTCCAAGCCTAAGGAGACAGCAGTTCTTTTTTTCTTTACTGGGGAGAGGGTGGTACCCATAGAGATAAGAACAGGGTGTTAGATCCTCTAGAGCTGGACTTAAAGGTGGTTATGAGCTGACTTTGGTGTCCAGAACTGAATTCTGGTCCTTTGCAAGAGCAGGATGTGCTCCTAACAGCTAAGCCATCTCTATAGCCCCTCAAAAGCAATTCTTATTTGTCCCTTAACTCTTGTTCCTACTTGAACTCCTGCTTCCTAGATTCTAACTCATACTGTCCTTCAAAACCTAGCTCATGGCTGGGGCTATAGCAAAGTGACAGTGTGCTTTCCCAGCATGGACAAAGGCCGAGGGTTCAATATCCAGAGCTGGAAAAAAACAAAAACAAAAAGCAAAAGCACCTAGCTGAAATGAAACCTCCTCAGATCATAACTCCCCCAGGTGGGGTGCTTGCAGATAGGGTCTGCAACATTTCACCTTTGTATATCCCCAGGGTCTCACATGGTAACTTTTAAAAAGTCCCTGCTGAGTTAGATTAAATTGAACTGTAAGTTCCCATGGCCGCTTGCTCACTCAGGTTATTAAATGGATGTTCTTTCCTTGTTGAGGACTTGCAGTTAAGCCACAACAGTAAGTAGCTACTCTGATATGGACCCTTCCTTTTTTCTCAGCCAAAATCACCCACAGACATTGAGGAAGAGAGAAGGGAAAACTAAAGTTAAACTCTAGAACTCCTAATGCTATCTTGATGGGGGAGGAGGAATAATCTGTGGAGCTAACTGGGAGAACGGAAGCCTGGAGGTCTGACAGTCTACCAAGGGAACACTACTTTTCTCCTGTTACTGGCCTAGGATTAGAGAATTCTAAATCCACACAAACGTCCTTAGTAAAGTCATTCTTTGCTACTCTAACACGATCATTTGGGAAAGACATTAAATGAATGAATATCTAACAAACATTTCTAAGGTCTGGTGTATTAACAACCTTCACTGAATGCCTCATCTGGAGCAAACCCCGTGTTAAGCTCTTTACATGCACGATCTTGTTTTAACATCACCATAGTTCCATGGAGAGAACTTGTAGGAAAATGGAGGTCAGTAGCAGATAAATGGCCTGCCCAGTCACCATCCAAAGATGGTAAAAGCACTGGCTAGTGTGATAAATGTATAGTTACTGCTAATTAATAATGTTTGCAGTTTCTTATTCTTTTACCTTTCCTCTTAAAATTAAAAAAAAAAAAACATTGTTTTATGTATATGTTTGCCTGCATGCATATACGTGCACCACATGTATAAAAAGCCCGTGAAGGCCAGAAGGTGTCAGATCCCCTGGAACTAGAATTACAAACAGTTGTAAGCTACAATGTGGGTGCTGGGAACTAAACCCACGTCTCTGTAATAGCAACATGTGTTCTTAACCAGTGAGCCATTTTTCCAGCCCCTATTTTTTTCAAGAACTTTGAAAAAAAAATGTGTGTTTGTGTGTGTGTATGTATGTCCCCAAAATCCAGACAGTATTGGATCCCTGAAGCTAGAATTACAAGAGTTTGCATCCAATGCCTTCTTCTGACCTCTGTGGGTATTGCCTAACATGGGTGCACTTACACACATACAGGCAATACACTCATACAAATAAATGTAGATGCTGTGAACCAAACTCCGATCCTCTGCAAGAACAGCAAGCACTCAACTGCTAAGCCATCTCTCTAGCCCCTTAAATATTATTCCTAAAAGCAGTCTGGGTATCCAGAATTAAAATTCTCTAAAAGAGAAGGAAAGGGGCTGGAGAGATGGCTCAGCAGTTAAGAACACTGGTTGTTCTTACATAAGACCTAGGTTCGAATCCCAGCACCCCCATGGCAGCTAACAACTGTATATAGCTCCAGTCCCAGGGGATCCAACAGCCTCTTCTGTCCTCTGCAGGCACTGCATGACAGAGGTGCACTTACATGCAACCAATACACGCATACACATAAAATAAAAATAATAAATAAATTTTAAAAAAAGAAAAGGAAAATCCTTCCTCTTTCTAGGAAGCCATTCTGAGGTTTTGGTTGGTTGACTGGTTGGTAGGTTGGTTTTTGTTCCTTTTTGGTTTTATTAAGACAAGGTATCAAGCCAGGCATGGTAGTGAACACCTTTAATCTCAGCACTTGGGAGGCAGAGGCAGGTCAATCTTACAGAGCTCTGTTAAGATCTACATAGTGAGTTCCAGGCCAGCTAAGACTACAGGAGACCCATCTCAAAAAGACCAAAATTATGGGGCTAGAGAAATGGCTCAGTGGTTAAGAGCACTGGCTGTTCCTGCAGAGGACCCGGGTTCAATTCCCAGCACTCTTACGGCAGCTAACAACTGTAATTCCAGTTCCAGGCAGAATCCAATGCCTTCTTCTGACCTCTGCAGGCACTGCACTTATACACATGCAAATACTCATACAAATAAAATTTTTAAAAATATTTTATAAGACCAATAATAATAATAATTTTTTAAAGACAAGGTCTTACCCTATAGCCCAGGCTAGCTTGGAACTCATGATGTAGTGCAGGTTGGTCTCCAACTCACTGTGTTGCATTTGCCTCAGCCTCCTGAGGTATGAATCATCATGCTTGGCTCTGAAACCATTCTAAATATCATTTTTAATAGAAACTGCCAATGCCCATCTATTATCCATAGTTTCCTTTCCAGAGCATATGATTTGAATAAAATTCCCAATATTCTTTGCAGTTAGGAGGCAGCTGCATAAACAAGAGCAGAAGCGCTGAGAGTCACTTTGAGGCCAGGCCCATATGAATCCCCAGAACTTGATCCTTAGCCTCTTACAACCTCTGCTGGTGAAATGGAGAGTTCTAAGCACATATTAGAGGGCCCCAAAATTTCACTTCTAAACAGCTGAGAAAAACAAGAGCCTCCTTGTCCACCCACGGTGAGTTGTGACTTGAGCAAGAAACAAACATGTATTATGTTAAGCTACTCAGGCTTTGGGTAGCTATAGCAAGTAGGCCTACCCTACAGTATTTATTCTTATTGTTATTCTTATCATCAGAATTTTCATTATCAACAGGAGGATTAAATAAAGCTATAATTTATTGTGTACCTATTAGATGAAACACTAAACATTTTACATGCAGTAGTATTTCATTCAGTTCTCACAACAAAATAGGTACTACCTGTATTCATTCTATAAATGACAAGATCAAGCATCACTGTGATCAATAAGCGATTCCTCTGATATCTGCAGCATTTATAATTTGAAATATTGCATAACTATATAATGCCTTTGTATAAATGTTGCATTGATGGGCTTATTTTCACTCCTGTGGGTAGTTGATTTTTCTTAAAGTTTATTTTTTTTCTTAAAAGTTTATTTCTCTCATGTTGATTAAAAAAAAAAAGCTAAGAGGGAGAAGGATGAGCCTTAAAACTGTATGTTCCATATCACCCATTCAACACCTTACAAACACAAATTAGTTAATAAACACACTTTACATTTTCTCTATAAATGCATACACATACATGTAGACTTGCACACATAAATATACATACACACATATATATACATACTTAGGAGACAACAGGTTTCATAAATTCAACCAAGGAAACTGGCTTAGTTATTATATATATATATATATAAGTTTCTTTGTATGCTGTTCATCTTGGATCTGCCACTTAGGGAATATCAGTAAGCTGATTTTCATATCGTCATAGCATGTGGGAATGTACACGAACAGAAGTATAAGGCTGACCCCCAAAAGTACTGCTTCCTTTCCCCATCCCAGTAACTACTGCCAGTGCAGCGATCATGCTGCCTGAAACACACACATGTGATAAAGAGAAAAATGTTAGGCTGTTAAACACAGGATAATTTGCTTATTACACAGTGTAGTTTCCTAACTCGGAAGGAACCTGTCTAAAATGGGAAGAGGTCAGCGACAAGATTTCCCTATTCATAAGAATCTTGGCTGAAGTGCCTCTGGGATCATGAGGTCTGGACAAGATGAGCCAGTGTTCCTGCCTCATTCACTGCTCATGAGCTGAGAGCAACTGGCACCTAGAAACTTGCCTTCTACTTGCACAGGTCCAACTGTTTGGCCACAGGGTCTCATCATTTGCAGCCCAACATCAGTGTGTTCTCCTGGAATATATTTTATATTTTCTAGGATAATAGATAACGTGAAGAAGATCTGTTCCTGTTGCAGCTGTTTGAACAGTCCTCAACCTAACAAAATTCCATTTCCCACTTACAAACACATTCAAAGCATTGTATTAACATGAAGCTGACGCTGGATTTCATATGGTGACACTTCACAATAACTACATAGAGCAATTCTATAAGACAGGTGCTAAACTAAATAACTAATGTAACTAAGTTGCTGTTTATTTAAGTATCATGTTACCAAAAAAAAATTCTCTCCTTTGAAGTTTTTCCAAGACAAAAAGAAACAGAAATGTGGTCATGCTTTACTTGATATAATTAAAGTAAGCATTTGGATTTCTTATTCCTGCTCATTAATCAATCATAACATCTACTTGTTAACAAGACAGACTTTTCCCTATGTAACTTTCCATTTGACTTTAGGTGTCTGACATCTGTAACAACAGGCAAAAAAGGTTATTGCTTTAATCAACTATTAGAGTGGCATACTTGTCTTTAGATGCTGATCAAAACATGGTACAGAGTTTGGAGCACTCAAACTAGAAAAATATAGCTGTGAGCATTAGCAAATCAAATGCTGGGTTACAATTTTACAAAATACATTCCTTTTAAAAGTTTATCATAAATGGTCTTTTAAAAATAAAATTCTTTCTGAACTACTGAGTGAAAGAAAAGTCAATCTGAAATGATTTCATGCAACATAAAAAAAGAAATGACAAAATTACAAGTTGGAGGCCAGATTAGTGACTGGCAGGAGGTAGGAATTGGGAGGATAACAGGAGCTGGCACAGCATAAAGGGGCAGCACAGGGGCGACACTTGCAGGAATAGGATGGTTCTGCATTTTAATTGTGCTAGTGATTACATGAAAAGACCCAAGTGATAAAGCAACAAAACTCTCCATACATTTAGGCCAATGTTTATTTCCAGGTTTGATATTCTGCTACAAACAGTTAAGATGAGGCTAGTCTAGCTAATGAGAGAAACTGAGTGAGAATAAGGACTTTTCTGGGTTATCTCTGCAACTTCCTATGAATATGTAATTACTATAACATAAAAAGTTAAAAATAACTAGAAGTGTCTTGAGTCATGAGCATATTTACAGGATAATTCATTCAATTTGTAAGATTAAATAATAATATTCAAGCCTGTTTACACATTTTATCATCTGACATTCCATTTTGTACCTAAGTGGACTGATTATCTGGATAGAGATAAGGAGGAAGCAGAGACAGTCTGAGCTCTGGTTTTGCTGTCAGGATTTTCTGTTGGTGGCATCTGTAATGGAGGACTTTGTGGCAGTCAGTGTGAACATGAAGAAACAGGTAAAAAATATAGTGAGTACAAAATAAAAACAAATGCTTAAAGATTTCTTGTATTTTAAGGTACATAGATTTTTTTCTGTCAAAAATAAGAGCCACAAAACAACATTAAAAAGTTAAAAATAAAAATTTTGAGGTTTCTTCATGCTAGTCAAGATGCCACTAAACATGATTGCATGTCATTTTAAAGATCTATTATTAGCCGGGAGTGGTGGCGCATGCCTTTAATCCCAGCACTTGGGAGGCAGAGGCAGGCGGATCTCTGTGAGTTTGAGTCCAGCCTGGTCTACATAGCCAGTTCCAGGTCAGCTGGGGCTGCAGGGAGACATTGTCTCAAAAAAACCAAAAAACCAGCCTAGTCTCTTTGAGACCTATCTCAGAAAAACAAACCAAAATAAGAGACAGCATTTATAATTCAAACTTCTCTCTGACGAAGGTAATATAAATTGGTACAATATGCAATAATAAATAAGAAAAAAAAAAGAGAATCCTAGCAGCTGGTTGAATCAAATTAAACAAAGCCAGTCTAAGTTATTTTCACTCAAGTTTTAGACAGAGACTTTTATCACTGATTGAAATACAGTACTCTAGGACTACATCACAAACATGACCCAGGATTCCTGCACCTCACACCTGACCAGGCTCACTTCAGTTCAAGCTGACTCCTAATGGAAAGAGAGGTTAGCAGACCATAAATACCTTCCTGTTCTCTACAGTGATGCCATCTGACCTACATTTGCCAGTGCCCATTGAAACTTCCTGGGAGGGGAAAAGTTCTTCATGTCTCCTATCCTCTGATTAACTAGGGCAACAAATGCCATCAAGCAAAGGGAAAAAAGTCATGCCAGTAGTAGGAAATTCCACAGTAGAACATTTGGAAGTGCTGCATTCTCCAATTCTGCAAACAAACAAACTGTCACAACTTTGTAAGACAATGGCAAGGAAGAATCGCCCCACTTTGTGCCATAGTCAGTCAGAACACAAAGCACTATTATTTACTTCAGGCTCTCAAAAGAATGGAAATTAAATGTGAATTATCAACTCTTAGCCTGGGCATAATCTTATCTCTAAAATTATTATTTTTCTTTAAAAATCTAATTTTAGAACTATTAAAATTTACAAAAAAAGCTGCAAAGATTAAACAGAGGGCTCTCTCCAAAAATTTTTTAAATTTATTTTACATGTAGGAGTGTTTTGCCTACATGTAAGTATGTCGGATCCCCTGGAAATGGAGGACAGTTGTTAGCCACCATGTGGGTGCTGGGAACTGAACCTGGGTCTTCTGCAAGAGCAGCCAGGCCTCTTAACCACTGAGCCATCTCTCCAGGCCACATTTATTTATTTATTGACGGGGCATGCATGCATCAGGGCCCACATGTGGATGTCAGAGGACAAATTGTGGGACTCGGTTCTCTCCTTTGACCAAGTCGGTCCTGGAGTTGGAACTCAGGTCTTCAGGCCCTTTATTGGCTGAGCACCACATGCATCTCCCACTCCCTTACTAACTTCTTTTTTTAAAAAATATTTTATTTATTATTTTTATTTTATTGTATTGCCTGCATGTATGTGAGTGCGCCCATGTCGTGCAATGCCGCGGAGGTCAGAAGAGGGCTTCAGATTCCCCTGGAATTGGAGTTAAGGACAGTTCATAGCTGCCACGTGGGTGCTGGGAATCAAACCCGGGTCCTGCTCTTAACTGCTAAGCTGTCTTTCCAGCCTTAAGTTATAATTATATAACTTGTTATATTCATCATAGCTAATGAGCTAATACCTACATGTAAAATTTTGTTTCTTTTCCTCCAGGTTTTTAAGGCCTATGGGACAAACATTCTTACCATATTATCACATTTCAATTCATGCATAGTTGAAATGATTAAAACTGAGCTAAGGAACAGATCTATCACCTCCCATGTTTACGTGTGTGTGTGTGTGTGTGTGTGTGTGTGTGTGTGTGTGTGTACATTTATCATCCTCTCTCAACAATTTAAGTATGCATCATTATTATAGTCACTAAGCTATACAAACATAGATCCTCAGAACTTGGTCATTATAGTTTAAACTTGTCAGAATGAAACGCTTGAAATCATTTAACCAACATTTCCCCATTTTTCTTACTCCCTCACACTCAGACCCTGGCAGTCATCACTTTACTCTGTTTCTGTATGTTCAGTTTTCTTAGATTCCACATTAAATGGAGTTAGGCATACTTGTTTTTCTGTGCCTAGATTATTTCAGTTATTATACTGGTCTTCAGGTTTATCTCTTGTTACAAAGGACAGGACTTCCTTCTTAAAGGCATATATCACACATTTTCTTTATCCACTCATGCACTGATGGACATTTAGGGTGACTCCCTGGTTTAGCTGCTGTGAATAACCGTGCAATGAACACGAGAGGGCAGGTGTCTCCACAGCATACAGTTTCATTCCTTTGGCTATATACTCAGTAGCAAGGCTACTGTATTGTACAGCAGTACTCTTTTTAATTTTGGGGGAAAACTTCCATTCTATGGGCTGCAGTAATTTACATTCCTACCAAAAATATAAAAGGGCTCCTTTCCCCTTGCTCCATATTTGCTCAACTGCTGCTTTTTGTTATTTTAGTGATAGCCATTCTAAAAGACGTGCAGAAATATCTCCCAAAGTTTTGAAGTTTTAATTTGTGTTCAGTTAGTAACGCTGGGCATTTTTTCATTCGTCTCTTAACCATTTGCATGTATTCTTGTGAGAAACTTATAAGCTGACTCCTTCTCATTTTTAAAGCTGGATTATTTTGTTTTCTTGTAACTGAACTGAGTTCACTGTACTCATACTTTGGATATTATCCCCTTATCAGATGTATGATTTGTAAAAAAATTTTCCCCTTCCCTTAACTGTCTTTACTCTGTCAACTGTGTCCTTTGCTGTACAGAAACATTTGCCTTGATGCAATCTCTTCTGTTTATTTTTGCTTTTATTACAGTGCACTTCTGAAGTTCTATAAAAAAAAAAAAATCACTGCTCAGAACAATGTCAAAAAGCTTTTTCTTTCCCCCTGTCCATTCTGGACTACTCTGAAGGAAGTCACTATACACAGCTAACACTTAAAGGATGGACAGTTACCCACTCAAGGGTGGATTATTTGCATAATCCTTGCAATTCTACATGAAAGACGGGCCCAGCATGTTCTTTTATAGGTGGATCCTAGCTTTGTTGTTGAATTTGTAGAACCTTAGGCCTAGAACCTCACCTAGAGGGTGAGGGGCCCAGCACATGTGATATGAAAGTAGAGGGGAAGGAAACAGGGAATAAAGCAGAGATGGGGACAGAGGAACACGGAGAGGAGTGGAGGAGGATAACTAAAACTAAGGCTGTACAAAGAACCCCTATGGAGACCCACTACTTTGTAAGGTATCTTAAAAAAATTATACATACATATATACATATATATGTATATATGTATGTATATTTTTTGGTCTTTTTGAGACCGGGTCTCCCTGTAGCCCCAGCTGGCCTGGATTCACTATGGAGACCAGGCTGGCCTCAAACTCAGAGATCTGCCTGCCTCTGCCTCCTGAGTGCTGGGATTAAAGTCGAGCACCACCACACCTGGCCAAAAAGGAGTTTGAACACAGGTACCCTACATAGGTGAACAATACTTCCCCCAGAAGATATAGGTTATTAAATGAAAATCTCAGTGCCAAGCATGGAATGAGTTATTGGTCAGAGAGGCCTCAGAGGCCCTAAAAGTACACAAGCTATTACCATGGCTCTTGACTGCCCACAGGACAAAGACGGTAAGACCCTAACTGCTCAAGACACAATATACCTTGGTTGCAGGAATTGAGAAATCAAGCAGGAACTAACCCGAAAACATCCTCCCTGATGGCTATCTTTCAGAGTGCTTGGAAGGTGCTATGCAGGCTTCTGGGGGCTGGGGGGAGGCATCAATGGTCTTACCCAGAACAAACACTGCATACTACAATGCTGACATGTCAGGCAAGATGTGCCTATTGGTGCAATAGTGGCCTAAGGGTTATGGAGTAACCACCTTTAGAATGGATTTGAGGTCTGTTCCACAGGAAGGAATTCATGCCTGTTAACTGTAAACCTGGTCAAAGGCACATGGCTAGGGCCGTCATAGGCACTAGGGAGGAGCCTACTACTACTGTCTGGCTAAACAGACATGTTATCAAACTGCCTTCTAAATATTTGTTTATATACATAAATTAGCATTACCCTCAACCTTGGTCAGAGAAGCAACGCTTAGTGTCAGCACTTAATACAGAGACTCATAACTGGTCAAAGTGCTGCGAACATGATTACTGAGTGCTCAGTCTGAAATGGGTCAACTATCTCAATCCTTCCACCCCAGGCTCAAGGAACCCTGAGGAAGTAGGGAGACTGTAAGAGCAAGAGGATGGACAAAGTGCTGTGAAATACTGTCCTCTAGATACAACATGGCCATTGTACTCATGAACTCACTGCAGGTATGGTCACCTGCACAAGATCAGCACAAGATCAAGCCAACAAGATCATTCAACAACAGAGGGCTACAAAAAAAAAAGAGAGAGAAAGAGAGAGGATGTGAAAGGGGAAAGAGGATAAGAGGATGTGTTAGGGTACCTGGAGTTGAAGGGGGAAGGCAGGGGTAGATATGATCAAGACACATTGTTTACATATATGATACTGTCAATCAATACAAAGATATTCTATTTTTTAAAAAATTTTAAAAGATTTGTGCATTGTCTCCTTTTTTATTTTTTTCTATCAGTATGGACTCAGGATATTTGTCTTATTTTTATTAAGTTTATATTACATGTATTTATGCTTAGTCTATTTCATATATACACTATATTTACATGCATTTCCATTAAATTTTGGTTTCTAACCTAATAGTATGCTTTCTAGTTTCTCAGTTGGTTCCAGCTTACACTGGAGATGTGGCTTGGTGGCAGAGCACTGCTTGAGCATGGCCCTCAGTTCAATCTCTAGCACCTCAAAATAAACAAGCTAACTAATTACTTAAAGCCAGCTCCAGCTTGTCCACGGGGAGCTCTCTAGGTTGGCTCTATGTTCCTTTCACGTCTCCCATGACTATGAGGGGGCAACAGGGTGTGCATGTACATGGTTAGTACTTTTTTGCTTCCTGGCACTAGGAGACAGGTTTATCTTATTTCATACCTGCTCCATTCATAGAATCAAGTCATGTCTACTTCACGTCATTGTAAAATAGTATAAGAAACCACCATGTAAGGGCCAGCAAAATGGCTCATGGAGAAAAAGGGTGCTTGTCACCAAGCATGACTGAGTTCAACCACTGGGACCCAAATGGTAGGAGGACAGAACTGACCCAGTAACTGTCCCCTAACTTCCACATGCCACAGTATATATACACCCACACAAATGTAATTCTTAAAACAGAGAAACGGGGGCTGGAAAGATGGTTCAGCAGTTAAGAGCACTGGCTGCTCTTGTAAAGGACTTGGGTTTGATTACCAGCACCCACACAGCAGCTAACAACCATTCATAACTACAGTTCCAGGGGATCTGATGCTCTCTTCTGGTCTCCATGGACACTGCATGTACATGGTGCACTTGCATACATGCAGGCATGACACTCATACAGCAAAAATAAAAATAAATTTAAAAAAATTTAAAGAAGCCAAGTCATATAAATATCTTTTATTGTATAAGCTTCCTAAATATGTAATTTACATACACATGGATGTGTATATAGAGACTATGATTAGTTACTATAGTCACCTCAGAAGCCATCAATTACTAAATAAAAAGCCCAATGCCAGAGACCCCCCTCAAACAATAAAAGCAGTAGCCATTGTTCTTGGTTGCCCACCATAACTTGATAGTGAAGACCCTATTGCTGTAGCCACCATACACATTGGTCACAGAACACAGAGAAATCAAGTGGGTACAGACCAGGACCCTTCCTCCCTGCTGGCTAGATCTCAGGGTATGGTAAGGGGAAAAGTTAACAGTCTTACTCAGCTGTGAATTGCCTGAATTGCAATAATGACTGCCATAGCAGATATGTCCATGGGTGAAATAGTGGTATGAATGTTATGGGGCTAACCAACTACGTCCTGATTGGATTGAAGGATCACTCCACTGTTGATACTGCAAAGCTGGTCAAGTATCCATGACTGGGGAGCTCACAAGCCCCAGAGATAAATATATGTGGGAGTCTGAATGAGAATGTTCCCCATAGGCTCCAAATATCTGTACACTTGGTCCCCAGTTTGAGGCACTGTTTGAGGAGGGTCATGGAACCTTTAGGAGGTTTGGCCATGCTGGAGGAAGCACATCACTGGGAGCAGGCTTTGAGAGTTAAGCCTTGCTGGATTTCCAGTCTCTCCCTTTGTTTCCTGTGCCTGCCTGAAGATAGGATCACTCTGCTCTCTGCTCCAGCCACCTCCTTCCACCATGCCTCCCTGTCATAATGGACTCTAACTCTCTGGAACTGCAAGCTCAAATAAACTCTTCCTTTTATAAGTTCTCTTGGTCGTGGTATTTTATCACAGCAACAGAAAAGTAATACAACCTACTACCCCTATTTTGATAAATAGATATAATATCAAAAAGTCCTCTAAATTCATACCTCTTTGCCCATAGATTAAGGCAACTCTGAGACCTTATCAGAGACGTTTCTTTGTGTGATGGACAATGGTTAAAGCAAAAACTCACAACTGGTCAAAGTGCGGAGAATAAGTGACTGTAGAGTGCTCAGCCACAAATAGGACATCTTTATCACACACCTCCTCCCAAAGGCTCAGGGACCATCATGGAAGGGGAGCCACAAAAATTTTATGAGCCAGAGGTCAGGAGGGACCCGAACAAAGTAGTGTCTTCTGGACATAACAGGACTGCTGCACTCATGAACTCACAGCAGTTGTGGTTGCTTGGAAATGATTAAGTCAATCAATATCCTGACACGGAGTGGGAAGGGGTTTGTGAGCCCCCACCTCTAACTGAGGAACTATGGGCAGCTGATAGCTTCGGGAGAAGGGAGAATCCATCTTCTTTAAGGGTATGGTTCCTGGTAGGTGGACTATGCTCCAGTGGATGGCCCCACAGCCAGAAGTGTATGGACAACACAAACTGGAGTAGATGGGTTATTTATTTATTTTTTTTAAAGGTGTTAGGGAGGCAGGGGTGGATTTGGAAGGAATTAAAGGGAGGAGCTGAGGTGAATATGATCAAAATACATTGTATGAAATTCTCAAAGAATTAAAATTTTGCCAGGTAATTAAAATTTTGAAATAAAAGAAAAAGAAACATCTGAGCACTCAGTCTTAACTGACTTTTTTTTTAAATAATAAGTATGTTTTTATTTCTCCCATAACTTTTAAACGGTGAACATCCTGTGATTTAGTGACAGTCTTTACTTCCAAGTAACTTCTTCATTGGGCCTTAGCTCCCTTTTAAACAGCATGCTGTTATTCTGGAAGGCAGTTAGCTTTTCATCATTCCTTTTATCTAGATAACAGCCAATGACAAATCCCATAGGGACAAGTATATGAACCCAGAGGTCACGCACAAGCTGAAGCAAGTTTGTCATGACTGTGGCCCAGGCACTGAGCTGACCCGCAACCAAGGGCAGAGGCAGGAATTAACTGACTTTTAATATATGTCACTTAAAAATTTCTTCATGAGGAGCTGAAGAAATGGCTCAGTGGTTAAGAGCACTGGCTGCTCTTATAGAAGACCAAGGTTCTGTTCCTAGCACCCACATGGTGGCTAACAATCATCAGTAACTCCAGTTCCAGGGGATCCAATGCCCTCCTCTGGCCTCCACAGGCACTGCACAACATGGGTACACTCACATACACGCAGGCAAATCACATATACATTAAATAAATAAATAAATAAATAAATAAATTAATTAATTAATTAATTTTTCTAAATTCCAACATGAGGATCAGTGAGATGGCTCAGCAGTTAAAGGCACTTCCTATCTGAGCCTGAGGACCTGAGTTTGATCTCCAGGGTTCACACAGTCCAAAGACAGAAAAGATTCCCACAAACTGTCCTCTGACCTCCACATGTGGCACACATGCACCCAACATCTACACATGTACACACACTAATGAACAGATGTAATCAAATTTCTTTTTTAAATGTCTGCAGGAGGCCACTGCTGCCTGAGGGGAAAAAAGGTTCTGCACTGTGTCCTTAGTATACAGTCACACCTGCTTCCCGAGTATCTTTACTCTGCTATGTGCACAACAAATCATGAAGAGGATACTGGTATTCAAACTATCATCTGACTGACCACCTTTCAGATTTCAGATGACCAGTCAATGCTAAAATTAAATTCTTCCAGGGTTGTTTTCTTTCTTCCTCCTGTTGTTGGTAGAGAAGTAGTTTCACATTAAATGTTACCTGTTTACTATTCTAGGACATTAGGTATCCTTCCTATTACTATAAGATATTTCCTCTGTGACTTAAAATTTTCTTCAATGACTTGAGCTAAAGAAAAACACAAATATTCAACTCCAACTTTGAAATACAGGTGCAATTTCCTATTGGGTTCGCAAACTAGTTTTTCTTTTTTGAAAATAAGTTAATGAACCAAATACAAGGGCAGAGCCTAGGGATTGTCAGGCACTGGGGGCACCTGGTAGGAAGCAAACAGATTTCTAGAGATAAGTAAACTGCACAGATCAGAGCTACCCCCATGTAGCACTGTAGCATGGGACTGTCTTCCCATTGTCAAACTACGGACAGATGCCTTCTTCCCAATTTTAGTTGCATCCACTTGCTTAGGATCATCACAAACCTGACTGCTGACACTCAGCAAGAAAGAAAGGGCTGGGAGAGTCAGCCACACCTCCCAACTAACCAGTCAGCCCTAGTGGCACAAGGGGGAGGGACTAAGGGTACTGAAGCCTAGGAAGCCCTTAGGGAGACGTTCTCTCACCATTTTGTGCACCTGTGAGGAGGTCGCATATACGCTAGGATAGAGACCTTCCAATGCAGTCTTAGGGGGGCACACCCATACTCTTCATCCACTGCTCTGTAAGACCCCAGAAGGAATTTTAGCAACAATTGGCGCGGTCAGGCAAGATATGAGAAAACCAAGGATGATGAGTGTGGGAAGAGCAATGGTGCTGTCTCTGATATGGGGAAGGAGACCAACGACTGAAAGGAAGCTGGGTGAGGGGAGAGAATTGGGAGAAGAAATGTTAACTTGGTGGGCCATCTCCACAGGACTGATGGGGGTAGTGGCAGTGGAACGGATCATGCAGTGCACAGTGAGATATGTAACTAGGGTGAAGCCACCTAAGCAGATGACATCAGTGGGGGAAATTTCGGGACGGTAGTCCTCTTGTAGGTGGTATAGAGTGGCATACCTGCTTGACCGGTGGGGTCTG
Organism: Nannospalax galili; assembly: GCF_000622305.1. Lineage (NCBI taxonomy): Eukaryota > Metazoa > Chordata > Mammalia > Rodentia > Spalacidae > Nannospalax > Nannospalax galili. The sequence goes on from NW_008332583.1 coordinate 43,559, forward strand.
CCACATGAGTATAGAGGTGCCTTGAGGATAGCAGAAGGTCTAGGGCAAACTTTACAAGTCCTGAGAGTGGCGCACCAAGGGCAGAAGTATCAGCAAGCAGCTACAGAGGCAGCCTGGGTAATAAGAGATCTGCCCCAGGCAGAGGTGGTAACCCGGAGGGAGACTGAAGGTGTGAGAGAGGAATTAGAGTGAGAAAGGGCTATGAGGCTAGCCTCTTCAGTATTGGCCTCTGACACTGCCGATAAATTGTGTAAAAGGGAAAAAGAGATAGAGGTGTTAGCCTACCTTTTTTTTTATAGCTAGGGGGCCAGAAAGGGAAGAAAGCCCAGATCAGACCAATAGTTACAAAGCTCATCCTGGGACACCCAAAACCTGGAACCCATGGGAGAAGGCAGATAGTGATGAGGAAGGGAGTGGCCTAGAAACAGCTAAGGATGCCCCTCAGGTTTGACCTTTAATACAAAGAAAGGAAAAATCCATGTTTCAGCATGCTGATGGAGGCCTTAACAATGGTCCAGTGCCAGAGACTATAGCAATCAGAGAATGCTCAGCACTAGAGCTATTGAGAGTGGGCAAGACTTCAAACAAGCAATGAAGGAGTCCCTCATCAACTGGCTTGTGAGGATATGGGATGGGATATGGAAGCAGATAATATTAGTTTAAGTGCTGAAGAAGCATTAAATCTGAGCAATATAACCACCCATCCCTCCTTGAGACATAGGCTGCATAACCTGAGGCAGTACAGGGGGAATCAGTCCCTGATGGACTGGCTTATATGAGCCATTAGAGATACTCGGTCATCGGCAGTGGAGATTTCCGTGGATATCAGGGGCTGGAGGACAACAGAAGAGGGACGGGCACTACTGAGAGAAGTAGGTGTGAGGGAAATCAATGTATGGTGCCCAGTTCACTGGACTAGATAGGACTGTGGTCACCAGAAATTTAAAGAAGAACTTGACTGAGCAAGGACCCCCGATATTGGTACGGACCTTAGTGGCTTTGCTGAGTCTCTCAGTGGGGCAAGATCTCTATGAAGTAGGAGAGGCTATGATAGATCTAAGTGACTTAGACAAGCATGTAAAATGTATCTGTAAAATAGTAGAGCAACTCATAAGAGATATTAAAAAAAGACAAAGCAGAGAAAGAGGTCCGTTGGGTTATTAGAAGGTAAATGTGGCAAGATTTGTGTTGAGCCCAAGTTCCTAAAGAAAAAATTGACAAAAAGCCGAATTCTGTGCTAAGGTAAAACCTGAGGAACAGTTCACAAAAGGCATCCACAATAAAACAATATGGGTACAGAAGACAAAAACTATCCCAGGGTGGATAATGATTCCCACAGATTAAATGGGGTACATTTCTCTCTTGTGAAAGGTTATGCTAGGGGTGGAGACAGTTTTCCCAGCCTAGGCCTCCCCCAGCAGCCAGGGATGGTCAATGGAGAGACAACAGGTGTGGCTACAGCCAGAAGTCATCATACACAGGGCCTACCTGGCCCAGGGAACCAACAGGTGCAGCAAGGGCCAGAGGGGCCCTATTTTTCCTTAGCCCTGTGAAGGGTCAGGGAGCTGGAACTAGCCCAAATGAGTTTATCGAGGATAAAGAAATGCAAGAGGGTTCCATGTAAAAACTCCAGGATAATGATTGGCTCCAGGAAAATGACTAAAGATAGTAAAACGATAACAGCCTCTTAGTACCCAACATGGATATGTTGAGAAAACAATTGATACAAACAGATAAAATTTTTCCATACTGTGTTAGACTTTGTTTATGTTTGAATTAGTATACAGTTATGTATGAGTGTTTTGCAAATATGAAACCCATTTGAGAGATAGCAAATACACATGAAGAAACAAGGATGGAAAATAAATTCACAAAGAGTGTAAGGGCCAGGTATAACTGTGAAATTCTTGGGAGCTTATGGTCAGGTAAGGCACAAGTGATATCCACCAGGATGGTTGGGAAAAGTCTACAACAGCCTGGGTCTATAGACACCAAAGAGTAAACAGATTTCTTACAATTGTTAAATGAAAATTCCAGTACCAGGGTTGGTCCCCTATAAGGTGTTGGCCAGGGAGGCCCTGAGGCCCCCAAAATGATAAAGGCTAAATGATAAACCACACACATACACACACACTTTTCACGCCTCCCAGAAGGAATTTTAGCAACGAACACACACTGGGCAACCTCTTACCTCAGATTTCAGCAGTCCGTCTTTGGTAAACATTGGTTGCACATCAGAAGTAGCCAGTAAGACCCTATTGCTGAAGACACTGAATAACTTGAGTGCAGGAAAGGGAGATCAAGCTGGGACTAAGCTGGAAACTCCCTGCCACCTGACGGCTGGTGGTCACAGTGCCAGGAGGTGCTATGCAGAATTGTTAGAGAAAATGGTCCCCAAAATTCTGCAAATGCCGCCCCACCCCTGTGTGCTGTGCTATCTACATGCCAAGCAAGATGTGCCTACTGGTGCAATAGTGTCTTGACCAGTTTATATACAACTGACAAATTTCCAATTGAATTTAAGGCCCACTCCTTAGGGAGGAACACACATCTAGTACTGCAAGTCAGGCCAACCCCTGGTGGCAAAAGTAGTTTTAGGCCCCAATGGGGAAGCCACTGCAATTGTTTTGTTAGATGGATGTGATGCACCTGCTAAGGCATCTTCCAAGCCTTTGAGTTTACGCCCATTGATTAGGTTATTATAGCAGTCAGTGTTCATTTCGAAGTTCCTGCTTCTTTTCATTTGTGTTTTTATAGTAGGAGGAATACCACCAAGATGGGCCAACAGCCACACCTTGGAAAATGATGATCAAAAGGCCCAAGAGTTCATTATCTCACCACGGTGGAGGGAGGATTGTCCTACATCTATGTGACCCCCTCCAAGGTTCAGGGACTCTTGCAGAAGAGGATGGGGGAAAGAATGTAGAGCCAGAGGAAGGGGTGGAGTAGAGCATGGGATTGTCCTCCGAATGTCAAGCCATAGACAGACCTTCCCAAGCTTGGGGATACCCGTTTGCTTAGGATCATCGCACACCTGACTGTTGATACTCTGCTGGGAGAGCCAGCCACACCTCCCAACCAACCAGTCAGCCCTAGTGGCACAAAGGGGAGGGACTAAGGGTACCGAAGCCGAGGAAGCCCTTAGGGAGATGCTCTCTCACCATTTTGTGCAGCTGGGATGGAGCCTTTCCAGTACAATCTTAGGGGGAGCAGCCATACTCTTGTAAGTAAAACCTCACCTATTGCTCTCTAAGTAAGCCCAATAAGGAACAGAGGGCACACGACCACACACACACACTTTTCACACCTCCCAGAAGGAATTTTAGCAATGAACACACACTGGGCAACATTTCACCTCAGATTTCAGCAGTCCGTCTTTGGTAAACAGCCTATGCCAAGACTTCATTTTTGAAATAGAAAACAAACTGGAGGCTGGAGCCAGCCATCTAACACTGCTTTTCTGCCTTTTTCTCACTTAATCAGAATCCATTTTAGATTCGACAAGCACTTGCTGAGTCTCTGCTATGTATCAATACCCTACACCTCATGCTTCCAATTAATCTAATAACTAGAAAAGAGTTAATTCCCATGTTTCCTCCCAGCAGAGCTACTGAATCAATTGAAGGTAAGTCAAACCTTTAACAATGCTGACAGCACAGAATGGCCTAGAGAAGCACATGGATTTGTGTCCAGGTCCACTGCTGTCTGATAACATCTTGGGAAAGATCATTCTTGTCTATACAGCAGACACACTCAAGCCTACTTTTTGGGTAAATGCATGAAGAGAAGAGTCATTAGCCGATCTTTATACTACATATTTCCTACCTAGGAAATGCTTGCACCACCCTGTTAAGGCCTCTCTTACCTTTTTTTCATTGCCAATTTTACTATCTTTGTATACCCTTAAATTATGACCTTAAACAAAAAGTAATTTCCTATGTCCCAGTACTTACTGAAGAAACATGAGCCCAAATGGATAGGCAACATTAACAACAGCAGTTAGCACTGCCTGATAACTGATTTTACAGGAAGACACTGTATAGATATTGCACTGACAGGTAAAGGTTTTAATTATTCTCAATTTGCAGGTGAAAACCAAGAGAGGAGGGAACCAGTGCAAAGCTGCCAACCATCAGGCTGTGCAAACTATTTTCACAAAAAAATAAGGACAAAACTAATTATAAACAACTGGACATAACTAATTACTCACCTCAAATACCGATTCCTTTTCACTGTGTGCTAAGGTAGAATGAAGCAAATGTGTCCTTTCCTAGACAGGTAAACTGCAAGGACTGTGGCATTCAGGCTCTAAAACGTACTCCAAATTGGGACTTCCTGCTTCCAAAATGTTTCAGCAGATAAAACCTATCAAGGTTTCTTACAGGGTTTAAGTCTCTAACAGCCTGCAAAGCTTCTGATTCTCTAGCCCCTAGAGTCTATAACTCAAATTCTGTGGAATACTCCATTTACAGTAAGCAGGGTCAATTCTATCTGCATTTGCACTAGAAGATGCTCACAGACCCAACTACCTTTCTCAATAATCAGTCAAGGGTAGCCCACCTCTTCATGCAGATGAACAAGTATCAAATTCAGACTCCTTCAAATGTCTGCTCTCTCACAAGCAGTAACATTCTCAGCATGGGTTTCTATGCTACCTTGTTTTAAAGACTTCTCCCTCAAATTTTACTCCCAGGGTGATCACAAAAATGACTAAAAACAATCTGTTTTTGGAATTAAACAGACCAGAGATTAAATCCTGTTTTTTACTTATTAGCTGTGTGACCTCAAGCAAGTCTCACCTCTCTAATGAAGACTAACTGAGATGATAATGGCAGGAAACCAGTGTCTGGCACATACTAGAGTCAATGACAGCAAATACTATCAGCATCTCCATTCTACAAAATATAAAGCCAAGCCATTCTACAAAATATAAAGCCAAGACTCAAAGAGTGAAATACTGGGGGCTGGAGAGGTGGCTCAGTGGTTAAGAGCACTGGCCATTCTTGCAGAGGACCAGGGTTCAATCCCCAGTACACACATGGCAGCTAACAACCGTCCTTAACTCTAGGGGATCTGATGTCCTCTGACCTCTGCAGGCACTGCACCACACAGGTGCACTTAGATACATGCAGGCAATACACTCATACACATAAAATAAAAATAACAAAATATTTTCTTAAAAAGAAATAAAATATGAAGGAGCACTGCCCTGGAAGCAGCTATGGTTGGGAAGGGCTAGAAACCAATTCTTTTCCCTTTGCTTTGCAACTTTCTGCTGAGCAAATGGCTGGCACTGAGGAGACAGGTGTCAAACAGAGACATGAACCCTGCTCTTTTGCTGTTTACATTCTAGTAAGGAAGATAGCAGTGGGACCTTTAAACAAATTGAAAAGTGCTTCAAAGGAGACAGGCAGGGTGCCTGAATACACATGGGCTTTAGAGCAAGTAATAGGATCACTGGATTTTGTCTCCAAGGTCAAGGAAGTCTTTTGTGAAGAGATGGCATTTAAAGTGAGACCAGGAAACAGGAGTTATGTTAGGCAGATTTGGGGTCAACAAGCACTTTAAGCAAAAGAAACCTCAAGAGAGAAGACTAGGGAAGCATCGCACATCCAAAGAACTCGGGGGCAAGGCATGTGATGAGGGAGAAGATGCAGGCAGGGCCAGCTAACCAACTTATGGTCAAGGTTCTGGATGCCATCTATCCTCAGAACAACAGGAAGGCACCAAAAGACTGGCTGCTAGTGCAGAAAAGGCAATGGGGACTCCAGTCACTGGGTACTATTTTATCATTCCAGTTCCTGGCCTAAAGTAACCACAGACTTCTGCTATTTGTGACTATCTGAAAGCATTCTTGGGAAGGATGAGACCAAACCACTTTTTCCTTCTTTTAATCTCCCAGCTGATGCTTTAGGAAAACACCTATTACCGTTATAGTTGGGTAGGGACCTCTTCTCACCATTTGGTTTGAATTTCTGAAGAACAGACTAAACACTTTATCTTTCCAACTCTCAAAGTCATTCAATGTTCACCAAAATTTTAGATAAAAAAAAGATTCTTGGTAAGTTAAAAATTTTATCTTCCTAGAAAAGCAGAGTAAAATCTTCTTAAAAACTTACCCACTTCGAATAGATGAAAGAGGGCTGGAGAGATGTCTCAGCAGTTAAGAGCACTAGTTTCTCCTACAGAGGACCTGGATTCGGTTCTCAGCACCCATATGGCAGCTAACAACCATTTGTAACTCCAGTTCCAGGGGTTCTGACACCCTCTTCTGACCTCTGAAGGCACTGCATGACATGGGTGGACTTAGATAAACACAAGCAATACACTCATACACATAAAATAAAAATAAAAAATTCAAATAGATATGAAAGAATAATATGCAAGCATTTTTAGGTCACACTTTCACATTTTAACCTTAACAACAAAAACATTTCACCAATCTGTCATTAAAATTCTGTTTCATATTTTAATATAAATCACTCATACAGCGAATATGATTTTGTTGCTGTTTTGAGATAGAGTCTTACAATATAGCTCTGGCTGGCCTGGAACTGGCTATGCTGACCAGGCTGGTCTCAACTCACAGATATCCACTTATCTCTGCTTCCTGAGCACTGGGATTAAAGGCATACACCACAAGCAATATGAATAGTTTTGAAAGAATGTTAGTTTAAGTCTAAGCAAGAACAAAATGCCCCATCAGGTCTGAGAACTATTCATATTTTTTCGAATAATTATTCTGATAACAGTACTGTCAGGGCTAGTGGGATGGCTCCACAGGTAAAGGAGCTCACTACCAAATCTATCACTTGAGTTCTATCCTAAGGAACCACATGGTGGAAGGAGAGAACTAACTCCCAGAAGTTGTCCTCTGACCTCCATATGTATACCATGGCACACTTGTGCCCTACCCTAAAATAAACAAAATGTAATAAAAAAATTTTATTAAGTGTAAACCATTTGGACTATTTATATTATGATGACTAGTCACAATCAATAGAGCCATGCTCTTGTTTTATTCTGGTATCTGAAAAGGGTGAAATAAAATGATGAAAGTGATGACTTCCTACAATTTTGTGAAAGGAATATGTTCCTAGGAATTCTGTTTCATCCCCTTTGCCTTCCTAGTCTACCTTCCACCACTGTGGCCCTTCTCTGTGCTGTAAGAGGCTGATCTCTATGGTTGACCCCTAGGTAACTTGCTGGCAAGCTACAGGTGGGTTTGGTCAATAGGTCCCAGCGGAGAGAGATCAGAGGAGGAGGAAAGAGGGTCCAGGAGGGGAATATTGCCTTTCCGTTCCTTCTGCTCTGGGCTGCATGTTCTGGCACAAGCTATTTGCTCCAGTACTGTAGATCCTGTCTGAAGGGCCCTCCTCTACAGCTCCAAGAAGCCGTATCACTGCTTAGGGAGGTTATCCCATGTGCCACTGCACTCTCCTAGTTTCTCAGACCTGAGGATCCCTCATAACAGTCAAGGAAGGCAGAAGAGCAAACCATCTTGTACTGCCAGCCACCTGCCCACCACCATTCCTTCTTTCTCCCTTTCATGCCAGGATAAATTTTCTTCAGCATTAAAGCAAAAGAAGAGCAGGATGAGAAAATCCTGCTGTGCCCAGCTTGGCCTCTTTCAAATTTCAAACCAGATTAGCACTTTCTTTTATTGAAGGAGTGGATGGGTGTATGCCGGTATACAATCTGCTCTGAGCTGTCCTCAGAGCTTTTGTTCATACCAAGGCAACTGGATTTGGGACTATATATTAACTGAAATCACCTGGGAGTCTCTAACCATTCTACAATCTGGAGGTCACTGTGTTTCTAAATATTGGTGCATTCTTTTGAATGAGAGCTGACTTAAAGAATTCTTCCATGGGACTGATAAGAATTGATGAGGCTTTGTCAGCAAGCCACTCTAACAAGGACTCCATGAGTCTCCTTATGCTACCAACAGGCACTCAGAGCTGACAGAGTTACTAGGATAAAGATGCGGCAGATACGGGCTGCAGTAGGCAGGAAAGATGCTCTACTACACGGCAGCCAAAGCTCAAAGGGTCATTGAAGCCCTTTCCTCTTCCAGGTGGGGAGTCCCCTCTCATAGACATGAATGCAAGGCCTGGCAGGCAGTGGGGGAGGCAGTATGGTTCACATAACATGCTCAAACTATATTATCCATTTCTACAACTCTGTACCCTTCCTTCTAAGCATTTATTTCAAATGCTATTTATTGAGGACAAAGCAGCTGGGTAGAAAGACATCAAATGTTCACAGCGGGGTCTCCTCTGGGTAAAAGAAGGATGAGTCTGTTTCCTTCTGTGTATCTATGATACATAGAATTTTCTGAAGTTTCAATAAACACTTAGGATTTTTGTAATCAAGAAAAAAAAACTATTAACTAAAAACTTCTGTCAGCATTAAGGAATTTTAGTTTTCCAGAAGAATTCACATAATTCTTATGAAACTCAAAAATCCATATTTAACACTGTTTAATGGTATAATCATTTTATGGACTTTGGTACTTAATTAAGAAATCACACAAAGGGTTGATGAGATGACTCAGTGAGCAAAGGAATCACATGGTAGAAAGAGAATGAGTTCCCCAAGTTATCCTCTAACCTACACAGATGCACAAACAGACACACAAAATTTATGTTAAAAAACTTTTTACAAAAACAGTCAAAATATTAAAAACAATAATGCTACATTGGATGCAACATGTAAATGTTTTCTGGTGTATATAACAACCTTAACTGAGAGAATTTGGACTCTTCAAAGCCAAAGTCCACTCCTGTCAGATTGAGGTACTGCTAAAACAAAAGGACAAGAGAGCAGCTGCTTCTAAGAGAACCACGAGGCCACAGCACAGCAACTACTGGCCAAGAGATTACAGCACAACAGATGAGTTCTCTCTACTTCGCAGGTTGGCCAGTAAAACCTTTCCAGTCTACAGCTGATTGATATTTGATATCATCCCTATAGAAAAGAAAACTGATTGCTGATAGCTGTTAGCTAAAGGAACAGATATAGAAAGAACCCTGCTTACTACCAGATCACGATTGTTGTTTACTATGACAACTGATTTTTCAGTTTGGTGCCCTTTATAGGACTGGACTATCTTTTCCACAAGCTAGTTTTCCTCATAATCTGTATATAGCTTAACATGTGTTTTCCACTGTTTGTAGTGTTGAAATATGTTAATATGGAATCTTGGAGGCCATAAACACCTTTACTAGCTTCAGGAAGCTAGTAAATTTAGACAGGTGATTTCTTTAAGCTGTCTCAATGTGATGGCAAATGGTCTCTTTTCTAACTTCAATCTGCCAATGGTTTATAGTTCTAACTACCAGAACAGTAATAACCAGCAGGATAGGGAGAAGAGGGCAGAAAGCAAAGCCTTGAACAAGAGCCACAGAGAGCTCTGAAGTCAGAATACTAGCATGTCTTTGTGTTCAATATGCTGAAACATTAAGGGCACCAGTGAATAAAGGACAAAGAAACAAAAAACACGTATTTTCCATCACAGAACTTTACTAGCATTTTTTTCAGAATTCAAGGATTCTAAAGTTTCAAAATGTCTACAAAAACCATGAGACATAGTAAAAATGTAAGAAAAAAAAGACAGGTTTTTTACTAGTGCTTAATAGACTATGGCTTGAGGCTATAAAAAACAGTGCCTGAAACAAATTAGAAAAAAGTTATCCTAAATACTGGTGTTAAATGTTAGAACAAGGCTCCACATCTTGAGATGTCTCTGTTTGCAAAAAGATCTGCGCAAACAAGAACTCCGGCACAGACAAGTTTAGAGTTCAGATTACAACGAAACCTTAAAAATAATGGGGGAGTCGAACATACACCTCCACTGTTAACAGAAAACTGTCTGAGGGCCTTAATTAAACAAAAGTGTCAAGTGCTCCTCTCAAAACCTCTTGTAGTAGTCGGCCTGAACTGCAGAAAACAGAGAGGACCATTGAAAAGCGTCCAGGGGCGGAGAGGACAAGCAGCTACACCGCAAGGTGGTAATTACAGTGAGCTTGCGAGGAGGGCCAGACTGAAGGGCTCCAAGAGGCACTTCAAAACCAGCTAATAACCATGGCCAGGGCTGGGGAAATCAGTGTCTCCACTGGCTATCTGTGGGGGAGTAAGAAGACACTGGGCCTCCCAGGCAAGGAAAAGCAAAAGCAGCTGTGGGTTACCAAGGTGAATGACTACCAAATAGCATCATTCCATACTGCCCTGCTCCAGTATCTGTGCCCCAAATCCACTTGTTGAAATCCTAAACTCCACGGCTGCTGTCAGGAGGTGGAACCTCTGGAAAGTGACTGGTTCATAAAGGCTGAGCCCCCATGGATGGGATAAGTGCTCTTAATGTAATGCAGGGGGGCTTGTTTGCCCCTTCTACAATGGGAGGACAAGCCAACAGTGTCATCTATGAAAGGAACCTGCCATCACCACTCTTACCATGTTGGCTTCTTGATTTGGGATTTCCCAGTCCCCAGAACTGTGAGAAACATATGTATAAACTACTCAGTTCAGCATATTTTGTTATAGCAGCCCAAATAAACTATTACACCAACATCCCCACTATTTTGTCCCATAATCAGGGACTTTGTTCAAAGGAGTCCGAACAGTCTATCCATTTCTAATTCAGCTCAAAACTCTGAGAATCCAGAAAAAAATGCCATCTACAGTTAGTAAATCAGCTCTAGAATGACCTTCAACAAGACCTCGGGAGTCCAGACCACTGAGTGCTACTGCCAACAGTCCTCCCTTGGAGGGGAAATTCTTGTCCTTTCTCAATCATGTCGTCAGCTGAAAAGCAGAAAACAGATGCTTTTTCCTGGAGCTTCATAAGAGTAGATTTAAAAAAAATGTGCACAAAAATACTCTGAATAAAATCACACTGTATGCACATAGTATTTTACTATTTGAAACGTGGTTTAACTTGTAAGAGCTATTATCTAAGTGAAGGTTGCTGCTTCAGCCTATAACCTATAAAGTCTGAAAAAAATAGGTTATAATGAAAGCAGGCAGATGCCCATATAGAAAACTACTGCAGGACAGCTTGGGGAATTACACTAATTTCACTGGATCTTAAAAAGAGCCCTGTACATTGGGTAAGCATGTTAACAGGGAGGCTGTTACCAATCAACAGTTAAATTAGAATATATCAGCTTCATGTTCTTTGAAAAAAAAAGTAAATAAAAATCAGGGAAACACATGCTTTGGGGTGGCAAGCACTGGTGAACTGGCATTGTATCCCAACACTTCTCAAGCTTAAGTTTAAGAACCTTTGGAGAAGCCTGGAGGAGGAGGGGCTCAGGAGCCCCAACCCCTGGCTGAGGAGTTATTGACAGCTGGTAGCTTCTGCCAGGAAGGAGAGTCAGTTTTCTTTAGGGTGTGGTCCCTGGTAGGTGGACCACACACCAGTGGACGGCCCCACACCCATGAGTATCTAGGCAGCAAAAATTGGACTCCTCAGTGAGTTATTCAAGAAAAAAAAGAAGACACAAAGTTGAGAGGGGATGAGAAGTAGATATGGGAAGAGTTTGGGGGAGGAGTGAGAGTTTATACGCATATATGAAATACTCCAAGAATAAAAGTATTATGCTAAAAGAACATGAACAGCAATAAAAAGAACCTTTAAAGACATATGGGCTTAGAAGCAGGAAGAATTGGAGTGTTGCAAATACTAAATGTGACAGACACTGTACAAAGTAGCTCATCCAAAGTGACCTAACATGTTCAGGTACTAGATGCCTGTTAGATTAACTGCCCTACATTCATTCCTACTGCTGGGGAGTGACAACTCTCACTACTGGATACCCTCTTGGTGAGGCAAGAACCAAGGTACCTGCAAGGGCCCAGTCTGGGTCTTAGAGATACACTCTAAGGGCAATACGATCAAATCCTATTGAGAGGTTAGTCCGCCAGGGTCCTGAGATGTCTCTGGAGTCCTCTACCTGCATTCCCAAGGCTATTCTAGGTCTGGCTGGTTCTGAGACCTAGTCTTTCAGCAGTGTCATCTGCTGAGAAGCTGCACTACCCTCTTTCTGGTTAAGACAATCAGATTTCATCTCTAGTGTTTACAACCAAAGATCTCTTCCTGATTAGCTATTATTCTGAATCTTGAAGAATTCATTTTCTTAAAAGATTTGAAGGATAAATTTTAATTTCACTGGCCAAAAAAAGCTATTAATTTTATGGTAAGACAAAGTATTTCAGAGAGTCAAAAATTCATGCAAATTTTTAAGGTGTGAGGTGGTGTTTTTTTTGAGATTTTTAAAGATATAATTTCACTTCTCACTTCTGTCTCCCATATGAGTTTTTTATTTTATGTATATGAGTGTATTGCCTGCAAGTATGTAGGTGCACCTGTACCGTGCAATGCCCACAGAAGTCAGAGAGGGCGTTGGATCCCCAGGAACTGGAGTTACAAATGGTTGTTAGCAGCCAACTGGATGCTGGGAATTGAACCCAAGTCCTCTGCAAGAGCAGTCAGTGCTCTTAACCGCTAAGCTATCTCTCCAGCCCCCATATGAGTTCTTCAATGATGACTTTAAGAAGTATTGGTACAATGAGGCTGGAGAGATGGCTCAGCAATTAAGAGCACTGGCTGCTCTTGCAGAGGACCTGGGTTCAATTCCCAACACCCACACAGCAGCTAACTATCTGTAACTCCAGTTCCAGGGGATCTGACACCTTCAGGTTTCTGTGGGCATGGTATACATGCATATACTTACATACATGCATGTAAAACACTCATACACATAAAATAAAAATCAATCAGTCAAAGAAAACTTTTTATACAGGGCTCAACCATCCATAAGTTACAGACTGACCCTAACTAGATAAAAGCTGAGCAATAATGTTTAACCCCAAGGACCACTTTTTACAACTTTGTAATGTGCAATACCCACTCCATAATATTATCCCAAAATTTCACACTGAGAAGTATGCAGCACTATTCTCAGAAGCAGAGTTGCAGCAGTCAGAGCAAAACAAAAGCAAGCAGGCAGAAGACTATTCCCACAGATGGCTATAATTTTCCCCTTTGCCTATATGCAGTCCTATATGGTGCAATAAAACTGCACCATTTCCCATCAAGAGATGATATCTACTTCTAACCCTTAAATCTAGACTGGTCTTGTGACTTGCTTTGACCAACAGATCCTACAGAATGACACTTTTTGTTGTTTGTTTTTGGTTTTGGTTTTTTTTTTTTTTTTTTTTTTTTTGGTCTTTTTGAGACAGGGTCTCCCTGTAGCCCTAGCTGTCCTGGAACTCACTATGTAGACCAGGCTGCCCTTGAACTCACAGAGATCTGCCTGCCTCTGCCTCCCAAGGCGTGAGCCACCACGCCCGGCACCAGAATGACACTTTTAAGTCTAGTCCTCGAGAAGCCTTGCTGTTCTCCTTCTTGGAACACGGTGCCTCCACGTGAGGGAGTTTGATCTGACCACTGGAAGAGATCACCTGAAGCTCCTGAAGCTGGAAGGTGACTAAGCCTCTAGACCAACGCTTCCAACTCAAGCTAGGAGAGGCCTGCAGCCATGAGTGACCACATGCCAAGCAATCATAGCAAGAACTGCACTGCCACCAGCTCACCTTTAATTCCAGCACCAGGGAGGCAGATGGATCTCTGTAAGTTTGAGGCCAGACTGGTCTACCTAGTAAGATTCAGGTTTCAGCTGGGTCTACACAGTGAGATCCTGCCTCAAAAATAAAAACAAAAAACTGTACTTCCCTAACTGTAAGAAAATAAAATGAGGGGCTGGGAAGATGGCCCACTGGTTAAGAGTGTTTCCTGCTAGTCCAGAGGACTCAAGTTTGGTTCCTAGGCCCATGCTGGGTGACTCACAACGGTCTGTAACTCCTGCTTTTAGGGGATCTGACAACTATCACTCACGTGGCTTACATTCACATACACATACTCATAAATAAAAATAAAATGTTTTTTAAAAAAGAAAATGTTGGTTACTTCAAGCCAAAGTGTTTTTGGATAGTCTGTTAATCAACAATACATAATTGATAAATGTCATCCACGAATTATCACATCAAAATGTTTTCTATTTTATACATTTCCTATAAGAAACTTCAATTTAATTTTTTGGATTTAATTTTTATGTGTATAAGTGTGTTGCTACATGTATGTAAATACACCTGTATCATGCATCATGCAATGCCCATGGAAGCCAGAGGGGGGTGTTGGAGCCCCTGGAGCTGGAGCTAAGGATGGTTTTTAGCTGCCATGTGGGTGGCTGGGAACCGAACCCAAGACCTCTGCAAGAGCAGCCAGTGCTCTTAGTCGTTGAGCCATCTCTCCAGACCCTTCCATTGTACATTACGATCAAAAAGTCACTACAGCACAGGCAGATATGGTTACATTTATTCTTCATGACTGTGTCAAGGCTTCCAATGCCAGATAAACACTAAACTGAATCTCAAGGAAAAAAAAATTGGATCACACTCTGAAGTACAAACAAGTGACACTAAAGTGACAATTTGCTAGAATCATTGTAGTTAAAACAGAAAGGAAACAAGCACAGCTGAATTGAACCACAGGTAATGGGCTAAGAAAAAAAATCTAACTGCTATAATTCATTTAAAAACTCAATTTCTCTTCTTCAGCAGTCCCACCCCCGCCGGCATTTTCTTTCAAATACTTCAAAAGACAGTGAAAACCCCAAAAGTTCACCAAATATAGTCAAAAGGAAATAGATGCATGAGGTCACCATTTATTCAACAAATATTTATGAAGTTCCAATTTCTTTTTTACAGTGTACACAGAGATACCAGGCTTAAAGGGAGAAATTAGACTCCACAGCAGTCCCGGTCAAAGCACCTAGTCTGGTTACTACTGTGAATGTGGTAGAGAGTTCCTCCTGAACACAGGCCTGCATCTGCAAGAAGAGATATTAGCAGCCTGTACTGGGATTACTACTATCATTATTACTGAATACCTTCTATCGCTTCTACCTGCTCAGGGGCTGACAAATCTGGCACTCTGCTAAGCATGTGTCTCATTTTAAAATGGTCTCAACCATTCAGAAACAGTCATTTTATAGATAAAGAGAGTGAGGACTGCTTGGATGATACAGTGAGTGGAGGAACTTGTGCTTTTAACTACTGAGCCCACACCACCTTTGCAGAGAAGTCAGATTTTTAGAGGAATTTCAACAGGTGAAACATCTGGTCCCATGAGAAAGTAGGTACAACATCCTGCCCTTTCCATGCCAACGTCTGTGTGTACATGTTCAGTGAGTTCCTTCTGAAAACCTTGAATCCTATGAGAACTTTTTTCCTACTGAAAAGTCTGGAAAATATTATTAATACAGAAAACCCTTTTAAGGTTGCACAAGGAAGTGTATTTAATTTCTCATTCAATACAACACAGGCCGTCAATGGAATTAGTTATCACAGAGAATGAGAGCCCATTTAGCAGCAAAAAGATGTTTCCAACTACTCTGCCTATTCTTTAATAGTTTTATCATTTTCCCATGATTATAAAAGACACATATGTTAGCTGAAAAAAATAGAGGAAAAACATGAAGAAGAGCATCCACGATCTTATTACCTCGAGTTAACAAGTTCCTAGTACATTGTACATACTTGGTTTCTTTTAGGTTTGTATTTATATGGCTTTTATCCACCTTAGAGAAGTCCCACTATACACATTCCCATGCTATCCTGCTTCCATTAATCGCCATTTCATATCAATAGAGACCTATACCATCCTTTCACAAACACTGCACAGTATTTCACTCTGTGAATAGGCCCTAACTACCTTAATTCTTTACTAAGAGATACTTATTAGATCATGCTTTAATTCCTAGATGTGTACTTAATATTTTCTTAATGACAGGATTTTTGTTGTCCAAACTGTCACCCAAAATAGATGAACCAAATTTAGCTAAAGAAGAGGAAGAAGAGGAGGAGGAGGAGGAGGGGGAGGCAGGGTCTCGCTGTAGCCTGGGCTGGCCCAAACTCACAGATCTGCCTACCTCTGCCTGAGTACTGGGATGAAAGGTGACAACCACCATGCCTGGCCTCAAATTCAGCTTTTTAAAATAAAAAAAGCCCCTACATGCTGAGTAATGTATCTTATATCTCTAGTAGGTAGAAAAAATGCCAAAAACTTTTTAGTTGCATTTTATCCCTAAATATGTAAAATACTGATACTGCATTAGGTTTATACTTGGAAAGGGAGGAAATTCTAAAATACTCAAAGATGTCTACTGTCATTTTAAAAAGTTAAGCTCTAAAAACATCCTTGCTACAAAACAAGCAACAGAGAATGTTGAAAAAGAAGAAAGGAGGCAAAACATAAGCCAGTCAGACAGTTCACCAGGTCACCAAAGCTGCACCCTATTGTACGGAGGCCAGCAGAGGTCAAAAGGGACCGAGAAGGAGAAACTAAAAGATGCACCACAGAGGGCACCATGCACCTACAGGCTCTCGGCACACCAGCCTCTGGTCAGAACACAAGACTCCTTGAGAGCCTCATTTACCCAAACAGACCTCCCAGAAAGATGGGGAAGCAGGAATACAGAGCTCCTCAAGGTAAGACAGGGTCAGGCAGCCTGAGGGGCCAGTACTGATTACTTTGCCTTCAGAGTGAAGGAAAGAAACATGAAACACAGGACAGCTGTAGAAGCAGGGATTCTCTAAGCCATCACATGTGACAGTGATAGAGTTCAATCATCATCAAACTTCACAGAAAATAGACAAGGTGAGAAAAAAATTAGCAGTAAGTAAAATGAACTGGTGACACACTGTGCTCAGACAGAAGTGGTGCTCACTCACTGTGACCACCACCAACTTACTGACTAGAGGTTCATCCTACTGCGGTGAACATAAGTAGTAGATCAAGCTGTCACACAACACATGAGGTGGTCAACAGCAGCATGAGCACATGTATGTTGGTGATGATGTTCTAGGACACAAAACCAAGAAGTATGTGAATGACTTGACTCCAAACCTGTGAGGTCTTCTTGGTTCGGCCACTGACATACTCAGATTTTTTATATAACCTAGCAGTCTCATAGAGGGTAACTGCATGCTAGAACAACAGACAGGTCTTAACAGGTCCTTATAGATGCTGGGGTGCCAGCCACGGCAATAAGACATAAAGGACTTTTTGAACTGAATGTAGGATGGTGGGGTCAGCAAGATGGCTCAGTGGTAAAGGCACTTGCTGCCAAGCCTCACATCCTGAGCTCAATCCCCAGGGTGATCCACATGGTAGCAGAAGAGAACCAAGTCTCATTAGTTACTCTTTGACCTCCAAATGAGCATAATGGCATGCTCATATCCACACACATATGCACACAAAAGAAATTTAATATGCATTAAAATTCTCAAAAAGAAAGTAGGATGATTCCAGAATGCCCATGTGAGAATGGGGATGGTCAAAAGTGTTCTTTAAAAGGATAGGTGATGTCTTTTCTACCTTCAAAATGCCTACCTTCAATTCAGAGCTCTGTCTAGGCCCAGAACTGAACAAAGTCTTTCGCATGTGTTAACCATTTAATAATCATCCTCTCCACTTAAAACTACTGGCCCAGCCTGACCCAAGTCAACAGAGCCAAAGAGCTTGGGAAATGAGAGTCATACCCCAATTCAAGTCTAAAGCCCACATTTATACTATTGTGTAACCCAAAAGCAGCAGACACAAAAGTTCTCCATGAATAGATGAGCGGAATAGCAAAAGGCCACAGAAACAGCAGAAGCAACTGTAGTTGTTTTAAGGCCACAGCAGTTTAAAATGTCACTCACAGATCTCACACTTTTTTGATTGATAATGCCCTCAGTCCTTCAACATTTAAAAATATATATATATTTCAGTTCTGTCAGATTCTTTTTCCCTATAAAGAAAAACCAACACAGACACCCAGTTTGGAGGGTATTTTAATGACAGTGGAGAACTAGAAGGACAAGTCCCTGGTTCTGCAACTGCTTACCCTGTGAGGTCCTGAGTCTGATTTACAACAGAGCAGGGAGGGGGACTGAAGAACTAAAGTTACAGGTGTACCTTCCAACTGTGAAATCCCTGGGGTACCTGTTGAGGCTCTCAAAAGGATGAAGTGATGAAGCAGAATTTTTTTTAGGGATGATGGACTAGAGAGCACATGTGCAGTTTTAACTTTGATTTTTAAAGTTTAAATTACAAATGAAAAACAAATGTTGAAAGAACCTTGCTCACAGACGAGGCTATGCTGCTAGTGGCTCTCCAGTTCTTCCTTCCTGGGCAGTATTCACATCTTCTCTGTTGCTGGACTATACATTTCCAACTTCCCCTAAGTGTCTACAATAAAAGGATCACCCAATTCTATCTCAGTTTTGAAAATTTGATTTTTAAGAAGTATGTTCACATAGTAGTACTTAGGCTGCATAGAAATAATGTATAGTATTAGCACATACCATGATTGCACATATTTACTCTGAAATTTGTTATTGGAGTTCTAAGACTATCCTGTGGGCTAACCAACAGGCACAGAACCTTGGGCAGGGAACCCCTGGCCAGCCTCTGAATACTTCTACTAGAGCATCAAAGAACTCAGGCTTGAATGTACAAGTCTGTTTTAACTCAAAAAATTTCCCATCAGGTTTTGCTATCTTACAAAGGCACAAACACACTTTCATAGAATGAATACCTCCCGGGCAAACTTCAAAACTGTTGCAGAGAAATAAAAGATTGGAGTCAAATGAACCATTTATTTTAAGGGCCAGTGTCAAGTTCAACTTTCTGCTTATCCAGTTTCAAAGTATCTAGTATAAATTTTTAAATATAATAAAAACATGTCACAATGTACTTAGGACTAGAACATCAGGCCAGCTTGCTTTTTGTTATATGTGCTTTTGCAGGTGTAGCTTATCAATTGACAGCCAGAGCTTTGCTGCAAAATGCAAGAGCCTTTTCACCTCTAATACCATACAGTCAGGTTGAACACAACCTCTAAATGTACTGAGCACAAAGATCTAGTTCCTTAAAGCTTTTTTCTTTTTGTCTTAGAAATAGCTGTTCTCCATGGATGTGTGGAAAGAAGAACACATATTCACTGGTGGTGGGAGAGCAAACTGGTGCAATCACTGTGGAAATCAGTGTGAAAGGTTCTTCAGAAAGCTACAAAGAGACCTACAATATGATCAGCCATACCACTCCTGGGCATATTCCCAAAGACCCTGTATCCTACTAGAGACATACTTGCTCATCCGTGTTCAATGCTGCTCTATTCAAAGTAGCCAGGAAATGGGGGAAAAAAATTAGATATCCATCAACAGATGAACAGATAATGAAAATGTGGTACATATGTACAATGAAATATTATTTAGCTATAAAGAAAAATGAAATTATGAAATTCACGGGTAAATAGATGGAGCTGGAAATAATCATTCCGAAGTAACCCAGAATGCCAAACACCACATGCTCTTTCTCATATGTGGAAGTTACCTTTGAGTCTTTATATATGTGTGTTTAAATTGGAGTGCCCATAGAAGGCAGGAAACTAGTAAGGGACTATGGAAAAGGGTTGAGGAAAGGGGAACAGAATACAGGTGTTATGAAAGGGGAATAATAGAAATGGAAGGAATAAATGGGATGGGATGGGATGGGATGGGATGGGAGGGCAAAGTAGAAGAGGAAGTATGGGGAAGGATCACATACTAAGTACCTGTGAAAATACCATATGGAAACCTACTACTATAGAAGCATCATAAAATATGTAATATACATATAAAAAAAGAGTTGAAATGGAGTCATCCTAAAATGGGGAACAATGCTTCCCCAGACACTATAGGCTATTAAATAAAAAGCCCAGTACCAGTTGTAGGCTCTCTGTTTCTAGTTGTTGTCAACAGATTCCCACAGATGCCCCCCAAATGCTATAGACTATTACCATTGCTCTTGCCCTCCAGAACTGGACAGTAAGATCCTACTGCTGAGGACAAATACCTGAATCATAGGACATGGAGAAATCAAGCACATATGGCCCTGGAAGTTTCATCCCTACTGGCTAGCTTTCATAGCAAGGAAAGATGCTATGCAGGCCTCCAGGGGAGAAAAAAATCATTAACAGTTCTACCCAGCTTCAAACCCTGCAAGCTAGAATAACAACTAGACTGACGAGATATGCCCACTGATGCAACAGTGGCATGAATGGTATGAGAGTTACCAACCACTTTCTGGATTTAAAGCCAGCTCCAAAAGATGGAACCCATGGCTGGGTACAGTTAACTGAGCAAAACATTCAAGGCTGATTAGTTCATAGGTCCTAGGGAAGAATCGACTACTATTATTTTGCCAAATGGACACAGTAATAAACTTCCCCCTAAGTTCTTATTTTTATACCCATAGATTGGTACATCTCTCAACACTCATTAGAGAAGCTTCTTTTTCAAGTACGTGTCAGTTTATACAGACACCCACAACTGGTCAACATGCAGAGAACAAGAGGCTGTGGAGTACTCAGCTCTAAACAGGATATCTATATCATATCCCCTCCCACCAAGGCTTAGGGATCATTTAGGAAGAGGGGCACACTCTGAGAGCCAGGGAAAATGCACTTACTTATAAACCACAGAGGCCAGGACTGCATGCACAAAACCTACACAAGATCAAGCCAGTCAAATTCTCAGCATGTGTGTTGGAGGGGCTCAAAAAGTCCCATCCCTGTGAGAGGAGCTATTGGCAATTGATAATTGCTGGGGGAGGAAGAGTCGGTTCTCTTCAGGGATGGAGATTTGAGAGGCTACCCATGCTTTAGTAGATGGTCCTACACCCATGTACATCTAGGCAGCACTAAGTGGACTCAGAAGGGATTTTTAAAGAGAGAGCGCAAGAACACATAAAGTTGTGAGGAGTAAATGAGATTGGAAGGTAGAGAAGAGGGGAGGAACAGGAGGGAAAGGAAAGGGGGCAGATTCGCTCAAAATATATTACTTGCATGCATGAATATTAATTTTTTTGAGACAGAGTCTCACTATGCAGCTCTGACTGGCCTGGAACTTACTATGTTGATCAGGCTGGCCTGGAACTCATAGAGATCTGCCTGCCTCTGCCTCCTGAGTGCTGCAATTAAAGGAGTGTGCCACCATGCCCAGCAAGAAAATATTTTGTAAAAGAAACTGATTCTCACACCTATTTTATTTAATAAAAAGATGAATCTGATTTTTTAAAAATCCTGATCTCTTCTATGACTATGATCCTACTTGCAGAAAACCATGCATACACAAGAAATATGGATCACAAGTACAGGAAGGTCAGGAACTGCTTAAAACTTAAAATCCCAGGAGGCCACAAATCAGCATGATTCCTTTCTAAAAGCTATTTGTGAAATTCCTTCATTTTTTCACAAACCAAGGAAACAGACCAAAAGGTTCTCTCATCAGTCTTTATATTTTCAAAAGGAAAATATGGAACAAACACACTTAACTAATACCTCATATTCTCAAAGAAACTAATGACTTGTATAAACTACTTAATCCAATGTCTACAAGTTCAAAGTCCAAATCATCTTTCCCATAGCTTAATATATGCTATTTCCCAATTCTGCTTCTGCCTGCCAAGATCTTCCTAAAAACGCAGAAAGAGAAACATGAGCATGGGCCAGAGCTAGGGTCCTTCCTATGCTAACATTCATAAACAGCTTAGTATACGAAAAAAGAAAACTTCTAAATTTCACTGCAAGATGCTCTCTCAACATATACCACCATATTAAGAACAGATAATAAAAAGAATGCTCAATTGTTCATTTTATAGATCTTTGTCAATGCAATCCTGAATGAAATGATACCATTTGAAGATCCTAAAGACCCATAAAGGCTCAAATGTTTCCTACGAGGCTGGAGAGATGGCTCAGTGGTTAAGAACACTGGCTGCTCTTTCAGAGGATGCACATGGTGCACTTACATGCATGCAGACAAGATGCTCATATACATAAAATCAATAAATAAAAATGTTTAAAAACATGTTTCCTACCACTTGGTTTCCCACCACTTGAGTCAAGGACCTTCAGCAATGTTTGCTTCCAAGTACACCCAAAATTTTAAAATCTTTCCAGTTCCTCACTGTCTTATTTCTTTAGAAAGTTTCTAACACTAACAAAATCATGAGCTACCAAATGAACTTATGACAGTGTTTGGCCAGGGCTCATCCATGATAGACCATGTCATGGAAGTTTAAGTTATATAGGGCATGACCATTCTCCTATGAAAACATTAATGCTGATTTTTAAAAATCTCTAAGTATTGTTTCAAAGTCAGAAAGATGGAGATCAAGAAACGGCTCTTTAAAAGCATTCCTTTGTGGGGGCTGGAGAGATGACTCAGCCATTAAGAGCACTGACAGCTCTTACAGAGAATGTGGGTTTGATTCCCAGCACCCACATGGCAGCTAACAACCGTCTATAACTCCAGTTCCAGGGAACTCCAGTTCTAGCCTTCTTCTGACCTCCTCCGGCACTGCATGACATGGGTGCACTTACACACATGCAGGCACACATAAATAAAAATAAATAAATAAATGCATCCTTTCACTATCTGACAATTCCCTTTTAGGCAAGACATCTACCAGACAAAATGCTCCACTGACAATGTGTAGGTCACACTTCAGATTAAAGGCCACTGTTCTTTTGATCACTGTCCTTTCTCCTACAGTCAAGGAAATGAACCTGGTCTGATGTCCAAGTACGACCAGCCTTTGGTCCAATCAATAATCTTTCAAAATTAGGGAGGTTTCAGCCCTTAGAAGAGCTCAGTTACACCTCAAAATCTTCATTCAAGAAAAGTTTTGTTTTTTCACCAAAAGTCTAAGTACAGGTTGAGTGTGGTGTTACACACCATTAATCCCAGTACTTGGGAGACAGAGCAGGCAGATCTCTAAGGCCAACCTGGTCTACTGTAGCAAGTTCCAGACCCTCCTGCAAAGTTAAGACCCTATGTCCATCCTCAAAAGGGGGTGGGGGTCAAACTCAGCCAGACCTGAGGTTTTGTTCCCAGCACCAACTGATGGCCAACAACCCTTAGTAACTCCAGTTAAGGGGATCCCACACCCTCTTCTGGCCACTATGGACACTGAATGCACATGGTGCACTTACATACA
Organism: Nannospalax galili; assembly: GCF_000622305.1. Taxonomy (NCBI): domain Eukaryota; kingdom Metazoa; phylum Chordata; class Mammalia; order Rodentia; family Spalacidae; genus Nannospalax; species Nannospalax galili. The sequence goes on from NW_008332583.1 coordinate 66,654, forward strand.
TACATGCAGTAGAACACTGATACACATAAAAATAAATAAAATCTTGAAAAAAAAAAAACAAAAAAACCTTTACAGACAGTAATGGTATTATTGAAGCTACTGGTCTCTCTTACTATGAGTAACATTTTACACATACATATTTTTGCCTAGAAGCTAAGAAACACTTCACTGGGCTTCATAACCCATGTCTTTAATCCCAGCATTTGGGGAACAGAGGCAGAAATCTATGAGATCAAGATCAGCTTGATCTAGGACACAGCTAGTTCCAGGCCTGCTGGGGCTGGAGGAAGACCCTGTCTCAAAAGCCCCCACCCCCCAAAGGCAAAGAACTGAGAAAAAATCTGGGGAAAGGACAACTTCAGAAAGAAATCTTAAACCCGAATTTATCCCACACAATTGCTATGTGCAGATTATGAACATGCAAAGTACATGGGACCCTTCAAACCGGAAAATAACGATCTGGCTCAATCAAAAGAGCAAACTTGGGTTCAAAACTCAGACAGGGTTCTGTCGTTAACTCTATCCTGCTGGAGGTCAACTCAACTGCTGGGAACCTGTGCTTCCCAATCTAAATGGGGCCACTTAGGAGAGATCACCAAAGTTGAAACAAAGTGACTTATGGGAAGGGATGCTAACCTAACCTAATGTGTGCTCTGGAAACTTGTACTCTACATACCCGGCACCATTTCTCATGGAGCACCACCACCTCCCCACCCCCACCTTGTGCTTTCAACTTCCCTTAAAATGGGGACGATTACTTAAGCATTTCTTGAAGATCAAAGATAGTAATAAAATGAAGGCACCCCATCAGCATCACCGACTGGATAGGGCTCCGGGGGAGAGGAGGGATGAGGACCTGGGGCTCCAAGCTCCCTGTCCTGCGCGAACTCCTGGCAGAGGTCGCTAAGTTTCTCTTTCTCCTTCTTCCTTCCACCAGCTTGAGCCCAGGAAGGAAAGGGGAGGACGCCCGGGCCTTTCCGAATAGCCTGCAGAGCCGGCTCAGGGACCCGGGTTCGAGTCCCGCCTCGGTTCGCACAGGCGCCAACTTAGGGGCAGTCAGGGGGCCCGTGGGTGTCCCCGGCCCCACGGCCCCCCACGCCCCCCAGGGGGTAGCGAGTGACCCCCCCCAGCCGCGGCGGCCGGGCCGGGGAGCCGGACGGCGGTCACCTTGCCAGGAAGG
>NW_008332583.1:87230-158095 GCF_000622305.1 Nannospalax galili
TTCCGATCTAGCTCGCCCCCCCGCCGCGCACGCTATGGGAGCCGTGACTGACGGTGAGGCCGATCGCCGCCGCGGGACCCGGGGCCCGGGTGACCGTGGGGGACTCGGCGCCGGGACGCCGCTGCCAGGGTCCGCGGCCCTCCCCGAGGGGCTCCGGCCTCCACCCGACCGGCCCGCCGCCGCCCGGCCGGCAGAGCCCGTGGAGCCACGGGACTCAGTCTGACCAGGCCCGGGCGAGGGAAGCCGGGACAGCCCTGGGGCCTCTCTGGGGGTCGCTGCGGCGCTCGGGAGGCGGGCGGGGGGGGGGGCCCCGGTCCCCGGGCCTGGGGGCGGTGCGTGGCCGCGGAGGGATTCCTAACCGGCTGGGGGTGGAGGGGCTCCCCGCAGCGGCACGCGGTAGGGAGTGGCGGAGGCCTGGGGGAGCGGGGACTCGGGCGGGGTGCTCGGAGGCTGCGGAGGCTAGGGTGATGACGGAGGGCGCTTCCCGAGCGCGGAGGGCCCACGAACCGCGGGGTGGTCGCCAGGGTCCTGGAACTCCGAGTTCAGCGGCAGACCGGGCGGTCGGGAAGTGTACCTGGGAGATTTACTAGGTAAGGAGCCCACGGGGTGAGCCGGAAGCTCAGGGCCCCCCAGTAAAAGGAATGCGTGTTGGGGAGGACGGTTTTGTCAGTGGAATGAATTGGGGGTGATGGGTGTGGACCGTTGTCATCCTTAGACGTGGACCGAGAGCAGAAATAAGGGGCCACTTTCAGGCAAGGATGGATGTAGGAGGTACCCCAGTAGGGGGAGAGGAGGTTCCAAAGCCCAGCTACATTGGGTCTGTTTGAGGGAAACGTGACCAGTAACTATAGATACCTGTAGTTTTATGTTTGATGTTTACTTCCAGGTTAGGTCTTACTTAGGTTTACAGTTTATAGCCCAGAACCAACAGGAAAAACTGTTTTCTCTTCTAAAGTTGCAGTCTGGCGTTAACTGTTAACATTTAATAATTAGGGTCTTTGGTTTGTTTGTTTTTTGGTCTTTTTGAGACAGGGTCTCCCTGTAGCCTCAGCTGGACGGGATCTCATGTATCCCCCTCACTGCCTCTCAAGTGCTGGGATCAAAGGTGTGTGCCACCATGCCCAGCTAGGGTTTTTTCTTTTAATTTTTTAAATTGCATTTACTTATTTTGTGTGTGTCCCACTGTGCCACCTTGCTCGTTTTTCAGTCAGAGGAAGGTTCTTTCCTTCCATTATGTGGGTTCTGGGGATTGAACTCAGGTTGTCAGGCTTGCTGTCAGGACCTACTGAACCCTCTGGCAGGTCCTAAATAATTGGTTTTAAGGGTGGCAAATATTACCACAGGACAGGAGCTGTAGGAATGTGTAAGTGGCTGTTTATCCATTTTTGCTGGTGATTAGAAAACCTCCTTGAAAAAAAAGTTACTTCCAGTCCTTTCTTTGAAGGAGAAATAAGTGTATTTGAACTGGAATTAGAAATGGCCAACCACCTGTGCAAGCCCAAATGCTAGACGAAATTTAAAATATTAACTATTAGCTAGAACTTAGAAAGTTATGAGCTGTGAACTTTTAAAAGGTCAGGGAGGGCTGGGCATGGTGGCGCAGGCCTTTAATCCCAGCACTTGGGAGGCAGAGGCAGGAGGATCTCTGTGAGTTCAAGGTCAACCTGGTCTACATAGTGAGTTCCAGGACAGCTGGGGCTACAGGGAGACCCTGTCTCAAAAAGACCAAAGAAAAAAAGTCAGGGGAAGCCACTGAAACTTGGGAACTTTGCCATGATGTGATCAGATTAGCTTTTAAAAAAAAAAAAATGTATTTGCCATATTGAGGACAGAAGCCTTGGTCCCATTCATTAGGTAAGTGTTTTACATCCTCATCCTGAGCTACAGCCTCAGCCCTAGATTAGCACTTAAAACACACACACTCTGTTTTGTGAACAATGTTGAGGAAAAGGGCAAGTGAGGTGCTAAATTCACTCTCCTTTTTACTAACATTTATATAGTTCTAGCCATGTGTCAGGCAGTGCTCTAATTATCCAGAGGTTAATTTGCCCAGAATTGCAGAGGTGATACTTGTAGAGCATGGGCCTAAAACCAAGCCAGCAGATTCCACAGTCTCTTCTTCACTAATATGGTCTTGTCTCAGCTCCTGCTGCAGTGGTGCTGAATGGAAGGTCATGGGGCCTCTGATCAACATGGAACTCCAGTGAAGCTTCAGACAGAGGTCATGTAGAATATCAGGATTGCCCAGGTGTGGTGGCACACGCCTTTAATCCCAGCACTGGGGAGGCAGAGGCAGGTGGACCTCTGTGAGTTCAAGGCCAGCCTGGTCTACATAGTGAGTTCCAGGACAGCTGGGGCTACAGGGAGACACCCTGTGTCAAAAAGACCAAAAAAAAGAAAGTATCCGGATTGCTCATGGGGGACTTGGGAATCAAAGCTGATCCTAGGTTTCTGACTTAAGTGATTGTGTGCCTTGTTGGGCAACTTCCCTGTTGACTGAAATAGAAAACTCAAAGGAGTGAGTGATTTTTGTCAGGTGGGGGAACAGGAGGAACAGGAATGGTGAATTATAAACAGGTCAACTTCAGTCAGTGCCCCCGTCTACTCATGAACTCCGCCGTTGAGCTACCTCACCAGTCAGTACTGTCATTTTTGAAAAAGTGGAGAAGTCCTGGGGAGTTAGTGACTTAGTCACTCAGCTGGTTCCTGCAAAACTAACCTGGGTTTTAGCTAACTGCAAAGTAGTTAACAATGTTGTCACTGTTAATTTAAACTGTTCTAACAGTTTGTATTGTATAGGTGACCATTTAAAGAGTGTTCAGCTGTGTACAGAGAACATTAAGTAGCTATGTTGATAGCTAGGGCAGCAGATGAGGGTGAGAAAGCAGATGAGGTGAGGTGAGATGAGCTCTGCATTCCATTTAACAGTCTTTTGGTTTTGACAACTTTTTTTCTTAATTAGAAAAGTGTAATGTGTATGATAATAAATTGTAATGTAATAGTGTATGCTTATGAAAATTTAGAATAATGATTTTAATATGCCCATAAACAATATGGCAAAATAATGGAACTGTATAATAATGTAATTGTATATATTTTCTCATGAGTGCAAAGATGACACCAGTCATCTGGAAATGAAAGAAATTGAAGATAATAACAGACTTTATGGGGTCATTTCAAGGATAAAACTCAATAGTATATGTAAGCACTTTGAACTTGAATGGCCATTTGCTTTATTAGCCAAGCTGGGACACTTGTCAGAGTGGCTGCATGTTCACCAGTAGGAGTGGAAAGCACTGTGTCTGCTGTTGCTTCAGTGGCTCAGTGTTAATTATTCACTTTTCCCACTAGTACCAGTGGGTTCACCCAATTTGTTCCATTGTCTGTAGACTAGAAAGGGGCTAATGAATGCAGTTCAACTATTAAATAATGTTTCTTAGCTAAGAGAGCTTTTCAAAGCAAAATTGAAGTTTTTATCCTTAAATTGTATAATTGTGTAAGTATTTAGGCAAATGGAAAAACAAAAGGTCTCAGCACTGTTTTGCACGTGCGCCTTTTAAAATTTTAATTTTGATTAATGTTTTTGAGACAACCTTAAACAGTCCTCCTACCATAGTTTCCTGAGTGCTGGGATTATAACCCTGAACTTGAGCCACCACACCTGACTTAAAAGTTTTTAACTTAATTTTGGTTTTAGCATTAACAGTTTGTTTAAGCCAGACCTAATTATCTCAGGAGAGAGCAACATTTATGTGGAGGAATCAAACCGTGTTTATTCTTTCTGTCCACCTTTTATGTATATTCTGTATATACTGTTTACCTTAAAAATTATCCTAATGATTTTAAACTTCATGAAGGGTGGAGTTTTGACGTGAGGAATCTAACAAATGGGCTGTATGTAATTCATCTTAATAACTCATGAGCGATGGTAATCTAATAGGAATTTGCACATTATTTTTACATGTCCTTAGTTTCTCCTCAAGTTATTATCAATAAAATAGTTTTAAGCTTTTTGTTAGTTTTTTTGTTGTTGTTGTTTTTTTAACAGAATGGGCTCCAAGGCCTGCCAAAATTAATAGAAGCAATCACATGGCTTACAGAAGGCTTCAAGCATGATAGCTTATAAATTCACTGTATCTAGTAAGCAAAACATGCTTTAGGTGTCTTCGGTAAGGAACAAGGTGAGAAGGTGTTACTAAGAATAAAAATGCTCTTCGAGTGTATGTTAGGAACTCTAAACTGAAAGGGAATGGAAGCAGCCCCAGCCTAGGAGCAGGCATGTCTTTCTGTTTCTTCAGTGAGCGCTCTCACTATCCCCGTCACTGCAGTAATTCTCACCCGCAGTTTCTTGGCAGTAACTGTCTAGGCAGTTTTTAAGAAAGAAATGCTGTGACCTTGCTCTAAGTCTGAGACAAGCAGTCTTAACTGGGCACAGTTTTGACTGTCTAATATGTATCTACATAGGGATATAGCTGTATCTATGAATCTTCATTCTCCAACATTTTTGGTGGTTGAAAGTTGTGGGTTAAGTTTAGCGTGAAGAAAAGAATACATCTGTCCCATGGATAGGCATTGTATTCTTTCACTTATGTTTCCATTGCATTTCTCAACAGTTCTGCAAACTATATAGTTTTATCCCATTTTACTACTGGGATAGATGTTGACCTCCTGTGCTCACACACAGAGCAAGCACTGGGTGCATGTGCTAGCCAAACCTTTGTCACCAAGATTTCTGGAGTTTGCTGTGGAAGGGTGTGCTTAGATTAAGAGGGATGGGGCTCTTAATACAAGTAGGATCAGAGACAGCCTGGGCAGGGAGGCTGTGAACCCTTGAACTGGCTTTGCCACTTTCCTGCTTGCTGCCTGCCCTTTCCTATTTGAGTGTCTGCTCTGGGAGCCTGCCTTCCAGAACTTGGATTCTACTCTGCTTGTATGTTAAGCTGTGTAGTTCTAACCACATGTGGCTTGCCAGCCTCCTAACCAGCCTTCTAGCCTATTGGCTTTCCCCAGTTGCAGTCTATGTTGTACTAGCTCCCACCAGAAAGTTCTGCCCACGAATCTTTAACAGCCCAGTTAAATACTTGGTTAACAGCTTAGTTAATGCCAGCAGTAGGGCATTTCTTGTTTGAACTCCCACAGCATGACCCCTAAATTAGCTTTTGTCTCCTTATCTTCCCTCATGCGTCTTCCTAGGGGTCTGGTGTGCCCATTCTAGAGCTCACAGTGTTCTAGTGTGGGGTGAAATGGAAAGGCTACAGCATGCTTTCTTTTTTTAAATAGCAACACCTAGCAGGTTTGAGTAGTCTTCCTGTTTAAAAAATCAAACGTACCTTGTTCTTCCAGCCTGTCCCCCTCTTGGTGACCCCCTTAGTGTTGTATATCATTCCAGTGTATCTATGCACACAGAAGCGCATGCAAATACATATTTTTATTCCTCCCACTTTTACTGACTACAAGCATGCCATACATACTATTCTTTGCTTTGTGTCATAAATACTCTGTATCATAAAGTGTTTCCTCATTTTTTACAGCTTAGTAATACTCCTTCATGTTCTTGTATCAAAATTCATTTATTTACCCATTGATGGACATTTGGGTTGTTTCCATATTGTGTTGTTTAAACACAACTATATCTGACACACTTCTGAGTCAGGCCTGTTTTCAAAATTTTTATAAATATTGGTAAAGTACCCAATTTTCAAGTAATAATTTGTCAGAATCAAAGCCACTCAAATTCTACCTCCCCTGATTGCCCCCAAGCCAAGGGGAGTTTTCCTCTTTATCTGTAGTCTGTGCTCATGTGTGTGCTCATGGTGTTATTTCTCCATAATTGTGAATTTAGAAGGTACTCTTACACCTTGTGCCCAGGTATACACATTTTCCGTACATGTGATCACTGCTATAGCAATTAAAATAAGAGAGCTGCTTGTTAGTCCTTGTTGATGTTTAATTAAGACAAAGCTCTTGGGGCTAGAGAGATGGGTCAGTGGTTTAGAGCACTGACTGCTCTTGCAGAGGACCTGGGTTCGATTACCAGCACCCACATGGCAGCTGTGAACCATCCTTAATTCCAGTTCCCGGGGAATCCGAGGCCCTCTTCTGACCTCCGTGGCATTGCACAACAGGGGTGCACTCACTTACATGCAGGCAATACACTCATATACATAAAATAAAAATAAAATATTTTTTAAAAAGACAAAGCTCCTTAGAAGGACTCTGCGGGCATTACAAATCCAGTTTAAAAATGTTGAAGTCAGGTATAATGTCTCATACCTATAATAAATAGCACCTGGAAGTCTGAGGCAGGAGGATTGCTATGAGTTTCAACAACATATTTCTAGGCAAGCCTTGGCTACCAAATGGGGTCATGTCTTAAAAATAAAGTACCTGAGTAAGGCCCAGTATGAGATGCTGAGGGAGCAGCAGGGTGAATGAGGTTAAGATGCAGTGTGGGTCCTCAGAAGCCTCTCTCCCAGTGGAGAAGGAAAACAAGGCAGGCTGTTGATTTTTTGTTTGGCCTGAAAATATTTCCCCAAAACTTGATAGATTAGAGTAGCACACTCATATGTAAAAATGAACAGACCCTGCCAGGTATGATGGCACACGCCTTTAATCCCAGCACTTGGGAGGCAGAGGCAGGCGGATCTCTGTGAGTTCAAGGCCAGCCTGGTCTACATACTGAGTTCCAGGACAGCTGGGGCTACAAGGAGACCCTGTCTCAAAAAGACAAAAAAAAACAAAAAACAAAAAAAAAACAGATCCTAAAGGATGTGGCTGGAATGATCTCAGAATATTTTAAATATTTTCAGTTAGTTGCCAAACTTTTAAAAACTGGATCTTGGTGGTAACTCCTCCCTCAGTCACTCACCCCTGATTTCTTCTGATCTTACCTACCTGTTTCCTACTGCATTTACATGTGGAATCCCAAGTTCTCAATAAAGTAGAAAGCCCAGGCATCTGGGAAGAGAGGTAAGGTTTGGGGAGACTTGGGGACAGAAGTTAAAAGAGCAGAATATTTATTCAGCAGCATCAGTGCTGCCAGATCATTGGACCAAGGGATGTCTTTTGCCCTATTTGCCTTTAGTCCCAGCACTTGGAGGCAGAGACAGGTGGATCTGTGAGTCCTAATGAGTTCCAGGCCAGCCAGAGCTACACAAGTGAGACCTTGTCTCAAAAAAATAAGTAAAAAATTAAGAGTCAAATATTTGTAGTAAAAACATGTTCATATTTTGCATTTTAATTTTTTTAAGAACTATTCAGATAACATCATTGATGGCTAAAATTTGAAAATGTTCGTTTGCAGTTTTCAAACATGAAGTCATAGGATCTGGCAAATCTGTACTAAAGCAGCCGTTCAAAGCCATAACTGACAGCCTAACCCCATTCTAAAAATGTCTGATACTGTCAAACACTGGGTCCATCTGCCTGCCAAAGTTATCTCCACTGCACCTGTGCTTAAAAACACTTCTGCCTATGCAGAGGAACTATTGTTTAAAAAGTTTAGGTGTTGATTCATCATGCAGGCGCTTCAGGAATTATTTAGACTGTAAATTTTGTTTAAAACATAGTTCATTTAATTATAAAGAAAATGAAAGCCCATGAATAAAGCAAGTAAAATTTTAAAGCAGCACGTGAGAGAACTTTTTCCTCTGTGTCTGTTGTTCCCTCTTCAGAAAGTCACTACTAGTACCGGTTTCTTGGCAATCCTTCCAGAAATATTTTCTGAGTACACACATACTGCCTCCTCTTCTGAATGCCAGTAGCATGCTTCATATATGCTTCTCTGGAGTTACTTTCTTTTCTTATCCAAGGAGATTTTTTTTTGGCAGCAGCATGTATACCTGCATTATTTTAACTGCCTACGTCTACATCATATGAAGCTTTCATGATTAACAAGCCTTAATGTTTAGGTTTGCAAATTTTGTACTACAAATAACACTGCTACAGACATCTCTCTACATCTGCTTGTGCGTGGGTACATGCCTGTCTACAGGATGTATTCCTGCACATGCAGGTGGCTTGTACCTGGAATTCCAGCTGTGCTGCATAGTGAGTTCCAGGCCTCCCTGGGCTATGTAGCAGTTGCATAGAGAAACACAATCTCAAAAAAGAAAATCCTAGGGTTGGAATTGCGGCATCAAAAACGTGTGTGTCTTTTTAATTTCTTTTTAAATCAGGGTTTATCTGATGGATGGAACTTGATGTTTTGCTTATTTTTTCAATTTCCACTTGCCTTTGTAGTTATGGCCCAAAGTTAAGAACAAGGCCTAGTTGAGGCCTGCCAGACAGGCAGGCTGGGACTCCATTTGTTCTGGTTGTCATCAACACTGCTTTTGTGTTCCTTTTTCTCCTTTGTTTCGGGGCAAACGGGATCCCTACAGATGTGGTGGCTCATGCCTATAATCCTATCACTTGGAAAGCCAAGGGTATGTAGTGAATTCTGGGCGAGCCTGGGCTAGAATGAGTCCCTTTCTCAAACAAAAAAAGCGAGACTGTTGTTTAAGAACATTTAATGATGTAGCAACTAAATTGGATTACTTTACAAACCCATTCTTTTCTCTGACCTGTTAAATTCTTTTTCCAATATGATACTATGTACTTGAATGTGCATTTCTCTTTCCTAGTGGCTCTCACTGGCTAAAACATGAATAGTCCTACCTTCATCTGGTTTGGAAAGGTTTTTTTCCAAAATGGATTTTCTAACAATTATTGACAGTTTTTTGTTGCATTTGGAAATTATTTCCTCTCAATAGTCAAATAGATGCCGACTCTGAGGGCAGGACTCTTCACCTATGATTCAGTACCTAGAGCAAGGGCAGATATACCATAGACAATCACTTCCTTAAAACAGTTCAAATTTTTTAGTGTGGCAAAATGCAAATAAAATTTATCATTTTTACCTTACTGTTTTTAAGAGTGCAGTTCAGCAGCATTAAGTACATTTATATTTCAATAATTTTCTTTTGAATGAATGAATGGGTGGTGATATGGTTTGTCCTTGAAAGTGACCCAGAACCAGGTGGTCATCTTCTCTCACCTGCCCTTCTTCTTTCTAGACGAAGTCATCCGAAAGCGTCTCCTGATTGATGGAGATGGTGCTGGAGATGATCGAAGAATTAATCTGCTAGTGAAAAGTTTCATTAAATGGTGCAACTCTGGATCACAAGAAGAGGGGTACTTTATTTCACTGTTGTTTCTATACCAGTGTCCTGGTGTGATTTTTATTAGGACCCTCTTACGTATTTCAGATTTCATTTATCTTACATGTCTGGTACAACCACTTCTTGGTTAATCGAAAGTAGATTTTTTTTTTTTTTTATGGCCTTCTCTTTGGAGTTCTCCCTTATGTTTATAAAGAAATATATAATAGTAGTAAGAAAGAAAAGGGAGGGAAGGAGGGAGGGAGGGAGCAAGGGAGGAAGGGAGGGAGGAGGGACTATTAAGTTCAGGACCACTAATTTGATCACTTTTAGTAAATCTGTATTCGTTGAAACACAATGTCTAGAAGAAAGTTTTTCTTTTGTTAATGTGTTGATGTATATAAGCTGCAGCAAAAATGTATGCACATTGATAATTTCTCAGCATAGGAAACTTTTTCATTTGGATTTTCTTTCCACATAAATGGTGTACCATATAGAGTGAAAAACTTGAGAAGAGAATTCTGAAGATTACCCTCAAAGTATTTTAAAGGTGATTTAAACAATTCAGACATCATTTACATTAACCCTATATTGATGAGAGCAACAGTTTCATCTCTCATCTGTGACTACTGTAGTTTGTAAATTCAGGCATACTACATCCAGAATAAAGAATGATAAGGAACGGGTATTCTGTGCTATTCAAATAACAGTTTTATCAGAAGTTGGTTTAATTTAGTTAGCAAACGTTTACCTAAATTAGTTTAACATTAGCAATCTGTAGCATCTTTGTTCTCCTTCTCATTTTTTGTTAGATACAGCCAGTACCAGCGCATGCTGAGCACACTGTCTCAGTGTGAATTTTCAATGGGCAAAACTTTGCTAGTATATGATATGAATCTGCGAGAAATGGAAAATTATGAAAAAATTTACAAAGAAATAGGTAAGCTTACTGTTGCTGTATATAATTGTACTTTTGTAGTTAAAAAGAAAAAATATAGTATTTTGTTTGTAATGAAAGGATATTAGCAATTACAGTGTTAGCTACAACAGTGTGTACAGTCTGATATGATATAGCTTTTTGGGTTATAGTAATATTTTAAGATGTGAATGTCTATTTTGTTAGTAGTGGAAGCTCAATTTAGAGGCACGTTCGAAAACTGAAAGTGAGTAGAGATTATCCATGTTACTGCAACTTTCTTTTAAAAACTTTCTTTGTATAGAATGCAGCATTGCAGGAGCACATGAAAAAATTGCCGAGTGCAAAAAGCAAATACTTCAAGCAAAACGAATACGGAAAAATCGCCAAGGTAAGGGTTTTGAGGGATTTGGTGTGCAGATATTTTAATTACTGATTACTATTTTCATGGTACAGTCTGTAACGTCATCAATTAAAAAATAATTAGGAACTGTATTTGATTTGATTTTCTTTTCTTTAAGATAGGGTCTTACTATGTATCCCTGGCTGGGCTGGACTCTCTAAGTAGACCAGGTTGGCCTTGACCTAATAGAGATCTGCCTGCCTCTGCCTCCTGTGCTATGATTAAAGGCATGTGCCACCACACTGCCTGTATTTGATTCTTAAAACTATTTTCTAGAAGGCAAACTATGCTGAAAAAGATTTCTTTTTTCCTGAAAGTATTTTGTAATATTTTTTGCTATCTTCAGATCCTTTTTTCTAAGTAATATTACAGTTAATCAACAAAAGGAGCTATGTAAGTGTACCAGATTTGGGTGTTTATTCATTAGTGTCATGGCCCTACTTTCAAAAAAAGAGAAAGAAAAAGAATTTAAACCCAGGAAGGTTCTATTCCGCATAAAGCAAGCAAACATCTATGAGGGTATCTAATAGACAGGTTGAAGTTTAGGGGCCAGCTTGGCAGGTAAAGACTCTTGCCACCAAGCATGACTACCTGAGTTTGATCCCCAAGTCCCACATGGTAGAAGGAGAGGAATGACACCCATGCTATGGCATACTGTGCCCACACATACACAGAAGTAAAATAACTGTTGTTGGGTTTGGGTTTGGGGGTTTTTTGTTTCGTTTTGTTTTGAGACAAGGTCTCCCTGTAGCCCCAACTGTCCTGGAACTCGCTATGTAGACTAGGCTGGCCTCAAACTCACAGAGATCTGCCTGCTTCTGCCTCATGAGCACTGGGATTAAAGGCATGCACCACCATACCCAGCAAGATAAATGTTTTTAAACATTATTTTTTATTTTTATTTTATTTGTATAAGTGTTTTGCCCACATGTATGTAAATGCACCACATATGTATAGTGCCTGTAGAGGCTGGAAGAGGAGTTATAAACTGGAGTTATGGGCAGTGTTAGCTGCCATGTGGGTGTGAAGAGCCAAACCTAGATCCTCCACAAGAACAGCCAGTGCTCTTAACCACTGAGCCATCTCTCCAGCACCTTTTTTAATTCTTTTAATTTTTAATGTTATGTGTATGAGTGTTTTGCCTGCATGAATGTAAGTGCATCCAAGTTACAATGCCACTGAGGCCATAAGAGAGCATCAGATCCCCTGGAACTGGAGTCATATGGGTGTTGGGAACCGAACCTGGGTCCTCTGCAAGAGCAGCCCATGCGCTTAACTGCTGAGGCATCTCTCTGGCCCTATTTTTATTTTTCAAATTTTATTTTATATGTATGAGTGTTTTGCATGCATGTATGTAAGTGCACCCATGCATGCAGTGCCTGCAGAGGCCAGAAAAGGGTGTAATATCTTCTAGAACTGGAGTTACAGATGGCTGTTAGCCTCAGTGTGGGTCTTGAGTGTGGGTATGTGCACTTGAGTGCGGGCACCTGAGGAGTCCAGAAAGGGGCATCAGATCCCCTGGAACTGAAGTTACAGGCAGTTATAAGCTGCCCAATAAGGGTGGCAGGAACAGAACTCATGTCCTCTATAAGAGCAGCATGCGCTCTTAACCACTCAGCCTTCTTTCCAGCCACAAACATTATTTTTTTAATAACAGAAGCATTGTTCCTCCTATTATATAAATTGGCAAAAGTAAACATAAAGAACAGTGTTTAAGCCATGTGTAATGGTGCATGCTTGAAATCCCAGTGCTTGGTTAAGGCAGGGTCACACATTCTAAGCCAGCCAGCCTGTAGTAAGAACCAAACAAGTAAATGAATCAATGAAGACATAACTGTAGCTGTGACAATATTATGAAAACCCAAAAGGAAATAGAAAGTGTTATTGGTTGTTTGATGGTTGTGCATTTTTATGGTTTAAATTCGTCACTTTGATTTTTTTTATACTGAACATATTTTATAACACAGAAGGATTATTTAAAATAAAATTACTCTTACTGAATTAATGTGCTGAGTTCCAAAACAATGAATTTCATGTTTTAGGGAGCTAACTAACATGTTTTGTTTCTTCTTTTTTTTTAATATTTATTATTTTTGTTTTATGTGTATGAGTGTATTGCCTGCATGTATGTGAGAGCACCAGTGTCATGCAATGCCATGGAGGTCAGAAGAGGGCTTCAGATTCCCCTGGAACTGGAGTTAAGGATGGTTCATAGCTGCCATGTAGGTGCTGGGAATCGAACTCGGGTCCTCTGCAAGAGCAGCCAGTGCTCTTAACCACTGAGCCATCTCTCCAGCCCCAAGGCTAGAAGCTTTTAAGTGACGTTATTTCATAAGTGAGGTTAGCAGGAGTTGCATGACTTAATGTGGAAATTTCAGTGGAGCAGAAATAATGACTTGGATTTTAAATTGTTTCAGTTTGAAATTTTTAACTTTAGAATGACTGAGAAGTGTTACTGACTAAAAGGATGAATTTTTTTCACTGTGGTTTTTGTTTTTTGTTTGTTTGTTTTTATAGGGGCATGACAAACAGTTAATAAGATCCTTTGTAGAATCAGTACACTTGATGGTACCAAGTTCATTTATACCTCTGGGAGCCTCTTATATTCTGTCATGTAGTGGGAAAATGAATGAGAGCTAAAAATCCCTATTTGGAATGCTTTGGAAGTCACGTGTAATTATATTGTGTTGGACTAAGGGATTGTCGGCACGCTCCATTATTGTGCCAGGAAAATGAGTAGGACGTCAGTTTTCATATTACACATTTTGTTTTGATGACCCAGGCTGAAAAAAGTCTTAATTTGACCAATAGTTTCATGTCTTTCAGAATATGACGCTCTGGCAAAAGTGATCCAGCATCATCCAGACAGGCATGAAACACTAAAGTAAGCTAAAGCTCTGTGGGGAGCCAACCCTTATACACGAGTATGGATAGTGTTCCCTGTGGTTCATTTTCATAGACACGTAGAGCATGTGTCCGAAGGAAGGGTCAGATTTCAGTATTTTATTTTCTAATGCTGCTGTTTAGATCCTTTTCTTTCTTCAGCCTTCCCACCCATAAGCCCAGAATAAATGCATGTAATGTGCCTCAGCGAGAAAGTGGATGTGTGTAATTTATTCTCTTAGTATAATAGAATACTAAAATATTAACCAAAAAGAATGTGCTAAATACACATTTTTAAAATATCCCAAAATGTAAATGGTAAGTCTCTCCCAAATGTCGTAAACTAATACTGTATGTGCATCAGAAATCCAAATACATGCATCTGAAAGGGGCTGGAAGGACACACAAGGAGAAGAACAGCTGAGGGAAAGAGGCTCAGGGTCAGGCTCAGAGAGTATTTCCAGTTAACTGGCAGGTTTTAATTTTTTTAACATTGTATTTATGTCTATTTATTTTGTATGTGTATGAGTGTTTTGCCTGTGTGTATGTAAGTGCGCCCATGTTGTACAATGCCCACAGAGGCCAGAAGAAGGTGTCAGACCACCTGGAACCAGTGTTATAGATGGGTGTTAGCCACCCTTTGGATGCTGGGAATTGAACCTGGATCCTCTGGAAGAAGAGCGAGTGTTCTTAACTGTTGAGCCATCTCTCCATCCCCAGGTTTTATTTCGTGCACTAAAAGAATAACTTGAAGTTAGTAAGACAAAATGTATCAGTTCATTAGTTTTATGCTATTAACTGTATTTTCTTGTTATTTTAAACTTTGTATCTAAGTGTAGTTGTAATGAAAATAGTGCAATGTAGGAGATAAGAAACCATCTTGTTTTTAAAGCCTCACCATGGAGAATATTAAACTCATAGCCTTCTCTTATTTTTAAAATATTGTTTTATAATCAAGATCTCATATATATAAATTCCCTTCCCATAAGTAGAAAACTATAACATTGTTTTATGTTTTTTCCCCCCACAGGGAGCTAGAGGCTCTGGGAAAAGAATTAGAGCATCTTTCACATATTAAAGAAAGTGTTGAAGATAAGGTATTTGCATATATATATATATATGTTAGCGTGTGTGTGTGTGTGTGTATGTGTGTGTGTTTATAGACCAACTTACATAATTTTTTTCCTTGCTAACACAGCTGGAATTGAGACGGAAACAATTTCATGTTCTTCTTAGTACCATCCATGAGCTTCAACAAACATTGGAAAGTAAGTAGAAATCATTTTAAAATTAATGCTGGTGAAGATTTTAAGTGATTAAGGTATGTGTCTTTTGTAGTAAATGCCTTGGAGTCTGCCTCCAGAACCAAATAGCTGGGTGGCATTAGAAGTCACTCATGTGTCCAACTTTCCAAATATGTGAAGAGTTTTGTGGTAATCTGTGATTACTTATCTAGTAATGGGAAAACTTAAGGATGATGGGACTTGATTCCTGGTTTTCTCTTTTGTAAGGCAGTGATTCAAGACACAGGCAAGCAATGCTAAGTCACACTGCACTAGGACATTGATACCTAGTGACTGCAGGGGCTTGGAGAGGTTGAAGACTTGCTCTTTCTTTTGACTGTAGCCAACTGGAAACTTCTGTGGACCCTGGTCTCCGATTGTTTTTACAAAGTCAGGCTAAGACCTAGATTTGGTTGTTTTTTTGTTTTTTTTCTGCATTTTCGAGACAGGATCTCACCATGTATCCCTGGCTGGCCTAGAACTCAATATGTAGACCAGTCCAGCCTCACACTCACAAGAGATTTGTCTGCCTCTACCTCCCAAGTTCTGTGATGAAAGGCATGCCTGGCCCATTGTTGTTGTTGTTGTTGTTTTAAATGAAATCTATCATACAAACTTTAAATTTTGATAAGCAAGAATAACCAAATCAGTATTTAAATATTTTTTAGCATATGTGGGAGTTGGGGGTATGTACGCATACCATATGGCATGGGTATGGAAGTCAGGATAAGTTCCAGAAGTCAGTTCTCTTATTCCACCATGTGGGTCCCAGGGGGGTGTGCCTTTACCTGCTGAGCCATCTCATTGGCTCCAAATGAGCATTTTTAAAACCCAAACATTTATGTGGGCCATTTGTAGTCATAACTTGCCATTTTGCTTTAAATGTATTTCCTAATAAGAGATTAAATGTTTTCATATATGCACTAGATGTAAAATTTGGGCAAAATTGACTAAGGTTTTGTTTCTTCTCACTACAGATGATGAAAAGCTGTCAGAGGTAGAAGATGCTCAAGAAACCATCATGGAAGCAGATCCAAAGCCATAGATGGCAAATAGCTGGCCATTCCCAAGAGTGTTGATGCTACATAATCTGAGTGTGTTGAGAATCTTTTGTGCTCTTGGGGTATTTCAAGTTGGACTGGGAAGTACTTTGCTTTTGAATATTAATGCATGTCTCGTTCATATTTCTTCACCAAAGGAAATAAGTTCAGTATGTATTGGAATGCGTTTTTTATTATTAAAGGTAGCATTCAACATCTAAAACTGTTTAATAAAATGTCTCAAGCCAGATGTTTGTGTTCATTCCAACTCCAGGTAGCTTTGAACTGGCAGCAAGGTTTACCTTGTAACACACATTGAAGATTGTAAGATGGCATTTCTAGGATGCACATGAGAAAATGAATCTATTTCTGGAGTCATTAACACTTTTGAAAATGAAGTTCATGAATAGGCTTCGGGGGGGAGTGAATTTGTGCATAATATTTATGGTGTGTTTATTGCAGAGAAAGTTTCCAGATTGCTTTACACATTGCTGATTATGAGACCAGTCCATCCTCATTGCCTTCCCAGATCTCTCCTTTAGTACTTGAGAAATGTGATTATTAAATGTTTCCTTACAGCTTTTCTCTCTGCTTCTTTGTTCTTCAGGAGTCATTTTTAAATATTTATTTATTTTTGTGTGTCTAATGTGTGTACACCTGTTTGTGCATTGAAGGTATGCTCATGGAAGAGATCAGAGGACAAGCCTGGCTGGTGGTCCCTGTCCTCTGCTCTCCTTGAGGCCGGGTCTCTGTGTGGTGGGGCAGTGTACTACTGGCTTGCTGGTGCTCAAGCTTCTGGGGACCCTCCTGATTCCATTTCCCATCTCACCTTAGAAATGGAGGGATGGATAACAGGCACACACCATCATTTCAGGCTTTTACGTGAGTTTGGGGGATATGAACTCAGGTCATCAGGCCTGCACATCAAGTGCTTTTACCTGCTGAGCTGTCTCCTGGCCCAGGAGTCAATTTTAGTAGAAAAAGACATTAATAAAATGAAGAGCTATGTGAGTGTCATGGTTGGCATTGGTTGTTGACTTGACTCACCTGGGAAAAGGAACCATCAGTTGGGATTTCTTCTGTAGGACCGGCCTGTGGGCCATTTTCTTGATTGTTGAGTGATATGGGAGGGCCCAGCCCATTGTGGACAGTGCCACCCTGGACAGGTGGTCTTGGGTTGTATAATAAAGCAAACTGAGCACAGGCCAGAGGAGCAAGCCAGTAAGCAGCATTCCTCCATAGTCTGTTCTTCAATTCCTACTTCTAGGTTCCTGCCCTGAATTCCTGCCTGACTTCCCTCAAAGATGGACTGTCACTTAGAATTGTAAGATGCAATGAACCCATTCTTCCCCAAGCTGGTTTTGGTCAGTGTTTTTATCACAGCAAATAGTTCATTTTCTATTGCTAGTAAGAATTATGAAGCAAAAGATTTGCAATTATAAATTCAGAATCAAAAATCAGTTTAAAGGGCTACTGGGCAGAATACACCTGCCTCCCCGAGTTGATCCATTCACTACAGAGATTTTTCAGAACTGTTTGCCAAGAGAGGAGAATTCCTACAGGATAACATCTGCGGTCAGAAGCAGGCTCAGCAGCAGCAGCAGGCACATGGGGAGCACACGCTCTTCAGCCTGTACTTCCGCATGGTCCTCTTGGATAGCCTCTGGAACTGCTTGGAAGACTGAAGAATTTCATCTCCTAGAAACTGGCACTGCTGAAGCTCAGCATGCCTTTGGGCCAGTAGCTTCCTGGACTTCTCCATCACTGTTTCTATGAGGTCATCTACCTGTGACAGACAAAGAAATGTTAGACCCTGTGCCACAAAGGTCAGAAGCGAAGAGGTAGTTGCTTTTCCTGAGAGGTGAATCCAGGAGTTTGGCCATTTGTGGGACCTAAAGTATTACTCTTAATTCAAACTATGGCAAACAGACTTGAAAACCTATGTTAAAACCACCCAGTGGTGAAGATGATCACATTTCTTCTCAAAAGAAGCCCTTGTGTATGCCTTCATTTTAATGGAATTCTTTGGTATTTCTGAGGCGCACAGTACCATCCTATGTGCCCTTCTCAGACCCTTAGCCATGCAAAATGCCCCCCCACTGACATTTTAATGATAACTGTTAACTATGTCTCTACTCAATCTGTCGAACAGGACAAGATGTTCGGTTAAGCCTAATCCTCTGATACGTCTGAGACAGAAGAAGGAAATTCTTTACCCACTACCTGCATTTGAAGCTTTCCCACTGTCGAGTCTGATTTTCCAAGGATGCCTTCCATGCTGTGTTTCTTCTTTTTCAGTGCTAGAAAATGTGGTCTCTTTTTTGATGAATGTGGTACCTGTTGTAAAAATGCAAAAACACCACATTAGAAAAATAAGAATGTTAATTCTGTGACAGCACTTAAACAAGAATCCTCACCCTTCGGACAGTCTCTCACAAAGTAAGCGCTCGCCACATAGTGACACAGAGCTGAAGTCTGTAATCATATTATTCTCCACGCCCCAAGCATCTCCTTTGTGCCCAGAGCTCTGTTTGAAGAGGTCTGTAGGGTGCAGGGAAATGAGATTGTTGGGCTCTGAAAGAATATACCTTGTCAGGGAAAAAGCAGGTCATTCGCAAAGGGAAGAAGAAATTGCTCGGTGGCTGCTGAGCACAGTGAGAGGGGCCTGTTGTGAACCGGTGCCCCAAAAAGTGCGTTGCCACTGGAAAAGTTGCTAATTTGCTCTCATTTCAGCAGGTTTCCTTATTTTCATGGCAGTCATGTCTCAGACGTAAAAAAGAAGCGCTTGTTCTCTTTGCCCCATGCCTGACATGTTTCCCTTTGTCCCTGGCTTCCTGGTTCTAAGAACCGGTCCTGTGAGTGTTGCTATGGAGGATGATCCTAGGCCATGACCTCTGAAACTTTCTGGGTTCAATAATTAGCATAAGAACTGTTAGGAAACCTACACACAGAGTAGGATGTCGGACAACATTTGGATCCTGCCCTTTGACTGAAAAGATGTCTACAGTCTGGACCAGCACTGGCTGCCCTGCCAGCTTGCCCTTCCTGAAAGGCTACTTACAGAACTTTTCCTGGTCCATCTAAAGACCCCAATTTGGGACTTTTGTTTTTGCTTTGAGACAAGATCTTGATGTATAGCCCAGGCTAGCCTGGCACTCTCCACGTGCTGCAGTCTGGCCTTAAACTTCAGACCCTCTTGCCTTGGTCTCATGAATGGCAGGATTACAAGGATACACCACTACACCCAATTAAGACTACTTTTCATACTGAGCTGTTTTTTTCTACTAAGCATCTACCATTACCACCGTTGGTGGTTATGAGGCTGTTTCTGTGCTTTTTCACTATGACTCTTAGCAACTAAGTTAGTGCCTGGTGGGGGAGTGATCCAGAGAGAACAGGTCTTCTGCAAGGGCACTACTCTGCCACCTCTGCTGGTTTCCCTGAGGCACTGTGAGCACTGTGCTTCTAAATCTATCAAAAGAAAGTTGGAAACCTGGAGTTTTTTTTTTAATGTCTTACTTTTAATATGTGAACAAATAATTCATATGTAATTGTGAGGGCTAGCCAAAACTATTACCAGTTGACAACCTCTGATTTAATGTCTTTTGGTACACAGAAATCCTTAATTATGGCCAAATTTATCCATCTTATGGCCAGTGCTATATGTATACTGAGAAGTCTCCCTGTCCTGAAATCATGAAGTTATTCTTACTGTCCTCCAACTCTTTCCCACTTAGATCTACGGCTCAACAGGAATTAGTTTTGTATATGATGTGAGAATAGGGGATGACCTTTCACTTTTCCCCACTTGAATGTCCACTTACCAATGCCAGTTATTCAAGATTATTCTTATGCCACCACTCTGGTAGCATGGTCTAATAAATTTCTCCTCAGCATGATTGCAATTTCCATAAAAGCAGAACCACGTACAGCAGATCGTCCTTGCAGTTCCTAAACCTCAGAACTGCACAGGACATAGCAGAGGTACACTGAATATCTACCTAGCAAACCAGAAGCAAAATTCAAAACTCAGCATGCTGCACAGTGATGTGGGAGAGTGCTGTGTGGTGGGACTTTCTGCAAGGATGGAAATTGCATCTGTGCTGCTCAGTACAGAAAGACACTAGCTACATATGGTTATTTCCACTTAAAATGTAGCTAGTGCAACTGAGGAATTATGTCATCTAATTTAATATAGTCATGGGTAGCTATTGGACAGTACAGGTAATATATCGTATTTATACAGTATTTAAGAATGGGGCTGGACCAGCCGGGTGTGGTGGCGCATGCCTTTAATCCCAGCACTTGGGTGGCAGAGGCAGGTGGATCTCTGAGTTTGAGGCCAGCCTGGTCTACATAGAGAGTTCCAGGTGAGCTGGGGTTACAGGGAGACCCTGTCTCAAAAAGACCACACACATACACACACAAAAAAAGAATGGGGCTTGGGTCTGGCTCATCAGAGCACATGCTTGGTAAGTGTGAAGCCTGAGCTCAATCCCTGGGACCAGCATATAAAAAGGAATGAGAGAATATGAATGGAGACTCAAGCCGGGTCTTTCCTGTGTTGGAAGCCTCACTCACTCATTGACACAAATTCATTGAACTCTGTCATCCTTGAAATAAGGTGATGTTACCATCCACCTTATAGGATTGTTACAGTCATTATCTGAGTTGATATTTTTTATTTTTATTTATTATTTGAGTTGATTTTTTTAAGATTTAGAATGGCCTGGAACAGAGTGGTTGTTATAATGATAATAGTTTAGGGTTCCGTTTTTGAAAATAGTCTTGGCAGCTAGGAAGGCAAATTGTTCATAGTCTTTGCTACTCAGAAAGCTGAGACAAGATTACTGGGTCCTGACAGTCTGAAACCAGCCTGGGCAACAAAAGTTAGATCTGGTCTCAACAGAACAAAAAACCCTAGTTTCCTACCACCGATAATCCTAACACTTAGGAAGCTGAGGCAGAAAGATTGCTATCTGAGAGTGAAACTGTCAAATGTAACAACAGAACCTGTTTTCCCTATTAAATTATGACTGTTAAAACAAAACCAGCTAATCTGAGCACCTTAGGCTCATGCATAACCTTAAAATACAGGTCATCTAGGTAGATCAGTGGATAAAAGTATTTGCTGCCAAGTCTGAGGATCTGAGTTTGATTCCAAAGACCCACCTGGTGAAAGGAGAGAACTGATTCCCTCCAGCTGTCCTCTGATCTCCACATATCTGTCATAGCATACACATTCCCCTCCCTCCCACAAAATAAATAGATAAATAAAATAAAAAGCATAGCTTTGACTTAGATTTAGAGGCTTGTTCAATCTTTTGACAAGATGTGACATCATTTGCAAAGTTCATGAAACAAGTTACAAAACTGATCATTCAGTAAATGAATAAGTAAATCAAAAGAACTGGGGAGACAGTTCAATAGGTAAAGTGCTGGCTGTACATGTGTGAGGCCTTAGTTCAACCCCCAGAGTTTGGTGGTGCATTCTTGTAATCCCAGCACTGGGGAGACAGAGACAAGAGCACAGAGGCTCCCTGCCCAGGCAGCCCAGTCTAATCAGCAAGCTCCAGGTCAAGTGAAAAATGTCCCAAGAAGCAGAAGTGACTGACAGTACTGAAGAATGACAACGGAGGTTGACCCTGGCCTCCACATGCACACACACGCATGCACACTGTTCTAGTTTGCTTCTCCATTGCTGTGACAAAATACTCTGACCAATACCAACTTGGGGAGAAAAGGGTTTATTTGGCTTACATTTTCCTGGTCACATTCATCAGGGAGCCCAAGGTAGGAATTCAGGGCAGGAAGCTGGAAGCAGGAGCTGGAGCACAGGCCATGGAGGAATGTTGCTTATTGGCTTGCTCCCCTGGCCAGTGCTCAGCCTGCTTTCTTATACAATACAGGATCATCTGCCCAAGGGTGCCACCACCCACAGTAGGCTGGGTCCTCCCACATCACTCAACAATTTAGAAAATGCCCCACAGACATGGCCACAGGTAGTCCAGTGGAGGCAATTCCCCAGCTGAGGCTCCTTCAACCAAGGTGTGTCAAGTTGACATCTAAAGCTATCCAGCACACACACCAACACTGATATGTACCCCACATACGCAATGATCACAAAATCTCAATGTTTACAATTTTGTGTTGGGCTTCATTCATAGATATTCTCAGCCAGATGTTACATGTGGGCTACAGGTGTCTTATGTAGCATGACATTTTTATATTGTATATACAGCAATTTAAATTAATTCACTTTTGGTTTCAATTAAAATTAAATACAACTTATAATTCAGCTGCCTAGTTGCACCAACCACATTTGACTGCCGAAAGCCCCATGGGGCTAACAGCTGCTTTAGTAGATGAGCTCTTACATCTTTGCAGAAATCCTTGTCAGGTTGTTGGGTAGCACTGGTAATACAACATCCTGATTCCTACTGTGTGACCTTGACTTCTGAACAGTTCGGTGAATCAGTACAAAGTCCAGAGTGGACTGTAGCCTAGACTGTGGTAGGGGCTGAACAGTTTGAACTCAGAAATAGAAAGATATGATCTGGAAAACACTGTCTTTGTGCCCTAAATTCTTAGGGGAAGGACACAAGCAACAGGTTTTTAGGGTTTATTATGGGTGAGTTAAAGTAAAAGAGACCTTTGTTTTGACAGAACCCAGAGACACTGACTTACATAGGTCTTTGAAAGCAAGTTTGCTTTAGCACCCTACCTTCTGAAGCCCAGAAGGAAGAGAATTCACAGATAACCGCCTGGTAGTTCTCCTGGCCCGGAGGAGCCCGCCTACCTTGCTTATCTCTTCAGTCTCTGCTTCTACAACATCAAGCTGTATAGTTGCTTAAAGAAACAGAGGAGGAAGAGGAAAGCTTTGTGAGGCTCATCATCACACCATTGCAAACATGTTCTTCCTAATCAGAAATACTCTGGAAAGCTGGTGTTATATGCTGTCTTTGTAGCTTTGCTTCCTGGGGATTGAACCTTTTTACCTTTTTTATTTTTTTTTACTTTTTGTCTTTTTGATACAGTGTCTCCCTGTAGCCCCAGTTGGCCTGGAACTCACTATGTAGAACAGGCTGGCTTTGAACTCACAGAGAGCCCACCTGCTTCTGCCTTCTGAGTACTGGGACTAAAGGTGTGTGCCACCACCTCTGGCTTTGGGATTGAAACTTTAAAAAGCAGATTTGTTTTTTCTAGCATTATCCTTTCTCCCTCACACATTTACCTTTTGTTGTGGTCGTAACTGGTAGAAACCAGCCCTATCTTGGCATGGCAGTATCTCCCTTAGAGGCTTCACTTTGCCCTGCACTGCTTTCTTGTTAGTCATGAAGGAGTTAGAAAAATGGACCTCCAAAATGTGAAGATCTCTCCATGGAGTATTCACTGGGGATTCAAGCAAACTTTAAATTTCTTCTTCAAAGATGTGACCAAGACTCAGCCATTCACACTCCATCTGAATAGATTTCTCAAATCTAGGAACTTTCTTAGCAACTTTCCTCTATCAAATCAATCTCAACTCAGTAAATGTTATAAAGACAAATCTATACCATTGGGCCAATGAGATAGCTAAGTGGATAAAGGTGCTTGCCACAAAGCCTAATGACCTGAGTTCAATTCCCAGAACCCACATGGTGGAAGGAGAGAACCCACTGTGACAAGTTGTCCTCTGCCATACACAGCGGTGTACACACACACACACACACACACACACACACACACACTCTAAACATTTTTAAAGATTTTATTTTAATTTATTTTTAATTCTGAGCCTATGTGACTATGTGTAGGTATGTGTACACAAGTGCAGGTGCCTGCAAAGGCCAGAAGAGGACTCAGATCTTCTGAAGCTGGAGTTACATGGGATTGTGAATCCCATGGGTGCTGAGAACAGAACTCATGTCCTCAGCAAGAGTGGTATGCTGCACTGTTAAACTGCCAAGCCATTTCTTCAGCCCTATAATAAAGAAAATGTTTTAAGGGGCTGGAGAGATGGCTCAGCGGTTAAGAACACTGACTGTTCTTGCAGAAAACCCAGGTTTGAATTCCAGCACCCACATGGCAGCTAACAACTGTCCATAACTCCAGTTCCAGGGAATCCAACAGCCTCTTCTGTTATCTGCAGGCATTGCACGACATGGGTGCACTTACTTATAGGCAGGCAATATGCGCATACACATAAAAATAATAAATATTTTAAAAATGTTTTAATAACTTAATAAAATGATACCATAGAGACGTCTAGGTGAGGTGGCCAACTAGAAGCTGTCTTCATATAACTCAGAGAGGAAGAGTTAGAAAAAGCATGTTGTTGTGTTCCAAAGACAGAGGAAGAGTTTAGGAGATTCACGAAGCAGTGATACAAGAGCTGAAAAGTGTGGTGAAACTGGGTGGTGGCCCATCAAAAGGGACTAAGCCAAACCCAACACAGCTCTGGCCCCAGGTGTCCTGACTGGTGGAGGAGGAGCAGAATTATCCAGAAGCTAAGCTGGGTAGCACTGGTGGAAAGAGATGGGCAATCCTACCTCGAGACATTCCCACAGCCCTCACAAGCTCCAAACTGGTTGCAGGTTTTGTTGAGACTGATTCCCCATCAAGCAGGTGAGTAGCGGAAGAGAGTCCCACCTTGTCATTCCATGTGACCTTGGAGGGCAATGGCCAGGCACAGTTATTTAAAACTGAGCTACCAAACCCAGCGTGGTGGTGCACATCTTGGCAGAGGCAGGCAGATCTCTGTGAGTTCGAGGCCAGCCTGGTCAACAAAGTGAGTTCCAGGCCAGCTGGGGCTACAGGGAGACCCTGTCACAAAAAGAACAAAAACAAAAATGAACAACAACAACAACAAACCCTAAGCTACCCTGGGGGTCAAAACGGAAAATAACCACAAATCTAGGGACCTAAATTCAACCTGCCACAGCCACAGAGTGAGAGGCAGCCCTGGGAGGTTTGTGGAGAGCAGGAGGGCCTGGTGTTGACATACTGAAAAGAGCAGGTGGTAGTGGTGGAAGTGCTTGACGCAGGCTCCCCTGTGTGCAGGGGAAGGCCTCACTGTTAGTGGCAAGGAGCCCCTGAGAGGAGCTCTGGAGTGTGACAGCCCCAGCCTACGGCCAGCAGGTGCATCAGCCTCCAGACAGCACATCTGCTGTACTCAGCTACACTGCATTTAAGGATCATTTAAGGATCTTCCTCTCCCCACTCCTCTCTCTCTCTCTCTCTCTCTCTCTCTCTATCTCTCACACACACACACCCTCAAAGCTCATGCACTGAATGCTTGTGTTTGTAGTTAAGGCCTCTGGGAGGTGAACAGTTTAAAATAAAGAAACAAAAATATCCAAGAATTAGCCTAATTGAAAGACTTCTGAAAGAATTGAAGAACTCACTAGAAAAAAGGGAAAAAAAAAATCCAAACAAACTCTACAACCTGTGGCTAAATGTGTACCAGGCCATAGAGGAGAACCCACTACTCTTATCTTGTTAAATGGGCATGGAATTAAACCTGTGCCTAATGATTTACTATGATACCCACTGTATTAGTTACTTTTCTGTTGCTGTGATAGAAACACTGACCAAAGCAACTTATGAAAGGGAGAGTTTATTTGAGCTTATGGTTCCAGGGGAATTACAGTTCATCTTGGTGGGGAGGCATGGCAGCAGAGGTGGCTGGAGGAGGAGTGGAAGCTAAGCTCTACGTCTTCAACTGGGCACAGAGAAACTCCAGATCTGGCAAGGCTTAAGGACTCTCTAAGCCCGCCTTCAGTGAAGTGTTTCCTCCAGGATAGCCACACCTACTAAGACCTCCCAAAACAGTGCCACCAACTGGGGACAAAATGTCCAAATACTTGGGAGCCTATTGGGGACATTTTCATTCAAACCACCACACCCATAGATTAGTATATCTCTCAGCTCTCACCTGAGAAGCTTCTTGAAGCAGATGGAGATTAACACAGATACCCACAACTGGTCAATGTGCAGAAAATAAGAGACTAAGGAGTCCTTGACCTTAAATGAGACAGCTATATCACACCCTCTCTTCCCAAGGTTCAGGGATCATTGCAGAAGAAAGAATGGAAAGATTGTAAGAGGCAGAGATGATAGATGAACACAAGGAAATGTTTTCAGGACATTTCACAGGGCAGTTGCACATATGAACCCACAGTGCTTGTGACAGCACACACAAGACCTGCACAAGCCTAAATCAAACAAAAGCCCAGCATGGAGGCAGAGGCAAGAAGCCCCAGCCTAGTTGAGGAACTATTGGCAATTGATGACTGCTTAGAGAGAGAGAGTCAGCTTTCTTTAAGCATGTGATGCCAGGTAGGTTGACCAGGCTCCAGGAGATGGACTCAAATCCAAGAGTATTTATGGAACCCAGATTAGACTCAATAGACCTTAAAAAAATAATAGAGCACATGAGGGAAATAGGGAGGTGGAGAGGGGAATCTGCCAAGAAGTGGGGGAAGAGAGCTGAATATGATCAAAATACATTGTATGTAACTGTTAAAGAATCCACAAAAGGGCTGAAGAGATGGCTTACCAGTTAAGAGCATTGGGTCTTCTGCAAGGATTCAGCTCCCAGCACACACATCATGGCTAACAACCATCTGTAACACCAATTCCAGGAGATTTAGTGCCCTCTTCTGGCCTCTGCAGGCATTGCATGCATGTGACATATATATGCAGGCAAAAGTCTCATACACATAAAATAATATTAAGAAATAAAAGAGTTAATAAAAATACTATTTAGAAAAAATACCAAATATCTACTCAGGAGGTTCAGGCAGGAAGATTATAAGTTCAAGATGAGCTTAGGCTATATAGTAAGCCCTGTCTACCCCCTCCCCCACCGCCCCAACAAACAAAAACACAAGTAACAAATTATCCAGTAAAAGACTGTAAATGGAAAGGAAAAAAGAAAAAAAAGAAAAAAGAAAAGACCAACTTCCCATGTTCATGAATTGGCAGAAATTAATACTGTGAAAATGACTACACTATCAAAAATAGTCTACAATTCAACATAATACCTCATCAAGATTCCAATGGCATTCTTCTCAGAAAAGATTAACAACCCTAAAATTCATATGAAAACACAAAGAGCCCTAAATGCAGTCCTAGGCCGAAAGGGCAAGTGAGAGGCATCATCATCACAGTATCTTATCCTAAACTAGACTGCAGAGTCACACTAACAAAAACAGCATCATAGTGACACAAAAGCAAACTCAGACCAACGCCGGACCAGAAACAAACCATACAACTATAGCTACCCAATACTTAGCAAAGGTGTCAAAACATCCATTGGGAAAAAGCCAGCCTCTTGGTGCTATGAAACATGAAAAACAATGAAACCAGATCCACAGCTTTCACCCTGAACAAAAATCAATTCAAAAGGGATCAACAGACCTTAATACAAGACCTCAAACTCTGAAACTGCTAAAGGAACATGTAGGCAAAAGACTTCATGGTGTAGGCACAGACCAGGACTTTCTGAAAAGGACTCTGATAGTACAGGAAATAACCCCAAGAACTGACACATGGGATTGCATAATTAAAAACCTTATACATGGCTGCAGTGGAGCAGAAACTTGCTTAGTTGGAAGGACAAAAACAACAGAAATAATACCAGGAAATACTATCTTTGTCACCCCTAAATAAAGAACATAAAAGAAGGACAGGATCTTCTGACTAAGCAGGTAGTTAACACAACATTTCAGTCACTGCATTTTAAAGTCAGGATTGGAGCACCATGGACTGTTTGGCTGAGCACTGCTTGCCAATGAGATAACCCGGCTAATGGGCAAGAAGCCGTATCAACTCAGAGGCGCAGGACTTTGCCACCCAAATCTGGGGTTGACTTATGAAGTAAATGAAGCTTGTCCTTCAGGAGAGAATGATCTAAAAACTACTCATTTTGATGTACATCTTTATAAAAGTGTGTCACACACCTGACTTGGCCAGTACTTTGAGCAACATTCCCTTACCTTAGTGGTGTGATTGCAGACATTGCTTATTAATAGTTAAGTAGCGATCTGTAGGTGGCTGGCTGTGCAGAGCCCATCATTTCTCACTTAGCTTCAACAGACTCTGCCTTTGGTTGTTTCCCTGTGACTCTCAGTGTTCATTTGCTACTTATTTTTGTGGACTCTAAGAAGTCATTAACTACAGTGAATTGATCCTTAGACTATTGATTCTGAGCTGGAAGTCTTGTCACAATACTGTCTTTAAAATGTGCATTGTGTTTTAATGTAGTTGACACTAATTTTTATTTGGAGTGTATTTGTTGAACACTTACTCTCCTTTATGCAATTTACACATAAATTTCTTTCCACATTCCAGTGGTTGAACTGCCTTAAGAATGGGTTGAGGCCAAATGCAGTCCATTGCTTGTTTTTGTAAAAGCTTTGTTGGAACACTGCCACACTCAAACATCTTATGTATAACATAAGAAACAATTAGGCTGTTTCTCTGCTCCCCAAGAGGAGCCCAGCAGTCTGTTTGTCCTCAAATAAACTGCTGCCCACCCCTCAATGGAGTTGTCTGGTTGGTGGTCTCCACTGCTCTGCTTCCACGCATATGGTGCTGAAACCTGGGAGGAATGATTGGATTACTTATGACCCGGTTCCTCCTTTTACTGAACCAAAGTGCTGACCAGGCACTCCTGCCTGTGATATGGACCATCTTGCCTATACAGGCTCCCACCACTCACCATATCAGGCCCAAGATTACGAGTCCATCTGCTTTCCTCTGTCCCACTCACCCTCTGACAGAGTTCTGGAAAGAATCAATGAGATGACCCAATAGTCAGTGAACCAGATGCTCTTAATTGAATTCCCTTAGGTCTCTTACCACTGCCTGCCCACTTGACCCTGCACTCCAGACTGATGTTCCAGTCTTTTGAGACCACCTCTTTGCCAACGTCCCTGTCCAGCAGGAAATAGCCAAAGAAAGACCACTTTTGCCCCTTATCATCAACAAAAGTCTGGAATATTATGTTCCTGGCAAGCTTCTAAAACAGCCATTCAGCTCCCAACATTCTAAAACAGCAAGTTCAAACTTAGCCTTGGGAAAGTCCCTCTGCTTATTGAGAGACCAACCAATCCTGAGCTAAACTGCCCAGCCTACATCATGGAAAGTTACTCAACCACCTAGCTGCCTATAAAAGATGTCTGACTGCCCCTCCCTGCTTGCTGCTGTTTCTCTGTTCCCCAGAGGCAGCCCAGTGGTCTGTTTAAACTGCTGCCCCCCTCCACCCATGGAGTTGTCTGGTTGGTGGTCTTCATTGCTCTGCTTCTGTACAAATATGTAATAAAAAGCATTGATAATTTTAAAAAAAGAAAAACCATTTAGTAGGGCTGGAGAGATGGCTCAGTGATTAAGAGCACCAGCTGCTCTTGCAGGGGACCTGGGTTCAATTCCCAGCACCCACACGGTGGCACCCTCTTCTGACCACCTCAGGCATTGTATAACACAAGTGCACTTATATACATGCAGGTAATACATTCATATATAAAAAAATAAAAATAATAAAATATTTATCTAGAATCTATAAAGAACTCTAAAAATTAAACATCAGTAAAACAAATTGTTCAACCGATAAATGGACTAAAGAATTAAATGGAAAGTTCAGAAAAGAAGAATTATAAACAGCCAGTGAATATTTGAAAAAAGTGTCCCATGACCTTAGCCAATAAGGAAATGCAAATTTCATTCCACCTCAGCCAGAATGGCAGCCATCAAGAAAACAAAGGACAAACAATAAAAGAAACCTTTTTACACTGTTGGTGGGAATGTCAACTGTTAAAAGTATTATGGATATCAGTGTGGAGACTCCTCCAGAAACTAAAAGTAGAACTAAAATGACCCATTCCTGTTTCATACCAGAATATCATACCAGATATTCCTGAGTCAGACTATCACAGAGACACTTGCATGCCCATGTCTGTGTTGCAGTATTCAGAATAGCCAAGATATGGAGGCAGCCTAGAGGGCCACCAACAGATGGATGAATAAAGCAAATGTGGTACATACACACAGTGGAGTTTTATTCAGTCATAAGGAAGAATGAAATTATGATATTCACAGAAAAATGGATGAAACTGGAAATCATTACAGTAAGTGAAATAAGCCAGATTCAGAAAGACAAATATTGCATGTTTTCTCTTGTGCTAAATGTAGATTGAAATTTATATATAAACATATATGTTGGAAAGGAGAAAGAGGACTATGACTGAGGGGGAGGAAGAGGTCTAAAGGAGGGGGAAGCAAGAACCAAAGTGGGTAACACAGTCCACCATGAAACAGAGGAGGAACTATTTGGGGAGAGGAAAGGAACAAGTTAGAAGTCATGAGCATGCATGGGGAAGATGGTGAGGGGGTGAATAAGAACAAAGTATATATATAATGTGTGTGTGTCTATATATATGAAAATGTCACAATGAAACCCATTTCATTACATGCTAGCTACAGAAAAAATGGATTCTTTTCTTGGTTGGCAAAACAAAACACAATAAAAATGCTTCCCTAAATTGAAAATTAATATTATAAATAGACATTAAAATGTATGTGGATAAAAAAAATCAAGGGTTAGAGAGAGAGAGCTCAGTCTGTAAAGTATGAGGACCTGAGTTCAATCCCTGGTGCTCTTGTGAAAAAGCCAGAGAGGCCCCAAAGGTGATCTCTGGGACTCCACTGACCAAACACAAACACAAACATTCATACACATGTACACACAAAGCATATTATTATTATTTTTTTTTGTCTTTTCGAGACAGGGTCTCCCTGTAGCCCCAGCTGTCCTGGAACTCACTATGCAGACCAGGCTGGCCTCGAACTCACAAAGATCCGCCTGCCTCTGCCTCCCAAGTGCTGGGATTAAAGGCGTGCGCCACCAGGCCCGGCTAAGCATATTATTTTTTATAGAAACCATTGAACTGGAGTTTGCTCTCTTTTTATGAAAAAGGGGGTTGTGCGATGAAATGAAACCTATTTTCTTTTTTAAAAAGATTGATTGATAGAGGCAGTGTTTTATTTTACCAGACTGACCTGAAATTTACTTTGTATCCCAGGCTGGGAGGAAGTATCTCACCAGGATGACTTGGAATTTACTTTGTAGCTCAGGCTAGCCTTGAGCTCATGAGGATCCTCCTACTTCAGTCTTCAGAGAACTGGGATTACAGGTGTGAGCCACCACGCCCTGCTTGAAACTTTTTCCTACGTATTCTAAAGAACTGATGGCACAGGGAAAAACATTTGCCATTAACTATGGTTCAGAGTCATTTCACGCTGTGTGGAGCTCCTAAATTCATCTTGTCCCCAATAAGGACTTTGCCTAGGATCCTAGGACCTCAGTAAACAACGCAATCTACTTGAAACTCCCACTTAGCTATGTTTTAGGGTCTTCAACTCAATGTCTAATAGAACTCGTGACTTATGATCTAGATCCATTGCTCCTGATGTCAGTGAATACTGTTTCCAGCTTGAGGAAGGTGCATAATCAGGAAACTTTTAATCACTTCTGCTTCTGCGGCCCATCTCCACCTAAAATCTTATCATTTCTCCCTCTGACTGCTTCTTCCCTTTGCTCCTACTTCCAGTGGCATGGAAAGTGCATTCTAATATCACCTGACCGTAATTACTGTTTTCCCTGTGTCAGCTCAGGCCTTGTTCTGTAGTCTCCAATTACCTTTGAAAATGCAAGTCAAAGCACAGAAACCTTCAGCTTGAAAGTATTCTATGGTTTCTTATCATGCTTAAGAGACAGTTCAGACTTCTTAATGTGGCCTACCACATCCTCACCACTTACTGAGACAGCCTCTCTGGCTCTCTCTACTCCAATGTGCTTTCCACCTAGATTTCTTTCATTTCTTGTTTATGCCTGTTTTATATTTCAGTGATAGTGAAATTTGAATATGTGCTGAGTATTTGTTGAAGCCCTTTACAGCATCCAATCAGGTGTTTTCATAGCACACCCTGGACTAATATAATACTCTTGCATCAAATACAATTATCTGTAGAAGTGTTGAAAGTCCCCCATGCTATAACCACGTGAAAGGAAGGACTGTGCTGATTTTCTTTGCTACTTGACCTCTAATTCTGTGAGAGGTATGTATTGGGCATTTAGCAAGTACTTTTTATTAAGTATATTTTAAATATTCTAGAGTTCAATAGAGAAGAGCAATTGTCTCTGGGCTGCAGCAAAGACAGGGAAATAATGCTTAAGCTACGCCTAAATGATGGACTATTTTTTGGCGAAATACAATTGGAAAGTTTTATTATTCTAAGCAAGATGACAGGAGCAGTGCATGAATTAGGAGAAACACAGTCCTTTGTTTCTTGATGGACTCTTGCAGCAGTATAGAGACAAATTTTCTTTGATATTTAAATATTATAATTTGTTGTTTTTTTATGAGCCCAGGCTGGCCCCTAAAACTCCCATATGTAGCTGTTGTGACTCTGAACCCTGATCCTCCTGTCTCTTTCTTCTGTGTGCTAGGATTTGACATGTACTATTACCATGCCTGGCTTCTCTTCGTCATTTGCCACAGAAATATACAGGTCAATTCATACCAGCTAATTGCTAGATGCTAGATACTTGCATTAGTGGCGATTTTTACCACAAGATAGAGTTTGTTTGGAAGAACAATCAGTCAGCTGGAAGCCAGCAGGGTTTTTCTTTTCTTTTGGGGGCAGGGGAGGTTTAAACCTAATCACTGTGGGGCATTTGAGGATGTGAGGCTGTGTATGTTTCCTGAGGCTGTGCTGAAGGGCACATTTAAAAAGCTACAGAGGGGCTGTGTGATGGCACAGGCCTTTAATCCCAGCACTCAGGAGACAGAGGCAGGCAGATCTCTGTGAGACCTAGGCCAGCCTGTTCTACATAGTGGGTGTGGGTTCAGGCCAGCTGGGGCTACAGGAAGACCCTGTCTCAAAACAAACAAACAAAAACAAACAAACAAACAAACAAAGTAAGTTACAGTGGGGGCTGGAAAGATGGCTCAGTGGCTAAGAGCACCTGCTGCTCTTGCAGAGGACCTGGGTTCAGCTCCCAGCACCCACATGGTAGCCCACAACCTTCTGACACTCCAGTTCCAGGAAATCCAATTCCCTCTTCTGGCCTCTGTGGGCATTGTGTGACACAAGTGTACTTGCATACACACAGGCGCAGCACTCAGACCAGACGTATAAAATATCAGTCAATACACATTTAAAAAAACTACAGAGGCAATGAAACTATTCTGTATGGTCATGGGTACTTGACAGAATGATTACACATTTGTCAAATGCCATAGAACTGTGCAACATAAAGAATGAGTCCTAATGTAAGCTATGAACTTTAATTGAAAAGGCATCAACATTGGCTTATCAATAAAGCAAACAGACTGCATACACCAAGAGCAGACGCTAACAAGGAAAAATACAGCTGAGAAGGGAAAGGCGACAGAGAGAAATTGCATTTTCCTGGAAACTTAAAACGTCTCTAAAAAAATAAAGTCCACTTAATTTTTTAAAAGCTACAGAAGAGAATGTTAAACATCAGTGATATTATCATAACTCACAGAATCCCGAACAACAGCCTTATTCCATTGTGAAAGAAAACAATGCAAAGATTGGTCCTTCCACAGTGGATTAAGAACTATGTGTTACTTACACAAGACTAGGTCCACTAACATTTCCTCACTGATGGGGGAAGGGCTCGTGACTCCCCCACCCAACACTGGAAGTTAATGGTTCCTGGGGGAGTGGGTGTCATTTCTTCAGTGGTGTAACCTCTGATAAGTTGTCCATGCTCCAAGAAATAAACCCTCTCATAACCTCATATGAGCAACCTTAATTAAACTCAGACACACACACACACACACACACACACACACACACACACACACGTACATACATTTCACACTACTGTGAAAGCAAGAGTGGTCTTGAGGCAAAGAGGGGTTTCAGCAGGAGAGGGACAGTGACGAAAGGATAATGGGAGTGAAAATCATCAAACATTATATGCACACATGAAACTGTCAAAGAATATAAATAAGAATAAATAGGTTTTAAAAATAGCATCTAAAAGAAAATCAAACAGCCGGACGTGGTGGCTCATGCCTTTAATCCCAGCACTCAGGAGGCAGAGGCAGGCGGATCTCCGTGAGTTCAAGGCCAGCCTAGTCGACATAAGAAAGAAAAAGAAAAAAATCAACCATCCTTATGGTTCATCAATTCTAAATTCCATTCACTTAATT
This sequence comes from Nannospalax galili, assembly GCF_000622305.1. NCBI lineage: Eukaryota > Metazoa > Chordata > Mammalia > Rodentia > Spalacidae > Nannospalax > Nannospalax galili. Next base: position 121,129 of record NW_008332583.1, read on the forward strand.
CTCTGTACACCCCTCTGCTGTTGGAACTAGCCATTTGGAAGGCTGTGTTGCTATCTCCTCCAGAAATGAAACAAAAAATCCTATTCCAGTTTGATTTTCTAATACATATGTGGACATATGTTCCTACATTTATGCATATGAGTGCATATACATTTAAATTAAAAGTTTGTTTAAAATGACTAGACAACTGCTTAACTGAACATGGAGGAGCTTTAATGACACTCCAATCCTTTTTTTCTCAAATTGTATATATGTATATCCATATATATATATATGGATATGAGTTAATTGGGGATATAGAAAGAGTACAGACTCTGACTCAGTAGACCTTGGTGGCACCAGAGATTCTTCAAATTTTAGGCAGGTGCCTCAGAATTGCTATACCTTGAGTAGTGTATTAACTTTCTGTCACTGTAACAAAATACCAGAGGTAATGAACTTATAAAGAGAAAAGATTCTTTTGGCTCAAAGTTTTAGAGTTCCCAGACTGTGATCTAGCAGATTCTGTGCTTTAAGGCCTCTGTTAGGGATGCCAGATAGCAATGGTGAGTACCCCACCTCCTAAGGAATCTACCACTTCCCAATAGCAATACCCCAAGGGACAAGCCAATGTGATTCCACACCCAGCTACAGCAGATGGGGAAGAATCCATCCCCCTTTAACCATTCCTTTTGGCCTTGACACTTAAATTGCCTTTGGTTACCGTTCTGTGAAAGCTTTCCTGTTCTTGGCTTGGTAAATAACTTGGGAGACGGGAGCTCCCTGACAAGCCTAGGAAGCAGGCTCTGTGTGCTGGCCAGGAGGGCTTCCTTCTGTCTGGTGACACTCTCCCTGTGAGCACTGGCTGGTTTGCCTCTGCTCTTGAAGGGCAACATTTTCCCCAAAGCAGTCTTCATTTTCTTCATCAAATTTTTTTTCTGATTTTGCTGGTTTTCATGAAACCCCAAGTCACTTTCGCTCGATGATTCCTCTTTGGGGACCAACACATTCTGTTTTGCTAAGTTGGTAGACACAGTTCTATGCCATCTAAACAGAATAAAAGATGCATTAAGAAATGAATAACCTGAGGGACAGGGAGACAAAGTGCTTGCTGTGCAAGCATAAGGACCTGAGTTGGGATCCCTGGAACCAATATAAAAAGGATAAGGCAGCCGGGCACAGAGACAGGACAGTCACTGGGGATTACCAGCTGGCCTAGTCAAAACCAACAACTTTAGTATAATAAGTGTCATCGTTAGCTCAGTGTCAACCTGACACACCAAAAGTCACCTGGGAAGAGGGAGTCACTACTGAAGAATTTCCCAGATTAGACTTACCTGCAGCCACGTCTATGAGGCATTTTTTTAATTGATGTAGGAGTGCCCAGTCCACTATGGGTGGTGTCATCCCTAGGTACCTGGGCCTGGGCTGTATAAGAAAGGTGGCTGAGCAAGCCAGGGGAAGCAAGCCAGTAAGCAGTGCTCCTCCATGGTGTCTGCTTCAGCTCCTGCCATGAGGTCCTGCCTTGGTTTACTTGATGGAGGACTGTGAGGTTAAGCCAAATAAATCCTTTCCTCTCCAAGTTGGTTTTGGTCAGTGTTTCATCACAGCACCAGAAAGCAAACTAATACAAGAGACCTTGTCTCAGGGGATTAAGGCAGAGAGTGATAGAGGAAGACAACCAGCATCCTCTTCTGGTCTCTGCACCTGCATGCACAGGCATGTGTACCTGCACACATAAGTGCACATTCACATACACCATACACATCACATACTTACACCACACCTACACAAAACAATAGACAAAAAAACCAAATAATGAATGAATCTTTAAAACTCCAAATTCAAATGTGAACAAATAATATATTTCTAAAAACATGAAACTGAAGGCCAGGATCAAATACCAGGAAAAACAAAACCAGGCAAGCAAAGCAACAAGAACCTGGTGTTTTGTCATCTGCAAAATGTTACTTGCAGTGAGTGCAATTGGCCACAGCTTCCCTTCCTTCCCCCCATAGGACCAAAAGAAGAAAATGTTAATCCCATCTTCACTTTACTACTTAGTGCACAGAGGGGTCAAATTCACTGACCAAGGCTAGGATGCAGGACTGTAATTGAAATTTTATTTTGATGATGATTCTTTATTGATTTTGTAGGATTTGGTAGTTGTGAGGCTAAAGTGATGAGTGATGAGAGCTGGCAACTGTGTTCAGGAAGGAACATAGATCCCAGGACCCCTGGCCTACTCACTTACACAGAACATTTAGATAAAGTGCTCTTAGTGGGTGTCTCCATGATTGTTCTCTATATGTTAAATCTTCATTGTATGATTGCATGTAATTTAATTTTTTGAGAGAAAGAATCTCACTTTGTAGCCCCGAATGACCTGAAACTCACTATATAGACCAGGCTGGCCTTGAACTCACAGAGATTTGCCTGCCTCTGCCTCCTGGTGCTGCGATTAAAGGCATGCACCACCATGCCCACCTATAGTTTAATTCTGACACCGTTATCTCTATTTAACACAGGAGGAAATTAAAGTTTAGAGAAGTTGAGTAACTTATGCCCAGATGACCTGACACCATGGACTGTCTATTAACCCTTGTGCAAAAGTGAGCACCACCCATGCCCTGACAGGGTTATAGCCCTGATATTTTCTCTCAATCAACTTATTTTTGTCAGCCTTATCCAAAGCAATGGTATGCTTGAAATCCAGGATTTGAGCTTCTTACTGGGAAATAATAATAAATTCAAATGAAGTAATTACTGTATGTTTATTGTTTTCTTATTGTGTGTGTGTATATGCATGTATGATGTACATGTGTGAATGCAGCTTCATGCATGTGATGGCTCACAGAAAGGTCAGAGGACAACTTTTGGGAATGAATTCTCTCCTTCTACCATGGATTCTGGGATTAAACTCAGATCTCAGGCTTACACAGCAAATACTTTCACTCACTGAGCCTCCACTCTTTAAGTAATTTTTGAGAAATAAAATGGGGGAAATTTCCTATTTTTTTCCTCCAGTGATTCTAAATGGTAACATCTTAAAAATCTGATCCAGTACCACAACTAGGGTGTGGACATTGATCCAGCCAAGCTACAGAGCATTCTATCGTTGCTAGGATCCCATGTTTTATAGACTCATGATCCCCCACTTACCCTATCTTCTTAACCCCAGCAAGCACTGACATGTTCTCTGTTGCCTGATTTGTGTCCTTTCCAGGATGTTATCTACATGGATCTATGCAGGCTACACCACTCTAGCCTTTCAGCATTTGTTTGGTTTCCCTCTGTTTTGTTTTTCAGTGCTGAGGATGGAATCCAGGGCCTTGGACATGCTGGACAAATGTTCTAACAGTCATGCCCTCAACTCTAGGATTTACTTTTTGTTCATGATTCTGGAATCAATGGTTCATATCTTTTCATGGCTGAGCAGCATCCCACAGTATGAATGTACCATGCTGTGTTTAACCATTTACTTACTGAAGGACATTTAAATTATTTCCTTTTTAGGGATCTTATGAATAAAACTATGAACATTTGCATGAACACGAGTCTTAGCTTCCTCAGTGTGAAATCCCAGCTAAAACATGATATAATTATTATGCTATGTAGTGCTATGTTTATATCATCTACTTCAACCATAAGTTGAAAAATTAATAACCATGAAGATGTTCTTTGTGTACTACCTAAAATACCTCAGGTACCACCATAAGCATGTTACTACCCTCCAGCAAAACACAGCACCAAACCCAGCAAACATCTTTCGGCCTCAGATGCAGGCATCCCCAAAGAGATCCTCGTGAGCATACAGGCACTGGAGCTCAATGGTGTTGATCCTACTCAGAACCACACTTTCTGTGTGACATTGGGCATGTTATTTACCTTTGGTTTTCTCATTTGAAAATGGGTATACTCTTCTCAAAAATGTGAAAATAAAAGGAAACCATTTACATACTTGGCTACTAAAAAAGTCTTCAATAAATGACGGACTTTATCAGCTTCTGGATCAAATCATTTGGTGAAGACACATACATCAAGAAGAGTCCACATGCCAGTCCACATGAAAGGAGGGTGACTTTGAGAGCTAGCATCCTCCCCTCTGGGAGCAAGGATTCAGAGCCCTGCAGGTGGTACCTAAGCACCTTCTTTGGCATTGGTCACATTGAATCCTAATGGATGGCTGTACATAGCTATTGCAATACATCTCTTGTAGGCGGCAGTAAAGGGTTCTGAGGAAGATGCTTCATTTTGTAACTTGCTCAAAGATAACTTATGAGCTACCATCAATCTCCTGTGGACCCCCTTGAGATTCTTAGTACCTTGAATGTTTTAATAATTTATACTGCCATAAATAAGTGCACAAACACTCACACAACACAACAGAAATACAATTTCATGGATGGGCTGTTACAAGCCCATCCATGTAACTCTCCAATAAAAATCTTGGCTCTTGGGGCTGGAGAGATGGCTCAGCGGTTAAGAACACTGACTGTTCTTGCAGAAGACCCAGGTTCGTATCCCAGCACCCACATGGCAGCTAAAAACTGTCCATAACTCCAGTTCCAGGGGATCCAACAATCTCTTCTGTCCTCTGCAGGCATTGCACGACGCGGGTGCACTTACCTACATGCAGGCAATACACGCATACACATAAAATAAAAATAATAAAATATTTTTAAAAAAATCTTGGCTCTAAGCTGGCGGTGGTAGCACAAATCTGTAACTTAGCACCCAGGAGACTAAGACAGGAGGACTGTGAATGCAGAGCCAGCCCGAGAGAAACTGTCTAGAAAAGACAGCAAGATAAAATGCAACACAACAAAACCACTCTTATTCAGTTTCTAATTCTCTAAAGCGTGTCTCCTGTCGTCACCTCCAACTCTGATTTATATGAAGCATAATTAGAAAAGGTGATTTGTTTCAGACTTAGGAAGCCAACTCCTGTGATTTCTGTTACAGAAATAAATTTTCCCTTCTTATATTTTTTTTGGTTGGTGGTTAATTTATTTACTTGTATATTGCTTCCACCTTAAACCTTTGTTTTTTATTGAAAGCTGAATTCTCTGTAATATTTCACTTTATCCATGAAAGTTTAAAAGTTTGGTCTTTAACACTCCGGCACTCGGATAAACACCCCATTTGTGTATCTTTGGCTTATGGCTTTGAGTCTGCTATGAAAGATGCCCAAGTACATTGGAAATTAAATCACTAAACTGGATTTCAAAGTTAAAATGTAGTGTGTTTTAGTACTGTATGTCTGTGTTTATGGTTTTGCAAGAAACACCAGGTCTAAAGTTATTCTGATGTTTCATTGAAGAGTGTTTACTGATGAAATCTGATTAGGACGTATTTCAGTAATCAAACTTGTTTTGACAGGGAACAGAAAGCATTGATTGTGGATTTATGTTGAATATACTAGTGAATTATGAAGATAATTGCATTTTCATGAGATGTGAGAAGACTAAAATTCTGATGCTCAAAATGTCAACTCATTACTTACATTAATCTCCTACAATACATTAAAACTCAAATTCCGGTGGAAAGTAAAACTTTTTCCCCGTTAAAACGAAAATGTTCCTAATCGTCAAAGGTGACTTCTGTGGCTCTGTGATCCCCCTCCCTGGTCCACATACAGTCCAGATTTTAAAATGCAATGTTTAAAAAGAGGCATCACTTTCTCTAATTATTACAATGAATTTTGTTTAAGGAAAAACTCCCCAAATATCAGTGGGAAAGGAAACAAGTCCCTGTTACCTACCTTTCAATCCCCTTCCTTTTGAATGAGCCATTTTTCTTTCTGGGTTGCTGGAACCTTTGGTACTGGCCAACTTTCCCGTAGGCGACCTTCAGGGATTCTGGCCTAAAGGGCCGAGTGTGGTCCATTGCTGTCAGCTTCACCTTTGGGAACTGTTTTGGATTTCTTTAGCTCTGGTGCTCAAAAACTTCAAAGCAAAATCATCCAGTGACTGAGAGTGCTGGCAAAGCTTGGAATGTTTTGGGAAAAATACGAGGAAAAATTGGAATCTCCTGCTTATTGTCTTCCAGGTGTCAGAGACATCATTTGTGGTTTTTACTTCAGAGAGGTCTCTAATGATGCATGTGACAGAAGTGTGGGAAATTCCACAACACGCTGTGAAATACTTCAGAGATTCTCAGACAAGGAAATTCAGAAACGATAGCTTGATTGTCTAACCATTTGGACTGGCAATAAGAAAACTCACACCCTAGTTGATAATCACACTTACATATTCATGTATGAATTCCAAAAGGGAAAGAAATCTAAAGGTTGGACTTTTCTACTAGATCTTTCTACTAGAGCTAGTGAATGCTCTGTCCCATAGGTTCATATCAAGCAGCTGCTCGGCTGTCTCAATATTCACTAGAGGGGCTATTTCATTATATCTTGAATTTCTGTAGAGGTTTTTCTAAAGCATAAAAAAATGTTCAGGACCTAGCCATCTAGCCCATTACTTCCATTAAATGTAAAAAATGTTCAGGACCTAGCCACCTAGCCCATTACTTCCATTAAATGTAAAAAATGTTCAGGACCTAGCCACCTAGCCCATTACTTCCGCATTTATTTCATGGATAACAGCAAATCCTTCATAGTGAGACTCTTACCACAAGGTGGCAGCAGACACTAGGGTTTAGTCTCATCACTTACTGGCCCTAAGACATTACTGATTTCCACATAACTGGACGTTTGAAAAAGAAGTCTCCTTTGGAAAGATACTCTGAGGGATATAAGAATCACTCTGCAGACAATTTTTGCCCCTTGCCCTCCAAGGTCGACTAAGTTCCAGGGGACTATGGCACATCTCTCAAAATGTCCTGTAACTGTGGTGAGTCACCAGGCCTCTTGTTCAGGGAGGCCATGGAGACCCCACGAGATGGACTTGAGCCAGTGTCCAGTCTACAAAGAGGAGGGTCACCTCAGAGGAACCATTTCCTACATGCTTCAAAGTGAAGCCAGCCACGGTCAAGCAAGACCTTTGATTTATCTTCACATAGATGGAACTGGTAAAATAAAGGAACTAGGAGCTCCTCCCAAGGCCACGTGACCCTTGAGGAAGCAATCCTCAAATGACCTTAAGCGTAACAATAAATTGATTTATTTTGGCCAACTGTATGGTCTTAAACACCCAAAAGGAAAGTATAACCAAAGAGTAAAGCCATCAGTATACTTCTTTTAGTGTTCAAGGGATTACACTTCCCAGACATTAGGCTTAAGTCTATATAAAAAGTTATTTGGACAATTATTTCTCATTGATGATTTTGTTCTTAACAAGAAAGTGCTGCTCAGATATAAGATAAGGAGAAACCCAATAGAGGGATGCTTTTGGAAGCCCTTGTCAAGAAATCCAATGGACTCTCACATGAACATTTAAATGTTGCCCTGTTCTGACTTTTTTCTAGCTCCGTCTATAACTTGTAATGCTAATTACTCTTGCCTTTACTTCTTCACATCTATTCATGATCAACGATGTTCTTTTCCCCTTAGAGATATGAGTCATGCAATTTGGGAGTCTTTCAGATAGACCCACTGAAGGGGTGCTTCAGTTGCCTCACCCTGTGTCCCTGTTCAGCATGGAAGAAGCCAGAGTGGCCAGCATGCTGATTCCCTATCAGCAAGCTCAGTAACCTCTTCAGAAGATGGTGTGATAAGACTAGGAGGTAAGAATTGGCTAGGCAGTTAGGGTAAAAAGAAAACCAGCTTCTTGGCTAAAAGTCAAAATGTTCTTGGGCCTTTTAGCAACCTACTCCATTCCAAAGGCCAAAAATGTCGAAATATTTGGGAGTTTTTATCTAATCTTTATAAGATTTTAGGGTTACCTCTTCAGAAGGGGGAATGTTAGAGTGGCCAAAAGCCCCATTAAAAAAAATAAATCAAAGAAGAAGAAAGAGTACATGAAGTTATCAGAAAAAAGTGATGGGGCGATATGGGAGGAGTTGGAGGGGAGGGAGTAGGCATGGATTTGATCAAAACACCTTATATGCATGTATGTAATTCTCAAAAAATTATTTATCTAAAAAAATTGCTCTTCTTTCTGTTTGTATTCATTAATAATTCCAGATTACTCACGTGCATAGTTGGGATCTTCTTAAAATGCAGATTTTAATACAGTATGTTTGGGATGGGACCCAATAATTTACATGTCTAACAAATTCCCAGGTGATGCTGATCATTCTGATCCACAGCGTTTTGAATGCTTGAATACTTGGGAAAGGAGCTTTAAAATGAGCAAGACGCTGGGAATGTGATGTAGGAATTGAGCACATGCTTAGCATGCATGAGACTTTAGAGGCAATCCCTACACTTAAGAAAAAACAGCCAAGAATAACACATGTAACACTGAGGCGTTAAGAAGCGGCGTTAACGAGCGAGCGATGGAACCCAGGGTTTTTAGGGAGCATGCCAGGAGAGTGGATGCATATGACCCTCTGCCCCATGTTTTTGGGGCCTGAACTACAGTATAACTGAGATGCTCTTGTCACATGGGCTTGAGCGCTTTCAAGGTCTGTTTTTCCTCATCAGCTTGAATCTTAGGTGTTAGAATGAAAAGATACACAAAGGAGCAATTTCTTTGACCAGAGGCCAGTATTTTTCACACAATGATTGGTGATGCTGTCTTAATTCTGTTGTATTCTGTCAAATAAGTGGATGGCTGTGACCAATTTTATCTTAGGAAGGGGCCATTTTTATTTATGTAAGTGTGTGTTTGTATGTGCATATGTCTCTGTGTGTGCAAGTCTGAATATATATATATATAAATATATATATTTTTGTATAAATATGTATATATGTGTATTAGGCTGAAATATTTTTGATTGTGGCTTCTGGTAAGTCACAGAAGAATCCTGAAGCATGTGATAGGGGTTAGAAGAACTGGCCAGGGGGGAAAGAATCAGTGCATATACAAATGCCAATTTTGAACTCTGGCGGATTTAGGTCCTAACTGTGGTCCTTCTTAGGCAAGGGGAAAAAAGTCTTTGAATCTCAGTTTGATCATTTTAGAAATAGGAATAATCACTGATTATCACCCTCCCCCCAGGGTTGAGTCTACCTTTCAGTTTTTCAACAAATATTTGAATGCCTAGTGGTTGCTGGGCACTGCCCTGGACACCAGGGGCACAGTAGTGAACACCACACAAATGATCTCTGATCTCAGATAACTGAATGTGCTGTGGAGGAGCCTGATAACAAGTGCAGCAAAAAAACTTAATTTCAGCATGTGGTAAATGTTATGAAGCAAATAAAAGGGGTGGTAGGAAAAAACGGCAAGGATGGGAACATCAGGAAAGCCTTCTGCTGATGAGTTCACTGGGCCTAAGAGCTGAGTAAGGAGTCAGTTGGGTGACAGACTTTGCACTCCAGGCAGATGAAAAGCAATTTTTAAAGAGATGGAAATGGTCTTTGAGACTGTATCAGAGAGCCAGGATGATTGGATGTGATGATGAACTGGAGGAATAAGCTGTGTTAAATCTGCTGAATAGCAAACAGGCCAACTTAAAGTGGTATCAGTCTTGATACTCAGAGCAAGGGGGAAACTACTGAGAGTTTGTAAGAAACTAGTCCATACATACTTATTCTGGTCATTGGGGTTCATCTGGAAAGAAAAGATAATCCCTGTGTAGGATTTACAATTCTAGCAGAGGAACCCACATGTTAGCACGTTTATCAGGAGACAAGAAATAATGCTGTGAAGAAAACTAGAAAGCTGTGATCAGAAGTTATCAAGGGACCACGGAAGACCTCGTACAGAGAGGTGACATTTGAGATGAGACATTTCACGTTGAAAAAGAGAGAAACTATACTAAAACTGGGGAGAGGAATTGAAAGAGTGGAAAACACTTAAGCAAAAGTTAGAAGGTGGATGTGAACTAGGCACATTTGAAGGCAGAAAGGCCAGAGTGGCAGGAATGTGGGACAAGGGAAAGCACTATGCTTATGTCTTAAAAATATCTCAGAAGACAGAAGAGGGAAAGGTGCATGTGAAAAGTCATTAGGTAGGAACTTAGTCCAGTTAGGAGATGGGGGAGGGGGGCGAGGTCTACTGACAAGTATGCGGAGTCAGAGAACACTCAGGAAACGCGATGAAGTGAATGTGAGTCAGGGAGAAGAAGGGAGAAGGTATGAGGTTAGGAGTCACAGTAGTCCAGGGTCAGAGTACTGTGCTTCAACCAGCTCAGCAGAGCTAGAGACAAGAGCAACAAAGAACTCCTCATAAATCTACTTTTCTTTTCAACATCCCTCTCAGAATGTGGCTTGGAACCACCCCCATGTGAGTATTTCTTGAATGTTTATTAATGTCTTTCTGAAAAGCCAACGAGCCAGCTAGAGCAGGTCAAAGGGTAGTTCATGCAGCTTTCCTTGTTCTCAACATGACCTTTCTGTTGAACACATATGACATTGCATAATCCTATCTCAGTAACCATAACAACAGTTGACTCATATGGAGACAGCAATTGATTGAAATCTCTGAATCAGAGATTGCAGACATGCATCTCCACAGGAGACAAGCAAGGATCCGTGAGAAGCTGTGGGATGAAGAGGGAGGGGTGGGCCCTCTGGCGAGATGTAGAGTGTTGAGCCAATCAAATGTTATTGAACCATAAATTTTTAAGCTTTATGGGCATAAAGATATGATGCACAGCCTATAGTCATCTTGGAAGTCATCAGTTTTCTCTGCCTGTTGAGGTTTTCTTTTCTTAGATATTTTGTGTTAACTCTTCACGCCACCAGATCTTTGCCATCAGTGGTCTTAAACCTGGTCCCACCCTCTCATGTTTCAATATAAACTTCTTAACATTCAGAGAGCTCTTAGCTACTTTCAGATTGTTTTTGCTTCTTATCTCTAACCTGATCTGCTTAGCAATTTGTAAGCCCTCTGCAAATTTGGTAAACTGAGATTCTGCTTCTTCTCTCTAAGCCTGGGTGTGATGAACATGTAAAGGCAGGCTGGACGATGGGGAGCGGGGTCACTATTGAATGACATCTTTTGAAAATGAATAAGCTTAGCAAATTTGTTTCCTGAAGAGCCTCAACTAATGCCGGCTTCCCCTGGGTGCACCAGGATTTAAGGATCTGAATCAGAGGCTTTTACACCTGGCTTAAGTAAATCCCCTTGCTGGAATGTTGTCCCCGTAGAGAAAAGGTGTCACTTTACAGATTTCTCAACAAGAATGTGTTACAGGAAAGTATGCACGCGGTGCCTAGAGACAGTTTTCTCATAAGAAGTTTCCTCACCAAGACAGTGAATGTCCTAGAAGTTGGCCAGCACAGGGACTGGAACAGAGTGTTTCTGAGGAGACCAGAGCCCTGCAGGTCACCCATGTCTTCTTCATGTTTGTTCTTTGTGTTGTTTGCTGCCTCAGGTTAGTATCTCTAACTTAGGGCTCCTACAACTTTGAAATACTTATCTGATAGTCTTCCACTTGGCTCCTTTTTACTTGCTCTTCTACTTTTTCTACGTTGGTCTTCTGAAGTCAAGCGCTCCATGGTTGTACCTCATTGGGAAATCTACACTCCAGTCGAAATCTTTTCACAGATGCAGTTGCTATGAATGGGAATAGGGCAAATTCTTTTTGAGGCAACTGACCGTTTCTACTAGCATCTAAAATCTGGAGCCTTAGACCCAAACTTGCACCTCTAGAAGGCTCTCCTGCAGAACTACACAGCAGTAGAAGGAAATATGGGGCTTGTTTGTGAAAGCCAGAGCTAGAGGGCCATCATGCACTACAATCGTAGCTGTGAAAGGAGTCAGAGCAAGGTACTCTGACAGACAGTTAAAAAATGTACTATGGGATGAAGACAGGGTGTCCTAAAAGTATGAACTCAAGAACATCTCTTTTAAAAATCTATCTGTACTCATAGGCAGGTAGGCATAGAAAGTTTGCTCTGGAATTACTAGTCTCTTTTCTGGAGATTTTTCTATGTTCAAGGAACTGAGCTGTTTTTCAGTTTTACTGTGAAACCAAGTTCTTCTCATTATAGGGTGATAATAAATTGGAGAAAAAGTTAAAATCAATGAATTATTCAATGCAATGGCAACAGGCATTGTTAGTTGCAGAAATAAGCCACTAGTGACACAGCCTAAGCTGCAGAACTGAATTTGAAAATCTGAACCAATGAAATGACTTGTCAAATATATTCCATGCCGCAAAATGTCGACATAATTAGCACAAAAAACATTTTATTTATTCATGTATTCATTCAGCCAACACATATTAAATACCTACTGTGTTTTTGAAATGGGATACAACAGGAAACAAAGGAGTAAAAAGTCCCAATTTCCCGAAACTTGCATTTTATGTAGGAGGAGAAATAGAAAATGAACAAACAGTGCATGAGGTTTTAAAAGAAAATGCTCACAGGTGTAGAAAATGGTGCTATTTGTCCTGAGACCTCTCTGGTACGGTGACACTATTAGAGATGTAAAGGAGTTGAGTGGGTTGGGGCTATCCTGGAAGGGTGCATTTCGGACCTGCTTGGCATGTGTGAGGAACAGGGAGACCCATGTGGCCAGAGCAGAGGGAGTAGGGACAAGAACACCGGGAGGCCCTGGCCATGCTGGTGTCATTCGTAAGGCCCATGATGCCTGGTCTTCCTCAGTACTCAGATTAAAATGGTCATTTTTAATGTCCTGAGGGTGGAGAGACAACTTGTTTTCAGGGTGTGATCTTACTCTTGTCTTTTCCAAAGAGGTTCTGAGAATCTAGTCGGAGTCTACCTTAGCTAAAGACAAAAGTCAGTTGAAATAAAGGGGAGCAGAAAGCACACACTTGAAAGAGAAAACAAGGAAATGGAGAAAAGTAGAACCAAAGCAGGCCAGTTCAGTGAGATGAACGCATTGTGATGCTGAGTGCTGAGTAATTCCTCAACACTGCAGGGTAGACAGTGCTCGAAGGGAACAAGGTTATTTAGAGAGCTATTTTCACCCACCTTTCACATACTGTGTCTAGTAAAATGTATAATGAGTTGTTGTAACAAGAAACCCTACATTTATTATGACAATGAATGGCAAATCTATATTAAGAATAATGGCAGATAACCCAGTAGCTTCTCTCTTAAATAATGGTGACTGTATCACCACAAGTTTCAGACAAAGACACTTCTTATACTTCTTATCAAGTGACAGTTGGCTTCCAACTTTAGAAAGGATGAGTTGCTTGTGCAAGTGGTCATATGGCCAGTAAGAGGAATAATTGGGACCAGAGCCAAGGTGTGTGTGAGATTCAAAAGTGCCTCTTCATCGTGTCCCTCCTCACCCTCAGGCCTGTTGCTATCACTTAGGTAGGCAGCTTACCCAACTTTGACCTTCTGAGGACTTTTGATTTTCCCATTTCTTACTCCCCTCAAATTTACTTTGATTCATGAAATTATCTCAATCATTTAAGCACGTGGTGTATAGATGGGGGTTCAAATCCTGGCTTGCCATTGGTTGGCTGTATGACATATGGCCGTTGCATTTCTGTGCCTCTACTTCCTCCTGTCCAAAAGAAAAATCGTGCCTCTATTTCAAACTCATTTATCATATACTCATATTCATTTACAAAATATATTATAGATATTTTTTTCAACAAAATAATAAAACTTTATTGCATGATTTCTCAGCATCATTAATCTGCACAAGGGTTCTGAGGTTCAATGAAGACTTTGTACATAAAAGTTTCTTTTCTTTTTCTAAATCTCAGATTTTGGGGGTGTATGTATGCATATATCATTTTTCAATATATATTGTCATTGATTTTTGTGAATTTCATACAATCTATTTTATTCATATTTAGACCTCCCCTGTCTGAAGCCCCCTCATAGTGCCCTCACAGAATATCATGCATTCTATTATGTATATTAAGGCCTATCAAGTCAAGTTTGTGTACCCAGCTCTCTCTTGGGGTGAGTTCATCCACTGGAGCCTGTTCAACTCATCTAGTGTCATTCCCTTGAAGAAGATCAGCTCTCCCTCATCCAGCAGTTGCCAATAATTCTTCAGTTAAAGTTGGGACCTCTTGTCCATTTCCACAGTTCTATGTTGGTTTTTATTTGATGGAGTTTGCATGGGTATTGTGCATGCTCTCACCATTGCTGTCGTTCATATGAGCAAGGTCCCAGGAGCCTGTAAGACTCTGTTTCCTGATAATCATGCACTAACCCTGGCTCTTACAATACTTCTGCCCCTTCTTCTGCAATGGTCCCTGAGCCCTGGGTGGGTGAGGTTTCATATAGGAGTCCTATCCAGGATACATACTCTGCAGTCTCTTCTTCTCTATACTTTGGCCAATTGTGGCTTTCTGTGGTCATTGCCCTCTGTTACACGAGGAAGCTTCGCTGATGAGAGTTGAGAGATGCGTTAGTATTCTCTTTACCACTTGTTCCACTATGTTCCATGGGCCTTAGGTGTAGAGGTTCCATTGTAGATGTGTTACTTAAGGTTGAGCATCTCACAGACTCTTATTCTCTGTGTGTGACCAGTTGTAGAACTCTGTACCACATTCTGTCTGTTGTAAAAGAAGGTTTTTTGATGAATGGTGATTGGTATACTTATAAATATAAGGATCCATATTTAGCATATAGTAAGAAATTATGTTTGTCTAGGGATGTGACAGCCTTGGGGTTTTCTCTAAGATCTATGACCTCTCCAGCCACGTGTATTTGGCTGTATTTACACTGCCACACGAGTTCCTTCCCCTTGAGAGGGCTTTAAGTCTGCTTAGATAGCTGTTGATTACCCCAAGATAAAGGTGCCACTGCTGCACCACTATAGTTTGTGTGCTGGTCATTGTTGTGGTTATTAGACCCTAAAGCTAGGATTGGACCGTTGATTGATTTTTTCCCTTAGCAACTTGCATAGTGATCTCCTGAACTACAAGAGCTAGTCTTCAGGGAGGAGGCTTCCAGGTCAGCTCCAGCTCCATTGCTCCAAGTCCTGTGTCTGAAGTATGTCCTGTCTTCAGCAATAGGGTCTTACCTTCAAGTTCTGGGAGGTTCTGATAAGTATTCTTATTCAGTGATTGAAATAAACACATTCATTTCAGTTGAAGTTTATAATTCCTCTGGGAGCCATACAAGTGCCATTTATGTGTTAAATGACTGAGGAAGGGAAATCCTGGGAGAGAGCATCTAAGTCAGTCTGCAGGTAAGAGAAGGCTTTCAGAAGGAACTAGATGCAATTTTGGATAATGAAAGGGGCTTGATAAACAATATAATCAAGTCAGAGAAATGGAAGGGAGGACAGTTGGAACAGAGTGTGTGTGTGTGAACAGTGTGCAGAGGTGAGGCCAGAGAAGTAAGCAGGAGGCAGATCTGCCAGCACCAGAGGCCTTTCCAAGCTTCAGTGTAACTCCAACTGACAGCTGTCTGATTTCCCTGCTGCTCTTCCCTTACTAGAAATGGCCATTCTAACACTTGCTACATCTTTTTGCACATTGCAAAAAGGGTGTGTTACACCACACTGCTGTAGTTCGGGTTCTTCTGGATATTGACCCTAAGACAGTGGTTCAAGAGTGATTTATACAACCCCAACAGGATCAAGCTAATAAGATCAGGCCACATTCCAATAGGTGGCACTAATTGGACTCAGTGAGTGACAAAATAAAGTCTTATAGATCCTAACACGTCTATGGGATGTATGTGGGGAAAATAGTATCATCACACCTCCAGACCTCTAAATGAAGCTATCTTCCTTTACCTCCTATCTTTTACTGCATGGTGTGTGTGTGTGTGTGTGTGTGTGTGTGTGTGTGTGTTGGATGTTCTAGGGGCACTGAGGGTGGGAGTTAGGCAGAGTAGGCTCAAGATACATTACATGGATGAAATTGTCAAAGAATAAATAAGAGGTATTCTATTTTTTAAAAAAGAGTGGTTTATTAGAGGCCAGGAAGCATCAGCAGAGGAATAAGAAAGCAATGTAATGTGTGGGCGTGACAGGCAAAGGGTCACTCATGGAGCACTGGGTGCAGCCAGAGCTCAGTTCCACTGGGAAGCTCAAGACTCTAACATACAAATGTGTCTCAGGGGTACCCAGACTGAGGGTGAGGAAGCTGAGGCATTTAACTGTATGGCTTTGTTGAGCACTGGCTGTGGGATGCTTCAAGGAGCAGTTAGTCTCTGGCACTCTGGTTTGTCCTCTGTTCAGGTCAAGTTGTTGTGAGGCAGACTAGCAGATGTTCTCAATGGGCGGCCTTCCATATACAGAGTAAGCGTGGAGGGGATGGGACAGGTACCAGACATGTGTCACACATATGTAAAGCTATTTGATACAAACAAGCAAACAACAAAAAAGTAAAAACAATAAAAATAAAAAAGACCAATATTTATTGGGAGACAGTTTTCCATGGGAACCTGGCTCTTCAGCACACACTCCTTGAGTTGAGGTACTGGCAACTCTATGCCTGATGATTTTTTTTTTTTCAAGAATGTTTAAGTACTAATAGAGATGCTATATCCTCTAGGACAAAGCATAATACATTTACCACCTACTATAAAGTTATTTTCTCTATCCAGGGCAAAGGTCAGGAGGCTTTCTCTTCATTTAAAAAGGTTTGGGGGGCGGGCTGGAGAGATGACTCATTGGTTAACAGTACTGGCTACTCTTGCAGTGAACCCATGTTCGGTTCCCAGCATCCATATGACAGCTAACAACTGTCCTTAGCTCCAGTTCCAGGGCATTTGATGCCCTCTTCTGGCCTCTGAGGGCATTGTACACATGGGTGCACTTATATGCAGCAAAACACTCATACACATAAAATAAAAATAAAGGAAGTAAAATAATTTTTAAAAAGGTTTGGGTTTTGTAAGTACAGGGATCTTCAAGGGTGATATAAATGCAAACCCAGAAGATGTGCAGAATGGCCCTGGGCCCCTATGTGTTGCCCTCAGAAGACTTAAGGCATCTGGGAAGGGGTGTGACCACGAAGCAGGAGCTGCTGTGCTGGAAGTGATAGCATCCTTGTTCTCTGATCTGGAGTGTCTTGTATCTTCTGCTAGTGTCCCTGTAGTTGCTTTGAACAGCACAAGGTCTCAGGTCCTCATCAACCCTACCAAGCCAACTCAACTGATTCTTAATCCCAAGAGAAAATGAAATAAGTACTATACTTTTCCTTTGTGGCTTCAAAAGTGAAAGAGGTTGGGAATCCTTGAAGAAGTCTTTATAAACTATAATTTTACATTTTCTCTAAGATGTTCTAGCTGCTCCAAATGTAGCCATTGAGAATGCCAGCCCTCTCCTAGAAAATGCCTCTGAGCACACACGGGCTGCCACAGTCACTGTGTCTGTCTCACCTCACACTTCTCTGGTTGGAGATCCTGTCATTCTTAATGCCAGCCCAGCCGTGCACCCATTCATGCTGTCTCGAAGATCCTCACATCTGTGGGATGTAAGTATATCTTCTCTCCCTCACTTCTAGTGTGTGTGTGTGTGTGTGTGTGTGTGTGTGTGTGTGTGTGTGTCTTCTCTCCCTCACTTCTAGTGTGTGTGTGTGTGTGTGTGTGTGTGTGGTGTTACCTTTTTGAGATTATATAGCCTAGGTTGACCTTGAACTCTTGACTTTCTTAGCCTTTCAAGTTCTGGGATTAGAGGTGTGCACCAGCATGCCCAGCTCTTCTGCATGTTACTAACTTCCACTCTGGTACCCTATGATTTGTCAAATACTCTCAAAATCCTAGGAACAGCAAGATGCATTCATTTTTACAGATATTTATTGAGAATCTAGGCAGATGCAAGGCAATGCCTGGCTCTTGTGCCACCTACTGGTTCACAGGGATACATATTAATTAAATGAACAGACATAAGCATAAACTTTTAAATATTATCTAAGCAATGAAATGCAAGTTCTCAGATATATAAGAGCACCAAACAAGGGCATATGACATAGTCAGGGGTCCCTGAGAAGGAATTAGTGTGAAAGGCAGACTGCAGGATGGATGGGGATTCAATGGATTCTACATCCCTTGTAGAAACAAGGAGTTTGGCAAGGAGAAGGGGCTGAGGACTCAATATGACCAGAGATGAACAGGGAATGTGGTGAGAGATCTGGATGAAAGGGAAATGAAGGACCTTGCTTGTGGGGCTTGATGGCTATGTTAGGAAGTTCTCTTTACTATCTAAGTACCACAAAGCTATTTCTCACAATGGGATGAAGTGTAGGCAGCTAATTGCTCATTGTAAGAGATCTGGGTTCCTTAAGATCAGGGTTCCTCAAACATAGTACAAATTTACTGCCTGAATAACATTCACCTGGTCCTTCTGCATTGTCCCATGAGATCTACAAGATCTACAAGGGAGATGGTTCAGTATGAATATACGTCTTTTGATACTGATGTAATAAAGTCCCCAGAGCAACAGGGCTGAGCTGTCCTGGCCTGGTTTGACTCCAGGATGTGGTTTTTCTCTTGTGTCCCTCAAGTCTCTTAGGACAGTGGCTAGGAGGAACACATGCCTCTTTGGGTAAGAGGATAAATTTAAGCCCATACGTACATGTCTACTCATAGCCTATTGGCTAAATTGAGACACGTGTGAAAGCCATGGGATGGAAAGAGACACTCCTCCTTCAGTAGAAGGACTGGAGTCACATGGCATAGGACATGAACATAAGAAAGAGGAGTGCATCGGAGACCTAAGAAACAGCAACGTTTGGCAGGGAAAAGACACAATTTACTTTACATTTTAAAAGGATCATTCCATCTGCTGTGAGAACAGATTCTAGAGGGACAAACGGTGTGTGTGTGTGTGTGCGCGCGTGAGTGTGTCTGTAATGGGATCTGGAACACCCCGACCAATCCTTGGGATTGTCAGACTTTAAATTTGTGTGCAACTTTTGTATAAACTACTATCTCATACTTGTTCTGCAGTAAACTTTTGTCATAAGCCTAACTGTAGCAAAACAGTAGCCGAAGTTCCAGTAGTCTTGCCTATTATCGCTGTTACTGTTGTTATAACTGTGAAGTAAACTTGACGAACCTACTTTCCACTGCACCTCTTCTGCTTACCAGCAACATGAACTTGGGTGAATTACTTGACTGTCTATGCTTCCGTTTTCTTTTCTGAAAAATGAGATTAACAATAAGAATATCATCTCTGTTGAGCCACTAAAAAGATTCTGTGAGATAACGTATGCAAAGTGCTACAGGTTGGAGAGATGGCTCAGCTGTTAAGAGCACTGGATTACTGTTGCAGAGGACCCAGGTTTGAGTCTCAGCACCCACATGGTGGCTAACAACCATGCGTAACTCCAGTTCTGGGGAATCTGACACCCTCTTCCGACCTCCGCAGGCATTGCATGACATGAGTGCCTTACATACATGCAGGCGATACAGTCATACACATAAAAATAATAAAATATTTTTTAAAAAGAACACAAGCGGTGTGGGGCACATTATCAAAATTATTTCCTCACTAGATGTGAAGGTACATGCATTTAGTCCCAGAACTCAGGAGACTGAAGAGGCAGGATTATGACTTTGAAGCCAGCCTTAACTACACGGGGAGAGGCCCTGTCTCAAGTAGACCGAACATCAGGTGTGTGGTGGCTCACAGCTGGAATCGTAGCACTTGGAAGCCCAAGGAAGAATTGCCATGGGTTTGAGGTTCACTTGCTCTATAAATTGAGTTCTAGGTCTGCCTGTGCTGAAGTATGACACCTTGTCTCAACTAACAACTAACTAACTGCTAACTAACACACATATACAAAAAGACCAAACTCAAACCAAAATAGAGCATCATAGACTAGCTCTAGGTATCTTTAGAAGCAGTTTAGTTTTGAGAGAATTTCACAGCATCCATATATGTACAAATAGAGCCAAATGATGGTCTGCGTCTGCTACGGTGCAGTAAGAGGTACAGTATGTCATGTTGTTTGTTTAGCGTTCACTTCCTCCTTTGCTTTGTCCCTGAGGTCAACCATCTGTTCCTCCAGTATTACCATTATTATGCTCTTTTTAACATTTTAGTTATTCATTACTGGAGTACCCAAGCTGGACTTTGAGGCGGTAGCCCTCTACTCCTTGACAATTTATGTCAAAGACGACCATGGAGCAGCAGCATCACAGAGTATTTTGGTCCAAATTGCAGATGTGAATGAGCCGCCTACCTTCACTGGGTCCCTTGCCCAGAGAGACCAAGGTACCAAGGCTGTGATCTTGGGGGGAAGAAAGCCCTGTGGACATAGATGTAGGTACTGTGCCTGGTGTCTTAAATGCTTCCATGATACCCTTGGTATAAGGCTAACGGAGAATGCTAAATAGCAACAGTTGGGCTGGTGTAATGGCTCAGCTGGTAAATGCGCTTTCCGTGCAAGCCTGGCAACCTGAGCTCTATCCCCGCAACTCCCATAGGAGACAACTGACTCCTGAGAGTTGTCCTCTGACATCCACATACCTGCTTTGGCATGCGCATGCTTGCACTAACACACACACGCACACACACACACACACACATCATGTCACATACACACATATTAAAAATAATAAATGAAGGTTAAGATCATTTTAAATAACAATAGTGGTAAACAGCTGACATGTACTGAACCCTAACTGTATACAGGCACTGTTTGAAAGCTTTAAGTGGATTGCTTTGTTTAATATTCAAAGCACTGGTGGTAAGTTCTACTATCCCTTAGCTCCATTGCATGGATAATAGACTTCGGTGAAGTAACTTGCTCAGTGTTGAGAACTATCCACTTACTTGTGGATCACAGTATGTTAAAATCGATATCTTATTTGTCTGATTATTGAATTAACAATGTGCCTAGTCATTGCATTAGGTGCTTTATGTCCCTTTGTTCCTTGCTCTCTCTTGTTCACTGTGTAGATGTCTCTGTCTCTCACTGTTGACTCTCTTTCTCACTTCTGTCCCATTTTATGAATCAAATATTTAAGTCCTCTATGTAGAAAATCGATATTGTCTAATATAAATATAAACGTAAGGTCGTTCAGATGTTGGTGTGGCCACTAACTGGGTAGAAATTACTTGTCTCGTGTAAACCTTAGCCTCGGCATTGTTATGTCTTAGATGGAAAATGTCCTCCACAGGCTCGTGTTTCGTCAGTGGTCCCTAGCTGGTGGCACTGTCTTGGGAGGTTGTGGAATCTTTGGGGTGGGTGGAACTTCACTGGAGGTCATAGGTCACTCTAGAGTGGGCCTTAAGATTATAGGGCAGCCCCACCCCCATCCACTCTCTGTTTCCTGTTGCATGGGGAAGTGAGGTGGTAAGAGTTCTAGCTGTGTATTTCCACTCTTATGGAGCCTTCTTCACATGATGGACTAGATTCCCTTGAACCATCAGTCCAGACAAATCCATCCTCCCTCAAGTTGCTTGTTGCCAGGTGTCTAGCCACAGCAAGGAGAAGAATAACTAATATACTCATTGATTAAACAGAGATGTCAATTCTGCCTTGATGCTTCTGGTGTTTTAAAATGCCAAGCATAATGTGAGGCACTCAATCAGTGCTCAGTGTTAGTTTCTCTTCTTTCCCTTTCCTAAACATCAAATGAAGTCCTGGGCGGAGTCAAGATTAAATCATGCTCTTCTGACTTCTGAAACTGTGAGCCAGGTGCCAGAGTACTTGTGAGAATCCATGAGCGCTGCATCTTGGAAGTCCATGTGGCTATGCTGTGGCCCAAGCAGGCTAGCAGGAATTCCCCTGATATCCAGACATACTGCTTTCTTAGCAAAATGGTGCAGCAGTAAGTGTGGCTGTTCTTTTCTGGCACTCAAGTCTCGCACTTCCCAGTAATTTCGATTCCTTTGAAGACTAACAAGTTTTCAACCTTATAGTTACTACTACTGTCTTAAAACATACAGCAGCTGAGCATGTGGCTCAATGGCAGAGCATGTGCTTAGCATGTGTGAGGCCCTGGTTTTAATCTCGAGTATTCCTCCAAGACCAATGGTAATAGGGAAAATTTAAGGAGAAAACAAATATTAAAAATGATCTAACAGTATTGATATGTTAACCATAGAGCCTTGTACCTGCTATTAATCTTTAAACCTTAGTAAAATGGAAATGAGAAAATAGCCAAAGGTAAGTGCTTATCAATCAGTAAGTATTAATAATTGTTTAATATTGGTATGTTAAAACTCTAAAACTCCTTTGTTTATGTGATGCCTATGATAGACAATGTTGTCTCTCATCATTATTGCTATAACTAACTTTATTGGAATTACTATATAAAACATTTGTACTGAGAAAATACAATGCTTAAGGTTTCATTGAACATTATTAGCATACATTAAGGATATATCAGCTTTATTTTCATACTTGTATACAATATATTTTGATCATATTCATCCCCCATGCTTTACGTTTTATCTAAAATACAGACTTGAATGAGGTGTTTTGGACTTGGTTCTGATGAAACTCATGAAATCACATCTGTTGTACATTTTCTGTCAGTTACAGAGATTTATATTGCAGAAGATACAGTCCCAGGCACTATCATTTACAAAGCAATGGCCAAGGACCCTGAGAATGCTGTTTTGGAGGTAATTTATGTTTTGGGATAGAGAATATCAGTGCTTTGTAGTTTATGTGTGATCAAATTTAAATATGAAGGCATACAGATAATCAAGACATTTATACCCTCCCATTAGGTTTGAAGCATATCTCTGCCTTAATTATTAGGCTATTTCAGGTAAAAATGAGTAGTTATTTAGGTAATTGTTTCCCTTCTACTGCGTTCAACTGTATGTAGGCAGATCTAGCCTAATTAATCCTCAGGTAATTTTTAAAGAAAAGACGCTGAGATACTTAATTTTATTCTTAGGGATCCTGGCTGTATATAGTGCAGAGAAACAAGTCCAGCTTTCTGACAACATTCATGTGTGTTTCAAAACTTTAGGTCTCATCCTTAGGTTCCATCATGCCCCAGAGTGGGAAGACACTTGGGTAACAAAAGGCTTCGGCCCAGCCTCTAACTTTACCAGTGTGGATCATGTGCCATTTCTGCTTTGCCATTTCAATAGCAAAATGGTGGAAATGCCACATACCTGCTCTGTCTTCTCTCCTATGGCTCTCCCAAAGCAATCGAATGCCATAAAGAATGTGGAAGCAGTTTTCAAAATGTGGAACATTTTGTAAATGGCAGGATTTGTATTACTGTTTTAGTCTTTGATGCCACATGAAATGATTATGGCACTAAACTACAATGTTTTTAACAGATACATTGACAGGCAAGAATAACATGTTTTACATTTTTAATGTTGTATAGCTTTTCCAACTGGCTAAACAACGAGAGGCCTGTTCATGTTGATACTGTATACTCAACGTTTGCAAGTGACCGGTAACATTACTGGATCCTTCTTCACTGCAAAAGGAGTATTGCAAAATTTTATTTATGCAGTAGATGGCCACTCACATCTGGGGCCTTGTTCCCATGGCTTTTAAAATGATTGAATACACTTAAATAATTATACAATGGAGCACCGTGGTTGTCAAGATCCCACACACACATTTGCCTCTTTTCCTCCCAAGCACAATGCCACCTCCAGGGTGAGACTGGAAAGGTCACAGCTTCCTGTATAACATGCAATTAAACAACCTAATCATGCATATTGCTCCAAATTAACATCTCCCAGATTATAGTATTAAATCTAGAAACTCCAGCCACATGGGAATCAGACATCATACAGCAATTGCTTCAGTGGAGTGCTCCTTAGTAGCTCACCCACTATGTTTGTATTTTAGGATGCAAAATATGTGACAGTCCAATAGACTTTAGTTGTGACTCTAACATGCAATCCAAATGACTTACTAGCCAATTAGCACAAGCAATTCATTTCAAATGACGGACTCCCAAATGCTTGCTCATACAGATTAAATGCTTCTGGGCCTGGCCCTATACTTTTCTCAGAATTGGTTCCTGGCCCACATTTCGAAGGTCCATGCAGTATTCTTTGTGAATTTTACCAAACATGGAATGACATTTCAATAGAGACATAGACTGTGGAAACTTACATTTAGACACACTCCTACACACATCCTCTGACACAATAGATCAGAGCAGATGTGCTACTCAAGTACTACAGCTGGATAAACCACTTTCATTAGTCAGAGCCTTCATATTGACTTAGAAAAAAACTAGTTCTACTATGGGAAAGAGCTTGCTACCTTTTTGGAGCCTGACAGATAATGATGATATTAATAACTGTTAAATATATATCATGACTGGCAGATATTTAAATGTTTGAATCCTCATGTAAATCACTGAAGCTGATACTGCCATTTGCTATGATACAACCTAATGAATCAACAAGTGAAAGCATCATGTCTTCAACTGATGGACAAGGATATTTGCTTAAACAGCAAGTAGTAGAGTTGAGATTCACATCCATCCCCATTTTGCTCTAAATCTTGCTGTTTCCTAACCACTAACAGTCCCAAGGTATATTTCATGAGGCACAAGTTCTATCACATGCTCCACAAGAGAAATGAAGATCCCATGATCTCATGATCTTGGAAAGGTTATCTCTATATCTCCCTTGAATTCATAATATGCAATATATTAAGTCCTCACAGGAGTTGTCTAATAGAGATTTGTTTATTTAATAAGATTTATTTTAATTATTTTCCCATAGCACTTTCAAATGTACCATCTGTTAACATTTTGTGTAATGATTAATGAACACTTCACAAAGTAGAAAGTTTGTATGAGGTCTTATTGTAAAACTGATATAATGCGATCTATCACTGGGATTGTTATAATGATGAAAGATGAAGTTTCAGGTGAGGATATTGTTTATAGAGAAAAGGTTAATGCAATGAGACTAGATTTAGAATTGAGAACAAGAAAGGGCAATTTGAAAAGTTTTTGCCTTTTTTTCGTGGTAGATGTGTATACTCAACTTTCTGTGTATTGAAATAGCAGGAATCATTTCTGTGTTCCATAAGAGTCCAATAAGTGTTGCCTCTTTCAGGCAGTGATCGACTAAAAGTCAGTGGGAATTAGACACGACTAGACTGACTTGTTAGGCATGCTGAATGTGATAATACCACTATTATTCTTGGTAACTACTTTTCATTTTGCTATATATTTTCTAATTTTCTAATAAAACTTTTAAAAAGTAGAAACTCACTTTAAATGTAGAAATTCACATAGGTTCAAAAAAAAAAAAAAAAAAAGGATAGACAAAAGACACCAAGCCAGACACTGATGGAGATGCAATTAATTGCAAACCCAAAGTAGGTGTGCAGCTAAGCAGTGTTCATTAGAACAAGCCAGAAGTGTCTTGGTTTCACCGTTGGATGATTAAAAAAAATTGTTCCTTTCATGTATCACAGTCATGAGGTTTGTGGATGGCAGATGGTGATGGTTGTTGGCCATCCCTTGAGACAGAAACTACTCTTTACTGTGAGAGCATCCAGATGCCTCTCTCCGAACTCCACTACATCAGATACCATCCTCACCCCATGGCCCTCTCCATCTTGGCCTGTGTGACCGTCTCATCTTTCCTGGCACAGTGGCAGTGACAGTAGAGGTGTTAAGAGGTCAGCATGTGCCTTTCTTGCTTATTATGTCAAAAGTCAGTTTGGAAATCTGAATACATTATCTTAATTCCATTCTGCTTTTTTTTTTTTTTTTGTTATTTTTCTGGAGTTGAGGACCGAACCCAGGGCCTTGTGCTTGCTAGGTAAACGCTCTACCACTGAGCTAAATCCCTAACCCTCCATTCTGCTTTTTAAAAAATTCTTCTTTTAGGACAATGCAAATTACTTTGAACAAGAAATGGGGGAGAGAATTATCCTACTCAACATTTATTGGATTTTTCCTTTTCTTAATGGTGAAATAAATATAAGCCCTAAAAGTATCTTTCAAAATAATGTGTCTTGCCTAGTGTGTTCGTGGAAACAGTTAAATAATGAGCCCTGGGCCCAAGTTCTTAGATGGGGAGAGATGGAAGTGAGTTGGAGGCAGCAATAGGGAGATTAAAATGTGACAGGGCTATTTCTTTTTATAAAATATTTTATTCATCATTTTTATTTTATGTGTATGAACGTATGACTTGCATGTACATAGGTGCACTTGCGTCATGCAATGCCCACGGAGGCCAGAGAGGGTGTCAGATCCCCTGAAACAAGTTACTAAAGGTTAGCTGCCATGTGGGTTCTGGGACTTGAACCCAGGTCTTCTGCAAGAGCAGCCAGGGCTCTTTTTTTTTAAACAAAATTAAATATTCCATTTATTAATTTATAAACCATAAAAAGGTTGGACGGACCTCTCCCCTTCCTGGTGGACCTCGCACTGGAAAAGGAAAAACACCTTAATATACAAATTACAGCACCATCATGGAAAGCTCAAAGGTGTAATTCATTGTAAAGTTCAGTGAGAGGCCCGCAGTCACATCACCTAGATCTCCCATCCTGTGCCTCTGCAGTGTAGCTACCCTGATCTAACTGTGAGAATCCAGAGCTAACCCCGGCCCCCCACAGAGGTGCCCAGCAGGATGTTACTTCCTATTTCCCACATCTAGAAACAAGCAAACCTGACACAGACAGATGGGACTGTCCAAGGCCAGAGTTGCTGAAATTCAGGCAAGCAGGAGGCTAAGGTAATAAAATTAAAATCTTAGATATCAATCTTTAATTCATCAAAAGCAGACCCCAACAAAACTAGAAGTCAAGGCTGGAGCATGGTGACACATGCTTGTCACCCGAGCCTAGGGAGACGGAGGCAGGAAGGACTGCCACAAGTCAAAGGCCAGCCTGGGCTACCGACTGAGATGTCTCAAAAAGCAAAACAAACAAAAGGGATAATGTCAGCCTGGCTTTGTGGTACAGCCTCTGATCCCAGCATCGAAGAGGAAGAGGCAGGAGGATCTCTGGGTTTGCTATGAATTTAAGGTCAGATTGGTCTACATAGTGAGACCCTGTCTCAAAAAAAAGAGACAAAAACCCCCTAGTCTCCACAAGGTAAGCTTGGGGTACCCTCCTGAGGGCACTATCCTGGGGTACTGTCCCATGCCTGCTGTGCATGCATGGGCACAAGAACTTCTTTCATGTTTGCAACAGGGTCTCCCTGTGTTGCATCTCCAGGCTGGTCTTAAACTCATGGGCACAAGTGATCCACCTGTCTCAGTTTCCTAAGTAGCTGGGGCCATAGATGTGGGTCCCTAAACTTTTTGTTTTGAGATAGTCTCACTATGTAGCTCAGGCTGGCCTCAAAATCATGGCCATCTTCCTGCCTCCACTTCTGAGTGTGTGCCACCAGGTTAGGTCCATAAACTGATATTTTTATTTTTTTGAGATAAGATTTCTTATAGTCCAGGCTGGCCTCTAACTCACTATGTGGCTGAGGATGACAGGCATGCACTGCCACATCCAGTTTTAGGCGGTGCTAAGGATGCGGCCCAGGCCTTGGTGCCTGCTAGCACTCCATCAATGGAACCCCAGGCCCAGGCCCTAAGCTGATTCTTGGCTAAAGGCACCAATACCTGGCTTGGCGCTCCTCCTTGTCCCCTCTCCTAAGACAGTTCAGATCCCAGCACATCCATTTCATCCTGTCACCAACACAAAACACTTGTTCAGAGACTGGATTCTACTTCTTGGCACCATGGCTGACCCTGCTGCTGACGAGCTGAGGAACAGGCCGCAGCAGGACTCCCGTGTATTGAAATGTTCAGATCCATCACCCCGTCTGCCAGGTTGTGAGACAGTGACCTGGGTGTGAGAGCATACAGGGGGCCAAGAGAGACCCGGTAGAGAAGAGTGAGGTCCTGGAACAGCAGAGTCCTCCCACCGCAGGGCTCATACACCCTCAGAAGCGAGATGGCCAAAGTGACCCTGCTGGCCACCAACCCCTTCAGCCAAGCGCCACCTGGGCCAGGGACATGGCCAGTCCCTTCCTCTGCACTGGCAAGGCTGTTAGGTCCATGCAGAGTCCCATGCTGAGTGCAGAACTGGACAGCCCAATGCTGCCCCTGATGGCAGAGGGTCCCGGGCCATCTCTGCTGCGGTGTGTCTCACATTGCTATCCCAGGCTCTTGCCCGGTGGCATCCTGTCAGCCCCCGAATGGCTGAGCCACAGCCCTGCAGTCCTGCTCCTCAGCCAGTGCTCTTTGACCCCTGAGACATCCCTCCAGCCCCATGATAAGGCTATTTTCATAAGTAAGATTTAATATCTTCAAGATAAAATAACTAAATTCAAGATACCCATATTTAGTGACAAATCTCAGAACATAGATATTAGAACATATGGTGGCCCTTCTATATGCTTTTATTTTCTTTCAGATATTAGGAGATAATCTGCTAAACCTATATTAATAACTTACTAGAGAGACTTTAAAAATTCCAGATAAGCAATGATTTCTGAGTGTTTCATGATAGTCACTGAAAAAAGAAAGAGGCATACCATTTCAAGATAAATAGAAACCTACTCTTATGGTTTCAATATTTTTAACTCTTTGATGAAATAAATGTGATGACTCAATGTAGGTGACAAGTGATGTGGAAATAAACAACGATCAGATTTTTATGGGAAAACGATATTTGGAAATTCTAAGGGGCATAATTAGTGATGGACTCATCAAAGGACTCAACAATTATGCTGCAGCCAAGCTTTTAATTATGGGCCTGACGATTTTAATTATACACTTCTATTTTATAACTCAACTGTAAAACAAACATTAAAGGGGAGAAAAAGATGAGTCTATTGCATTTGAAACTAGAATATGTAAATGTTTGCTTCAAAATTCTGCTTTTAATCTCATTCTGGAAAAGAAGCCCATGTCCTTTGAACATCATCTATGCTTTCAACTTTTGTATTTTACCAGCAGGGAGAAACATCCATCAAATAGGTCACACATATCCTGCTGTTGGAAGTAGGAGGCCATGTCTTTTCTATTTATGCATTTCAGTCAAAATGAATAACCAGGAGCTTCTTTCTTACATGGATCTTAGATACTCAGAGACTACATTAGTACTCTTGTGGTTGCAATTAACAGAAGACTTGATGCAGATAAGGTGTGTGTCTGTAACACCTGGAATGCTCAGGCACAAGGACTGGGTTTCGAGTACAGGTAAATTCTAAGTTTGCATGATGTTCGCAGAATAACATTTACCCTAGAACCTATGACCTTCAGTCTGCCTTACCTTCCCTTCTTTTGAAATAGTTGATGGTGGGAATCAAGGCCCAAGAGCCTGGAAACAGGTACTGACCTGTGGAAGCTTCCTTCTCAAGATCTCAGAGCATCACTGTGGCATAAATGGGCTCATGAACTAGTCCAACTGATGTGGCAAGACAGTATAATGCAATGATTAGCTGAGGCCTTGGCCACATGCTTTATTTAACCTCAGGATTTGTGGGAGTTCAGCTGGAAAGCCACTATGGTTGAACATGAGGGAAGTTGATTTAGCAAATAGCTCCTATAAGAAGTATAAGACGTATGCTGTACCATCTAAACCAAATGGCCTTCACTAGAGTGAAGTTTTCAACAGGACTTTCACTATTAGAGGGCACACTGAACCCAAGTTTGTTCTAAATGGCCTGTTGGTTTATTGTTCAGAAATAAATAGTCCCTGGGAAGAGTAGTTTGTTTCTACAGGCCTCTCCCTGGGGCCAGAGTAGTTCCAGATACATACTCTACATTTACTGGCCTGTGACTCCGCTTGTCTCTGGGCAGATCCTTGTGGATGCACCAGGCCCAGGCTCCTATGTTGCATCTGTGACCACCAGTGCCCCAAGTTGTGTCATACCTCAAGCCTACAGTTCCCAAGACCAGCATAACAATTTCTTAGGACCAAGTTCTACAGTGCTAGGAATGGTCTACTGCTGGGATGAATTTGTGGCTCAAGATCGCTGCAACCAGCCACAGGTGATGCTAGCTGAAATAGAAGTCTGATATATTAAGGGAACATATCGTCCCTTGACTCTAGAGGCTCCATTTACAGACAGGCCTGAGGGTGGGGGGCAATTAGGATCCTCTCAGTATTAGGTTTCACAAGCCTAGTACTAAGTTCAAGGGCCAAATTTTGTGCTTATGATTCTGTCCTATCTCAAGCAAGAGGGGTCTTGAACCATGCTATACTGTCCAAGGATAGTGTTGGATGGTAGTCCTCTGCAGCCTTGGAGGATGCTAAGCTCTGTCATGCTTGACTCTCACAGTTGTCCTGAACAGTCTTTGAGGCACAGTGAGCTCCATAATATAACTAGCAGTAACTAAATGCAAGGCCAGAACAGAAGCCTGTCCCACTAAGGCACAGGTCTCTCTTTTCAGAGCAGTACTGGAGTCCTTTCTGTGAGCAGCTGAGGTTGAGTAATGGGTGACAGAAATGGTCCTTTGGCCATTAAAGCTGGTGTTAAACAGGGAGGGTTGCTTGATTCTCACAGTCATAGGGGTTTACACAGTCCTGGGAGGAGGACACGTATGTCCAGGTTCCATTCTAAGCCTAGAACTAATGTGGCAGAACCTCAAGTCTGTCCCACTAGTACACAGTTTATTGCCTGGTGCTGGTGCTGGTCTAGAATCTATCCATGAACTCTGACCTGCACATAGGACCTTCAAGGTCTACTGAAAGCTGCGCTTCAAGACAAAGCCAAGTGCTAGTTTGGGGCCCTGCTCCCCTGGAGGTGACATCTTACTCTTCTGCCTTTGGCTGAGGTTGGGGGAGGAGCAGTAGAAGCCATAACCCTGACCTAAGGCAGTTCCGGTGGTTCATTGCAGGGAAGGGGTGCTGTTAGACTGGCAGTGGGGTCTTCTCTGCACTGAGTTTTGCTGTGTTGGGACCGGTCCTGGATTTCAAGCCTAAGCCCTCAACTTCTCTCTCTTCAAAAGCCTCTCTTCACCCTGGGCTGTTTGATGTAGAGGAGGGGTGAAAGGCACAGCCCTTTCTTCCTACCTTCTTCAGGAGTCTTTTTCCTTAGATATAGTGAGGCAGGGCCAGGACCTCTCAGCTGGTGTCCTTAGCTCTTGTGGAGGTAGTCTGGGGTGTGAATGGTCTGCTTGCTGTCTCTGTGCTGACTGTTCCTGTGAGGAGCAGGACCATCTTGTTCTCCTTTTGGAGGCTTTCTGGATCCATCACCTTGTTGTAGTTGCCAAATGTCGCTTTACTTTGCTCAGTATAGAGTTTACAGTTTCAAAGGTTCAGAATCCCTTTCTAACATGTCCATGTTGGTCAATATTAAAACGGTCTTTAAGGGGTTGGAGAGGTGGCTCAGCAGTTAAGAACACTGATTGTTCTTGCAGAGGACCCAGATTTGGTTCCCAGCACTCACAAGGCAGCTATCAACCAATTCCAGTTCCAGGAGATGTGATACCCTCTTCTGGCCTCCAAGGGCATTACACACCCATGGTACACCTAGATACATGCAGGCAAAACACTCAGATATGTAAAAATAATTATATTTAAAATTTTTTAAGCAAAAAACTGTCTTTAGGGTCTGGGCATGATGGCACAAGTCTGTGATCTCATTGTTCCGAAGGTGAGGATGAACATGTGAAATTCAAAGCCAGCCTGGACCATGTAACCAGATCCTACCTCAAAAGAAAATGATGTTGTCAAGTGGTGCAGAGGGGAGATGGGGAA
Source organism: Nannospalax galili (assembly GCF_000622305.1). Lineage (NCBI taxonomy): Eukaryota > Metazoa > Chordata > Mammalia > Rodentia > Spalacidae > Nannospalax > Nannospalax galili. The sequence goes on from NW_008332583.1 coordinate 152,629, forward strand.
TTCTATAGGGAACTAGTTCATAGTTTTAAAAATTGTAATTAAGAATTAAGATAGAAGGCAATTCTTGTTTTCTTTTGATTGCTTCCTCTTTTCTCAGTGAAACAGGCAAAAATACCAGCGACAGAGAGTGAGAAGGAGGGTAAGGTAGGCGGAAACGAGGAAACGTGGAGGAAGTCAGAGGAGACGTGGGTCTGCTGCCTCCACATTAGGGAGATTTCTTCGTCTCTACAGAGAAACAGGGATGTGAAAGGACATTCAGAGAAAATTTACTGATGAGAGACTGAATTCTTGAGGGTGCATTGGGAGGGCGCATTTCTGGGTCAGTTGGATTGAACAATTGTCCTGGTGATCAGGATTGAACTTCCTTCCTGAGATGGCTGACACATATGTGGTATGATGGGATGTGTCCTGATGCTCGTTTAAGGGGGAATCATACAGATAGTACTGATACTTATGCTTGTAAATGGAATCTTGGGAAATTTATATCAGCCAATCTTTGCTGCTGAGGGGACAATCAGGGTGGCCATGTTGTTGGAAGCAGGGAGAGCTCCTCAGAGCTCCCTCTAAATTGCTGTGTCAAGAGGAAGATGCGATGGAGGACAATTAACCCAAGGGTTACTGTGTAGAAACTGATGATCTGGGACCTACTCACAGAAGGAAAATGAAGATCTGGCCGTGGTTTATCCATGCAAAATCAGCAGCCAACAAGATAAAGGAACCCAACAAAAATGTTTTCATGTTCATTATATTACTTCTCTTGGGTGGTGCCTATCAACACAAATCTGCTCACACTTATGAAGAAGCTCAGTGTCAATCAACTTAGTGTGTTAGTCATTTTTTTGTTGCTGTGATAAAATACTATCACCAGAAACAACTTAAGAAAGAAAGGCTTTATTTTAGTTTGGAGTTCTGGGCGATAGAGTCATCATGGCAGGGAAGGCATGGCTCAGCAGAGGAGCAGGAAGCTGACTGGTCACCATTTATCTGCACACAGGGAGAGAACAAAGGAAGAAGCGGGGGGACTATAAACCTTCAAAGCCCACACTCCAGTGACAGATTTCCTTCAGCAAGGCTCTTGTTCTAGTTTGTTCTTCATTTCTGCGACAAACTACTCTGACCACTACCAACTCGGGGAGGAAAGGGTTTATTTAGCTTACAAATCCCAGGTCACAGTTCATCAGGGAGCCCAAGGTAGGAACTCAGGGCAGAAACCTGGAGGCAGGAGCTGGAGTATAGGCCATGGAGGAATGCTGCTTACTGGCTTGCTCCCCTGGCCCCTGCTCAGCTTGCTCTCTTATCCAACACAGGCCCACCTGCCCAGGGGTGGCACTACCCACAGTAGGCTGGGTCCTCCCACATCACTCAACAATCAAGAAAATGCCCCACAGATATGGCCACAGGCCAATCCAATAGAGGCAATTCTCCAATTGAGGTTCCTTCAACCCAGGTGTGTCAAGTTGACACTAAAGCTATCCAGCATAGCTCTACCTCCCAAAAGTTCTATAACCACCCCAAACAGTGCCACCTACTGGGGACCAGGTGTTTAAATACATGAGTCTATGGGGGAATGTTGTTCATTTAAGCTCATTTAAAAGGAGTAAGTTGCTTGTACCTAGATGGTTTGTGGTGGTGTAAATGCATCAACACTTCTAACACTGTATGGTCTGTGATTATGTTTTTATTTCACAGGCACATTCCTGGCCTTGTTCTGCATTCATGGGAGACTTTCAGGAAATGCTTAAAGAACCACTGGAAAGCTTAATTTCTAAGCTGTATCCAGTGGTCTGTTCTACTCTAAGGCCACTTTAAAATTTCATTTTTTGTGATACAAAGAAGTTGGGAAAAATTAGCATCACATAATGTGGCATTCTCAGAAAGTTCTGGTAGGTGATGAGATGTTTAGATTAGGACTATAACAGCCAAATGAATTTGACAATGGAGGCAATTATCTGAATTATTCAAGCTAAAACACAATTCTGCTTGAAATAACTATGTGATTAGGGGAAAAGTGATTTTAAGAAAAGCTTTAGTTATTTAGAAAATATCTTTAATTCTCCACATGAAAGGCAGATGATTGGAGAGAACCGCAATCCTGTTCTTAATAAATATTTTTGGCATAGTATTTACTTCATAATTGTACATCTTGCAACATCCTCCACAAGATGGCATACAAGTTTGTAACATTCTAAAGCCAGTAGTCACGCCATTGCAAAAAATCATTTTGCAGCAATCAATAAACACTGAGCATTCTCTTAATAATTTTTTATTAGCCTTGCCTTACAAATTGCAAATGTATGCATTCTGGAAATATTTTCTATGGATTAGGCTTTTATATTACAAAGATACCACATGTCTGATTGTAATTATTTGTAGGATATGTGAAAACGAGGAAAATGACTTGGCACTGGTTTACTTATATAAAGATATAATAATAATAATTTAAGTCCATTCATATAAAACAAATGAAGGTTCATGGATGATTATTAGCCTGTTCAGAGTCAACACTGTGTTGAAGGCCCAACAAGACAAGCAAAAATATTCTGATATCCACATTTGAAAGAATTTTTTGTAAGACTAAGAGAATTATAATATGATACCTACTTTTAGAAAGATTTATTTCATTATTTTAAGGTATTCCCAAAAATGTTCTCCAGGACAACTGGGAAATAGCATGGTAATTCATGTGATTGTTGTTGTGGTTTTTTAAAATATTGATGGCAGCAATAGAATCAAGCAGTATGCGTTTATGAACACGGATGCCAGAGCTCTTCTTTAGACCAATGGAATCCAGATCTCTGGAGGTGGGCTCAGACATCACTATTTGTTTTTTTGTTTAATTTTTTATTTGTTATTTTTATCTTACGTGTGTGCGTGTACTGCCTGCATGTAGGTAAGTGCATCTGTGCCGTGCAATGCCCTTGGAGGTCAGAAGAGGCTGTTGGATCCCTTGGGACTGGAGTTGTGGACAGTTGTTAGCTGCCATGTGGGTGCTGGGATTTGAGCTTGGGTCTTTTGCAAGAACAACCAGTGTTCTTAACCGCTGAGCCATCTCTCCAGCCCAGGCATCACTATTTGTAAAAAGCTCCCCAGACATTCTATTGGTGCCATACACATCATTGTTCCCTGTTTTGTGATGTTTTTTCACTTGTTGGCAGGAGGCGTCACTAATTGAACATTCCTTCCACCTGGCTCGACTTTTCCCCATAGAATGCTTCAGGTATCCCTAGCTATCATATTTTTTTTTTGTTGGTATGACAAAATACTCTGAAAAAAGCAACTTAAGGGATAAAGGGCTTGCTTTAACTCAGTTCCAGGTTACAGTGCATCATGGCAGGGAAGTCAAGGCAGCAGGAGCTTGAAGCAGCTGATTGCATCGCACCTGCAGTCAGAGAGCAGTGAATGCATGCCTGTTGCTTTTCAGCGCCTCTTCTCCATGTACACAACCCAGGATCTTCTGCCTAGGGAATGGAACCACCCACATGGCATGAGTCCACCTCAATTAATACAGTCAAGGCCGTTCCTGGATGATTCTAGATTCTGTCAGGTTGACAATTAACACTAATTATCACACTAACCAAACAATTTAGAGTTGATACAAAGCCCAGTTGCTGTCAGAGTAACTAGGGAATATGGGATAGAAATAAGTGTTACTGTCATAGAAGTTAATTGATTTCTACACTTAGCAGCTAACTCTACTTCACAGTAAAATTTCAGCTTCTGTAACAAAGTTTTAGGGACAGCGGAAGACAGTATCTGAGCTCTTGCCTCATCTCTTTGAGCATCTTTTGACCACTTTTCTGTGGCGTATTCCACTCTACCCACTTCCATGGGCTTTGGCCTCCATTAGTCAGAAGAAGTCTGCTTTGGAGTATTTGTTTTTTATTTTTTTATTTTATTTTATTTTATTTTTTTGTGTGGCTGCAACAGCAGAAAGCACCTGAGAGTTCACACCTCCATGGGAAAATCCTTGACCACTGAAAAGCCACACCTTGGGACAGTCCCAAGCACTCTTGGAAAGGCTTAGGCTGAAACTGCCTCTGGAAGACTCTGATGGGACATTTTTGCTTGACTTCTTCCTCCCCTTCCCCATGCTTCGGTTTTCTAGAAGCACTTACTAAAATCACTGACGTATACATTGTCATCTCAGAATCTCTTTCTGGGGAACTCCTATGACAGAACCAAAAATGGAGACTGGATCAAGCAACCAAATCAGACATAATTTATGAACACAAGGTCTCTAATTTGGCTAGCCACTAGAACAGTGGATGAGAATCGTGAAGAACCTTTACATTAGGAAGGAGTGCTGTAATCCAGTGATGGTGTGAAAGTGAAAAGCGATTATTATTGCCTAAATGTGAGTGTAAGAGAGAGAGAAATATTTTATATTCTAGAGGACAGTGAAATGATGCTGTGTGAAACTTCAGTACTTTCAAGAGCAAGCATAGAACCCTGTTGCAGAAAATGCTCAGGGTATGGAGGTACATGTCTCCACTTAACATACGCAGGAGACTGAGGCAAGAGGATCCCAAGATCAAAGCCAGCCTGCCCAAATCATGTCTGGACTAATGCCCTCTAAGGAAGTATTTCCCTGGGTCAAACTATCAAATGAGACATGGTACATCAGAATATCAGTGAATTCTACATTTAGATAGTTTATGTTAGCATTTGGGCTTTGTCACTTTCTGGCTTTGTGATCCTTGGTAAGTCTCATAGCTTCTCTGTAACTGATTTTTATTTGTAATATGATTACTAATGGGATCTACTCAGGGCTATCATGAAGATTAAATGAAACGATAACACACACAAAAGGTTTAGTTTGCTGTGTCTACCTTGTGCCCTGTGTGCCTCATGGGTCTCAGGATACCTATGAAGGAGGCCCAGCACATCTGCAGACTATACTATTATGTCACAAGGTCAAAAGGTTGGGCATCACTGGTTAGTTGCCAGGGAGTACTCAACAAATATTAGCTAATGTCAACATTATTTTGAGATAATAATGCTCATCTACAACAAATACTGATAGTCAAACTGGATTGTTACATGTGAGAATGGAACTAGATCTCTATCTCTCACCCTGCACAAAACTGAACTCCAAATAGATTAAGGACTTCAATGTAAGACCTAATAATCCGAGGCTAGAGAGATGGCTCAGTGGTTAAGAGGACTGGCTACTCTTGCAGAGGACCTGGGTTCAATTCCTAGCATCCACATGGAAGCTAACAACTGTCTGTAACTCCAGTTCCAGGGGATCTGACACCCTCTTCTGACCTCTGCAGGCATTGCATGACATGGGTGTATTTACATACATGCAGGCAATACACTCAAACATGAAAAATAATAAAATATTAAAAAAAATAAAAAGACCTAATATCCTGAGTTTGTTAGACAAAGTAGGGAATACAATTCAACTTATAAGTACAAGTAAGGGCTTTCTAATAGGACTTCAGTAGCACAGGAATTAGGACCA
>NW_008332583.1:158445-168568 GCF_000622305.1 Nannospalax galili
ACTCACAGAGATCTGCCTGCCTCTGACTCCCAAGTGCTGGGACTACAGGCATGCACCACCATGCCCAGCAATTTGTTTATTTTTAAAAGTTACTTTTATTGGAGCTGGAGAGCACTTAAGAGTACAGGCTGCTCTTGCAGAGGACAAAGGTTTGGTTCCCAAGTGGCACATGGTGGGTAACTCCAGTTTCAGGAGATTTGATGCCCTCTTTTGGCTGCTGTGGGCATTGCACACACATGGTGCACTTACAATCCTGTAGGCAAAACATTTATACAAATAAAAAATAAATAAAATTTAAAAAATTAAGCAAAATTTTGGGGCTGGAGAGATGGCTCAGCCTTAAAAGCTGATTGCTCTTGCAGAGGACCTGGGTTCGATTCCCAGCACCCACATGGTGACTACAAACTGTCCTTAACTCCAGTTCCAGGGGAATCGGAAGCTCTCTTCTGACCTCTGTGGCCTTGTACAACATGGGTGCATTCACATACATACAGGCAATATGCTCATACACCTAAAATTAAAATAATAAAATATTTTTAAAAAGACAGGAAATGTTAGTGTGGATGTGGGGATAAAGAATACTTATTCATTGCTGGTAGGAGTGCAAACTGGTGCAGCCACTAAGGAAATCAGTGTGGAGGTTTCTCAAAAAGTTAGAACTAGATCTGCCATATGCTCCAGCTGTACCATTTTCAGGCACAAACTCAAAAGACTGTATATCCTACTACAGAGAGACTAGTTCACCCATGTTCATGGTGGTTCTTTTCTTCAGTATATATTTTTGGTCTTTTTGTGAAAAAAAAAAAGTCAGGCGGCTATAAAAGTGTGGCTTTATATCTGGGTCTTCAATTCTATTCCATTGATCAACATGTCAGTTTTTATTCCAGTACCATGCAATTTTTATTACTATAGCTTTGTAGTATAACTTGAAAACAGGAATGGTGATACTTCCAGCAGTGTTTTTGTTGTTCAGGGTTGTTTTGGCCATCCTGGGTCTTTTCTGTTTCTACATGAATTTTAAGATTTTTTTCCTTCCTCAATTTCTGTGAAGAATTTCATTACCATTTTTATATGGATTTCACTGAATCTATACATTACTTTTGGTAGGATGAATATTTTCACATATTAATCATACCAATCCATGACCATGGGGGGATGTCTTTCCATCTTCTGGAGCCTTCTCTTGTCTTATTTGCTCTAAGACTTAAAGTACCACATTGAACAGGAGTGGAAAGAGTTACCATCCTTGTACCTAATTTTTTTTTTTTCAGTCTTTTTGAGACAGGGTTTCCCTGTAGCCCCAGCTGTCCTGGAACTCATTATGTAGACCAGGCTGGCCTCGAACTCACAGAGATCCTCCTGCCTCTGCCTCCCAAGTGCTGGGATTAAAGACGTGCGTCACCACGCCCGGCCCCTTGTACCTAATTTTAATGGAAGTCCTTTGAGTTTTTCTCAGCATGGTGTTGGACGTAGGCTTCTTGTATGGTCTTTATTATGCTGAGATATGTCCCCTGGATCCCTAGATTCTCCATGACTTTTATCCTGAAAAGATGTTGGATTTTGTCAAAGGCTCTTTACTATAGCTAATGAAATGATCATGTGGTTTCTGCCCTAGAGGCTATTTATGTGGGGAGCTACATTTATTGATTTATATGTATCGAACCACACCTCCATCTCTGGACTGAAGCTTGACTTGTTTGTGGTGTGTGATGCTTTTGATATGTTTTTGAATTCAGGTTTCACAATTTTTGAATCTGTGCTCATCAGGGAGATTAGACTACAATTTTCCTTTATGATGTATATGTCTTTATCTGGTTTATGTAGCAGTGTGCTCCTAACTTCATAAAAAGAATTTCAAAGCATTCTTTACTTTCCTATTTAATGAAACTTGAGAAACATTGGTTTTAATTCCTCTTTAAAGGTCTTGTAAAATTCTGTGTTAAATCCATCGGGGCCTGGGCTTTTTCGTTGTCATTGAAAGTTTTTTTTTTTTTTAATTGATATTTCAATCTCATTTCTTAAGATGGATCTGGTTAAAATTGTTTTGTCTTTTCTTGGTTTAACTTTGGTATGTCATATTTATTAAGGAACTTATTCATTTCTTTTGGATTTTTTCCAATTTGGTGGAATAATGATTTTTCTTTAAGTATGGCATTACAATTCCCTTTCATTGGTATTTGTTATAATTTCTCTTTTTTTCATTTCTAATTTTACTAATTTTGTTTTTCACTCTCTTTTAGTTAATCTGGATATTGTTAGTCTTTTCAAAATAATAATTCTTTGTTTCATTGATTCTTCGTAATTTTTCCCCCATTTCTATTTCATTAATTTCTGCTCTGATAGCTTTATTATTCTCCCAGTCTACTATTTTGTGGTGCTTTTTGTTTTTTTTCCCCCAAGGCCTTAGGGCATATCCTTAGGTTGTTTATTCGAGTTCCATCTGATTTTTTTAAAGATAGGGTCTCCTTGTAACCCCTGTTGGTCTAGCACTTACTTTGTACACCAGGCTGGCCTCTATTACACAGATATGTGCCTGCTTCTGTTTCCCAAGCTCTCAGATTAAAGGCATGCACCACCATGCCTGACCTGTCTGATTTTTTTTTTTAATGCTAGCACTTAGAGCTATAAACTTTCCTTTTAGGATTGCCTTCATTGTATCTCATAGATTTTGGTATGGTACATTTTCATTTTCAAATTCCAAGAAATGTTTTCTTTTCTTTTTTATTTCTTCAGTGATCCATTCATTATTTGGTAGTGTGTTGTTCAATCTCCATGACTGAGTATATTTTCTGTGTTTCTCTTGCTGTTGATATCTACCTTAATTTGACTGTGATCAGATAAAATGTAAGGAGTTATGTCAATTTCTTTGTATTTGTTGAGACTTGCTTTGTGTCCCAATATGTGGTCTATTTTAATGAAGGTTCCATGGGCTGATGAGAAGAATGTGTATTCTCTAGTATTTGGATGGAATGTTCTGTAGATATGTCTGGTCCATTTGATCTATGATGTCATTTAACTGTATTATTTCTCTATTCATTTTGTTTTTGTCTGGATGATCCATCCATTGATAAAAATGGAGTATTGAACTCACCTACTATTAATGTGTTGAAGCTAATCTGTTGTTTTCTGTCTAGCAGCATTTGCTTTATGAAGTTGGATGTACCCAACCTTGCTGCATATATGTTTAGGATTGTAATGCCATCTTGATAGATTGTTTCTCTAATAAATAAGAAGTAACCTTTTATCTTCTGATTACTTTTGATTTGAAGCCTATTTTGCCAGATATTAGAATGTCAACTAATGCTTGTTTCCTTATTGCATTTGCTTGGGATGTCTTTGCCAATTCTTTCACTCAAAGGTAGTTTCTGTCTTTGGTAGTGAGGTGTGTTTCTAAGAGGCAGCAAAATGATGGATTCTGTTTTGTAAATCCAGTCTGCTAGTTTGTCTTTTGATTAGGGAGTTAGGGCCAATGATATTGAAAATTATTATTGAAAAATATATACTGATTCCTGTTATTTGTTGATTTTGTTGTGTTTGTTTTCTTAGTCCTCCTTTGTTTAGTCATTGACCTGACATCGCTGTTTCTCAGTTTGCATCTCCTGGATGCCCTCATTCTTTTCTTCAGTCTGAAGTATTTCTTACAGCATACTTTTTGGGACTGACTTGATTATCATAAATTCCTTTAACCTGCTTTCATTATGGAAAGTTTTTCTTTTTCTTTCAATTATGATAAATAGTTTACTGGTTATAGTGGTCTGGGTTGACATCCCTAGTTTTTCAGAACTTGTAGTGCATTGGTCCAAGCCCTTCTGCCTTAAAAGTCTCCATTGAAACACCAGCTGTTTTTCTGAGGCATCTGCCTCTATATGTGACTTGGTCATTCTCTCTTGCACTTTTCAGTATCTTTTCTTTGTTCTGCACATTTAGTGTTTTGATTATTATATGACATGGGGAATTTATTTTCTGGTCTTGTCTAATTTGTCTTCTGTATGCCTTTTGCACCTGGGTAGGCATATCCTTAGAGTTGGAAAATTTTCTTCTATAGTTTTATTGGAAATATTTTCTGTGCCTTTGGCCTGGGTTTCTTTGTCTTCTGTATTGTGATTTGTAGGCTTGGTCCTTTTACATTATTACAGAGTTCCTGCAAGTTCATGGGGCTTTTTATTTTTTGTTTGCTTTTAGACTTCTCATTTTCTTTGACTGAGTGGTCCAGTTCCTTTCCTTTGTCTTCAAGTCTTGATTGTCTCTCTTTAACTTGATACGTGTATTGTTGAGACTTTCCATTGAGCTTTTTATTTGACTTACTGAATTTTTCATTTCAAGTTTTATTTCAGTTTGGGTTTTCTTCAGAATTTCTATGTATTTACTAAAGTTTATTTTTATATCTTGAAGTTTTGGCCTTATTTCATTTAACTGTGCTTTCTTGGTCTTCATTTTGGCATTTATTCATATCCCCTTTCACGTCCTTGAATAAATTTTTAATTGTTATTTTGAATTCATTGTCTTGTGTTTTGCTTAGAAACATTACTAAAGTACTATTAATTTTTGGAGCAGACATATTGCTTTGAGTTCTCATGTTGTTTGTGTTTCAGTGATAGATATTGGCGTCTAGAGTTAGGTGGTTGGTAGTGTCTTTTGGAATGAATATCTGTCCTACATTTGTTGAGTGGCTCTTTGGATCTCTACCTGATGTTACCCCAACTTATGGCGTTTTAGATCAGCTAAATGGTGCTTGAGGGTCAGTCTTGGAGCCATGCAATGCTGGTGTGTGAGTAGGGTATCAGAAGTGGTCCTAACTCAGCTAGGGTAAGGTGCAGCTTTTGGCCCAGAAAAGAACCCTTCTTAGAGCTAGCAGGGTTTTCACTACAGATTCTCAGAAATCTGTGGAAGGTGTGCACAGGCCTATGTGGTCCTCAGGTGAGGTGGCTGGGGGTTTCAGGGATGGGGCAGTGCTACTTGTGAAAGGCTCATGATTCTGGATGGTCCTCAGGTGGTGATGGTTTGGGATCCCAAGGGTGGGCTGGTGCTACCTGTGGGGTATATAACTCTGTACAGTCGTCAGGAGGCTGGGGCTGAGGTCTAATGGCTCTCTTTGTGGGAGGCATGCATGTCTCTCTTGGGTCTTCAGGTAGTAGTGGCTTGGGGTCACAGGGATGGGACCTCTGTCTATTCTGTTTCCTGGTGCATCTCTCTCCATTGGACTTTCAGTTGTTAAAAGTTTCTTAGTACTCAATTTTAGACTACCTTTCCTTTGTCCTTCCCCTTTCTTTCCCTTCTCTTCCTTTTTCTTTGCTTCCTTTTCCTTCTCTCTAAACAGCAATATTGAATTGCTGTATATCTTCACCCACTTAGATTCTTTAATCAATCTTAAAAAGAGGGGTTGGAGAGATGACTCTGGTTAAGAACACTGGCTGCTCTGCTGAGGACCCAGCACCTATATGGTGGCTAACAATCATCTGTACCTCCCATTCCAGAGGATTCAATGCCGTCTTCTGTCCTCTGTGGGCATTGCATGACATGAATGCACTATGCACTTATGTACATGTAAGCAAAACATTCATACAAATAAAATAAAAATAAATTAATTAAAAAATGTTAAAAAGACAAGTCTACCCATAATGATTTAAAAATAGACATAATACTCCTCTTCAGGAAGACAGTCTTCCTTAAGACCAGAAGAATAGTAAAACTGTATAGTCAGAAGCCTCACATTTGAGCCCGCTTGGTCACTTACATGTGTTCTTGAACTGTATCTTCAACATTCAGGAACTTCAACTAAGAACAGTACTAAACCCATAGCATCATTTGAAGTGAAATGACATAATTGAAGAAAAAGTCTGAACACACACAGAGTACTCTACAGGCCACACAGTTATTGTTATTTTTGTTACCTTACTGATACTGAGAGTGCGAAAGGGTCCAGCCACAGTTCCTATGACCTACTCTTGAAGCACTGAAGTTTTGGGCCTGTAAATCTCCCTGGAAATTTTCTCTGATATTGCTGATTCCCAAGCTACCCTGAGAACAGAATCATGAACAAACCTTTCAGAGAAGGGCATAAAGTGGGTTCTGAAGACAAGTCCATGTGGATTGACTCTAGGCTCTCCTGTCTTGTATCCCTGCACTCTGTCCTCATGTCCTGGAATCCAAGAATGGGGCTAATATTGCTATTCTTATTTTATTTTATTTTTATTTTTTATGTATGAGTGTATTACCTGCATGTATGTAAGTGTACCCGTGTCACGAAATGCCCGCGGAGGTCAGAACAGAGCATCAGATCTTCTGGAACTGGAGTTATGGACAGTTGTTACCTCCCATGTGGGTGCTGGGACCCAAACTCAGGTCCTCTGCAAATCAGTCAGTGCCGCTCTTAACCCCTGAACCATCTCTCCAGCCCCTACTACTGTTATTTTTATGGCCCACACAGTTCTTCAAGAGTTTATGGCTATTATAGACAAGTTGGTGACAAGAGAAAGGCCCAGGATTACGAATATAATTTGCCTGGCTCCAGAGAGTGAATTTCTCATCCCATGGCCTGATTTCCTGTTCAGGGTACCCTTCCTTTAGGTGGTTTTCCCAGTGACAGCCCTTGCTGCCTAGCAACCACCATTTCCAACCTTCCCAGAACAACCAAAGGAGTTGTTCCTATCAGTGCCATTAATATTCTTTGTAGAGTATTTTATTTTGTGAAAAATTAAACCATATAAAATGTGGCTTTCCAATGTATATTGTTTCCCAAACATTGCTGACACCTGTGTAAGACTCAAATTGAATTTGAAATTGCAAATTTTTGGTGACTACAAACAGAAATGTGGATGTCTTAAAAAAATAAAAAACCCTATGTATGTGTATAGAGCCAGTCAGTGCTGCTGAGCCCTCTCAGGTCACTTAACGCCCAGTCATCTTCCATCCTTCCTTTACAAGCAGCATCATTATTCCTGTATTTGCCAGAAAAGTAAATATGTGATGAAGTTGCCTGCTGTTCCTGAATGCTAATATTCTGTATTGTTTTACAGAAACAGCAGCAATCCAGTCTATCTTATTTAGACGGTAGACATAGAAGGTCTGAATCAAAATTAGTCAGAACATGATGATTCATCAGAAAACCAATAAATTTAAAGGTCACTAATTTCTCCAAATGATTTTTGGGTTGCTTTACAGTCTTTATGGGTCTCATCTCCTCAATTAAATTATACCTGGTTGTGCAATTATTCAGTCAGTAGCACTTGGTATAATTAACTCCTGATACTAATCCCCTCATGGATTTTTTTGCCCTGGCTTTTTCTAATCAGTTGATTCTTACTTACTTTAGAAATTCTGACCTCATGTGCCCTGTTCTGCAGGAACCTTATCTCAGGGATGCAATGTAGGGAATAGAAAAGCAACTTGCCAAGTGACTCAGGCTGAGGGAAGTCACTGGAATTTTTTCTCTTTTAAAAAATATTTTATTTATTATTTTTATTTTATGTGTATGCGTGTATTGCCTGCATGTAGGTGAGTGCACCCATGTCGTGAAATGCCTGCAGAGGACAGAAGAGGCTGTTGGACCCCCTGGAATGGGAGTTACAGACAGTTGTTAGCTGCCATGCGGGTGCTGGGATTCAAACCTGGGTCTTCTGCAAGAACAGTCAGTGTTCTTAACCACTGAGCCATCTCTCCAGCCCCCATCACTGGAATTTTCTAAGCCTAAGGTTTGCTGTTTGTGAAATGGGGTAATTTCAGCATCTGTGACACAGAATGTTGAGACTTCAATGAAGCACTTAGACTAACTGAAAGGTAGTATGAGTTAAAAAGTCAATGAGACACTTAAAAACTGTGCTAAAATATCACCTGTACCTACACATGCAGAAAAACCAAATGGATGCTGTCTCCATGTTCTCCTTCTTCATGTAGCTCCTCGATCCACCCCCAAAGCCACAAAGCCTATACTTATCATCCACATACAAATTATCAGGGATGTCTCTTAATGTAACTCCCTTTTCTTTATGTTTAGCTTTGGGTGAAGTGTTGTAGAAACGTTCAGGTAACAGGCAGGCTGTAGAGATGAGAAAAATTATTTTTAGCATTAAAGAGTAGGCTTTCTGGCTTGAAGTCAGGTGAATGTAGTACAGTTTTAGCAGCAGCAGCGGCAGCAGCAGCAGCAGCAGCAGCAGCAGCAGCTGACATTTACTAAGCATCTATTCTGTGGTGACCAGTGGCTGGTGAGCCACACAGGATACAAAGAGGCTTCAGGCTTGGTTCTTAGAGGCATGAGGAACCTCACCACCATCAGTTGTATCCCTGAAATATTTGCTTTCTTTTTTTCTGTCCAATAAACAGTATTTCATTTCTCCGGAGAGCTCCGGCTTCACAATTGACAGGAGTGGAACAATTTCCACAGCAACGGTTTTCGATTTTGAGAGGGAAAATAGAAGGTAAATACTGTGACTGGGCTTTCACTTGAAATGTTGGTCCTTTGGTTGCTATTTCCCATTTTGAAAGTACTTCTTTTCTTCTGGTCTGAACCTGTTCCCCAAATGATGATGCCTTTGGCATTGACTTAAAAATGAAATCAGTGCTTCATCTACAATGACACCATTGCTGTTTAGGTGCTGGGCTTGGCTGCGGGGGCCCTCTCTGTGCCATGTGCTTTTGTCACAGTGGAGCATCAAGATAATTTTTGTAGTGTTATTTGTACCTGGACATAGAATTGGTTTATAATGTAATCAACATCCCTGAGTTAGCGCACTGACATTTTTTTCTTTTCTTCTCCACATCAGCTAAGTGGGTTACTGCTGGTTCAAGTTAGTACTTTTAATAATGATTTTAAGGCCACCTTCTTCAGTTATAGATTTTGCATCCAAGTGCTTCACAGGAAAAGCAAATGGACCCTGAAGGCATTCCAATTAAATTTCTCCTGCATCTCATAAGTGATTTCTTTTTGCTATAATGAAAGTTGAGATTGGAAAATCGCCTGAATAGCAAAGGCTTAGCAAAGACTAGCTGCCCACATGTTATATATATCATGTCCCAGTGAAATAGATTCCGAGTACAAAACTGATCTTCAGGATATTTATGTCTTGAAGCTGGGGATGTAGCTCAGTTGTTGAGTGCTTGCCTAGCATGCGGGAGGCGCTGACTTTGATACCCAGCACTGCTGAAACCGGGAGTGGTGGTTTAATAGCATCTCAGCACTAGGTAGGTGGAGATAGGAAGATCAGACGTTCAAGGTCATCCTTGAATATATAGTGAGTTCAAGGTCAGTGATAGCTCAAAAAGAACAAAAAAGAACACCCCATAGATATTTATAACTATTAAGATTTGTAACAAATGCAAATTAATGAAAGTTAGCCTGTTTTAGTGGTATACATCTTTAAACCCAGCACTTGGGAAGCAGATCTCTATGAGATGACTGAGGCCAGCCTGGTCAACATAGTGCGTTCCAGGACACCTGGGGCTACAGGGAGACCCTGTCTCAAAAAGACCCTCCCCCAAATTAATGAAAGTTTAAGAAAGGAACTTTATTTTCTTTGTAAATGAAAATGAAATCTTCCACTTTTTTAACCCCTTTGAAATCAGAGGAGCTGAGAAAAGAAAACTGAAGCTCCAGTTGCAGAATGAGATAAATATTAAGAGCTGTTTGGCCAAAACTTGCAATCCATTCTCACTGGGTCCATAGAGAGTACACTGTTCCTTCATTCCTTCTGAGCTCCAGGATTTCTGGGTTGATGAACAGACCTTAAGTGAAATAAAGGAAAAGTTGAGCTACTTCACTGATTCTTATCAATTTCTTTTCATTCAAAAATATTATTGTATATATGTGCATGATGTATGTGTGTCAGGAGGGAGACATACACATGTACCTGTGTACCTGTGGCAGTCAGAAGATAACATTATAGAGTTGCTTCTCTCCTTCCACCTTTCTGTGGGTTCTGGGGATCAAACTCAGGTTGTGGCAAGTTCTTTACCTGCATTTAACTGGCCCTAACTTAATTTTTTTTTTTTTTGGTCTTTTTGAGACAGAGTGTCCCTGTAGCCCCAGCTGTCCTGGAACTCACTATGTAGACCAGGCTGGCCTTGAACTCACAGAGATCTGCCTGCCTCTGCCTCCCGAGTGTTGGGATTAAAGGCATGCGCCACCACG
>NW_008332583.1:169408-182123 GCF_000622305.1 Nannospalax galili
CCCAAGACTTGTTTTCTCATATTTATAGGGATTAACAAACTTTCCCAAGTTCTTATCTCTTCTGTCATTTGATTTGACTCACTTGTTTCTTAACAAACTTTTAGCCATTTTCAACTGCTAAAATAACTAACTGACCTTACAGATGTTTTAACTAGATGAATCAGTTGTAGCTGGCCAGTTAAATTTGATAGATTTGACATCTTAACTGTCTGTCCTGTGGCTGTGTGTTCAGTTTTTCACTGGTTGTTAAAGTGGTTGATCCTGGAGGACTGTTTGCTACTGGAAATCTAAGGATTTTCCTCATCAATGTCAACAATAAGGATCCTACTCTTGTCTGCAGGTAAGGAAATACAGTGTAAAACATATTAATTTGACCCTGAAAAAGCCTTTCATTTCTTTCCATAGAAACAACCACCTGGGGCAAAAGAGCAAAGAAAAGAACATGTTTTCTAAGATCTGAATGCAAATTAAAAAGAATTATTGTTTATTTATTTTATTTTAGAGGTAGGAGTATTTTACCTGCATATGTGCAAGTGCACCTGTGTGTGCAATGCCCAAGGAGGCCAGGAAAGGGCATTGGAGCCACTGGAACTGTAGTTAAGGATGGTTGTTAGCTGCATGTGGATGCGGGTAACCAAACCCGGGTCTTCTGCGAGAACTATCAGTGCTATTAATCACTGAACCATTTCTCCAGTCCCTAAAATAACTTTAAAGTACAAAAATGTATTGAAATTGCAATAAAACAAGGTGTTATTAGTACAATTTGTTTATACTATCTGACATGCTGGCTTGTCTCTCAGTGTCCTTAAGGGAAATTCTAACTACTATTATCACCAGGGTGTTTACAAAACATGTTGAGGGCCAGCAATTCTATGTTCCTATGAAGCTAGTTCTTTTTTTTAAAAAAAATATTTTATTTTTAATGGGCATGAATGTTTTGCCTGTATGTAAGTGCACCCATTTCATGCAATGCCTGCAGAGGTCAGAAGAAGGCATTGGATCCCCTGGAACTGGAATTATAGTTGTTAGCCAGTATTTGGGTGCTGGGAATCGAACCCGGGTCCTCTTCAGGAGCAGTCATTGCTCTTAACCACTGAGCCATCTCTCCAGTCCCCTTAAGCTAGTTCTTAATAGAAAGATAAGAACACAGTGATCATGCACACAGGTTCTCAAGCAAAACAGGCTTGTGGTCTAATAGTGCCTTAACCTTGATATTTACTTCTGAAAGTTATTTCATTTCTTAAATTCTCAGTTTTCACATGTATAAAATGGAGACAAACATGGTCCCTACTTCTAGGGCTGCTGTGAAGAGTGAGTAACACACAAGAGATGCTTAGGGCTTTGGGTAAATGTAGGTAAGTGATCAGAAAGTGGTTTAGCCATGTCTACGATGAACATGATTTCCATTTTTTCACCACTGTGTCCAGTCTGTTACGCCTTTACCACCATGAGCTGTAGAAAATACAGCAAACAAATACCACTCTAATAATCTTTTCTTTTAAAACAAGTTTATTCAATATTGAAAACGGTGTTTTGAGTGTTGCCTCTATAAACTCAACTCTGCACAAAAATGTCAACATCACACTGGATGAAGAGATTCCAGTTGGGAAGATGGTTGGAAGATGTCAGGCAACTGATGAAGATAACCTGGGAGATTTAACCTTTGGACTAGATACAGGGAACAGTTACTTTGCAGTCGACAAAGGTTGGTTGAGAACTGCCCTATTCTAAGCAACTGCAACTGTCTTGTTGTGTTCTTTACTCCTCCATATACCCAGTTTCTAGAGGGTGGGTATAGAGACTAGAACTCCACCATGACATGTTAAACACTTCAGAAATATCTATTGAATAATTCTACAAGGCCTGCTTCCTCATTCCCTCCCTTGCTAACCTAGGGGATCTTCATGACTGTTGCAAAATATTCTTGACTCTATACATCATATCCTTTTAAAGCCCGTCTTCTTAGAACGAATTCAACTCTATTGTCTGGCTTCAGTTACAAATTTCTGTGAGCGAGACTCTCATTGAACTTGCTAGAGTCATTTAGTCTTCATTCAATCAGCTGAGGATTGGGTGGGCAGACTCTCTGGTGTCTAAGGCTGGAGCTGCTGAGTGGGGAAGTGGTGGTGGGTCTTTAGCATGTGGGTGCGTTTGCCCATCTTGGCGGAGACTGCCACTGTCTCCCTCATACCTCCTCAGGGTGTGGAATTTCAGTGTAGTTCCAACTGCCAGGGCCTGTGCTTCTTGGTAAAAGGAGTTACTTGGATCTGTCGGCCACATTCCCTTCTTCCCACATCAGGCTTGGAGAAAGTCTGCTGCTCAGGACTTGGTGAATAAATACTCTAGCAATTTCCCTCTGGCATAGAACAATTTAATATGTGATCTACACTGGCTCCCAGAATTCCTTAGTGACAGGAGGTTCCAGTTGCCTGCAGTGGTAACTGGCTTGGCGGTCTATTTCTTGTTGGGACTTTTTCCTCTGCCTGTTTCCCTCATTCCACACTGTCCTGGATTTGCTCCCTTATAACCTGCCTGCACTCAGATTCTGTCTGACCTTGGACTCCGTGGGTCTCTTACTAGGCTGCTTCTATGGCACCTAACTGCCAAACTGCCAAGAATCTCCATAGGGCAGTGTTGGCGTTGTTTTTCCTTAAGTGCTCATGTTGGATCGTATCTCTCCCCTGTGCAAAATCAAGAGGATTTGCAGTTTTCCTTCTGCACTTGGGGCTTGGTCCCGACTTCTTGCCTCACCGCCACGGTCATGCTCCTTTGGCCCTTGCCAAGTTCTAACCCCCACTCTGATCCTTGTCTCCCTTTGAACGTTACTGTGGGCAAGTAAGCTTGCCTGCCACGGGCCTCTCCCTTGCATTTTTTAAGGACCTGACCATTAGACATTATTATTATTTGTTAAAATCACATTATGGACCTAGGGGTTGGAGAGACGACTCAGAGGTTAAGAGAACTGGCTGCTTTTGCAGAGGACCTGGGTTCAAATCCCAGCACTTATTTTTCTTTTTTTCTTTCTTTTTATTTTGCTGAGAATGAAAAGACACAAGTTGCCATAGAAACAACCACCTGGGGCAAAAGAGCAAAGAAAAGAACATGTTTTCCCTACATGGTGGTTAACTGTAACTCCAGTTCCAGGGAATCTGATGCTCTCTTCTGACCTCTCTGGGCATTGCATGACATGGGCATATTTACATGCAGGCAATACACTCATATACATAAAATAAAAATAATGAATAAAATATCTAAAAAAATTATATTGTGATTTTCATTTCCTTAGTAATATATCATTTGAAAATTGTTTTTTTTACACTTGCTTTGTGCTATGCTATGCACAGTAGTGAATAGGTTTCCCGCTACATACTTGGCACTCAATAAATGTTTGTTAGACAAGTAAATGATGAATGCATAAAAAGAATTCTAGGTCATGCTCCCACACTGTGTTTTCACCTATGAGTCTCTCTGCTGGAAGCAATCTCTCAGGTGCTAATATTTTCTCCTATATAGTCTTCAAGTCCTAAAAAAGGTCCTCTTCTAGAAAGTCTTCTCTATTCTTCCAAGCCAAAAGCAATTTTGCTTTTTCTATCTATAAACATAATATGATTAATAATGTATTTTGGTGATAAGTAAATCCTATGCATGCACTTTGGGCCAATGTCTTAATTCTAATGAAAAGGGGATAGTTTTTACTTTCTCTTTTATGTAGTTGCATATATAATGAAGTCATTTTGAACATATTTGCCTTATCCATTTTGAGGAGGATGTGCTGATTTGTTGCAGAAAAGGGGACTGTGGTTACTACTACCCGTCTTGATGTGGAGAAAGCTGGGTTTGCAAGTTCTCAGGCCTTCTCCATTAAGGCTTGTGATGGTGACCAGAGGTGTGCAGCAATTCTAGTGACTGCCTATATTCGTGGCATTAATGACAACTCCCCTTTCTGTGACCGATATCTGATTAGGTAAGCTGACATGAGTGGGCCGGAGCAAGAATTCAGAGTGGGTGGGAAGGAGATTCTGTCATATTTATTGGCCCAGTCTGACATGTTGATTGATCATCAAGTTGAATCCTGGTTCCTCAGAAATGGTCTGCAGGCCTTATTTATGACTGGAAGCCAAGTTTTCAAGATCTGAAGTGAATCAATGGTAAGAGCTTGAGGTTTGGGATCACAGTGAATCCATTCCTAATAGTTGTAGCTATGGGATCTCTGATCATTTACTTAAGCCCTCCAGTTTCTTTTTATAAAATGGAACACCAGTAATACTCATTATAGAGTGGTTGTGGAGAATTAATGGATAATTTATGGGCAGTCTCAGCATAGTCCTGAGCATGTGGTATATTTCACACATGCTTATTACTACAATTCTGTTCTCTAGTACCTAAAACCCTGGTCACTGTTTCTAGTTAAAGATTTTGTGTCTAGAAGTGAAGATATAGGTCAGCTGGTAAGGAGCTTGCCTTGCAAATGCTAGGTCCTGAGTTCACCCCCATAACCCACATGAAAAAGCCAGGCATAGTAGCAAGCACTTGTGTCCTCAGTGCTAGGGAGGTGGACACAGGCAGATCCCTGGGGCCCAGTGACCAGCCAGCTCACCCTACTTGGCAAGTTCCAGACCAGTGAGAAACAAACAAACAAACAAACAAACAAACAAAAACAAGATAAAACAAAACCAATAGCAAACAAACAAACAAAAAGTGGTGGATTGTTTCTGAAGACCAGATTTCAAGGTAGTCCTTGGGTCTCCACATGTACACACACAGGTAACTGCACGTACATCACACACACACACACACACACACACACACACACATTCTCTTCTTGATTTTAAAGACATAACATGGAATGCATACGTCTTCTACTGTGTGGCTTTCCCAGTGGGAGAAGAGTACTCTTCCGCATGTAAATGGAACAACAACAACAAAATAACCCGACAGTTTGGGGAATGTTTTGATGTAAAATATTTCAAGTCAGCATTTTATGCCAAATAGGTGATGAGGAAATTCTGAGTTTCTGACCTTTTGGATGCCAAGGTTTGGATGAGGATAGTGGGCTTATATGCCTCTTTGCATGGTTATTTTTGCTACTTGAAGCTCAGTTGCTAAACTCAACACCTATGTCATTCTGTGTCCTCTCCCTAGCCTCCTTTTCTTTCACTTTAAGTTAGCATACAAAGCGGGGAGTTTCATTATGGCATTTTCACACACATTTGGCTTTACTGATTGTCTTTTCCCTTTCCTCCTGCCCAATAGACCCTTCTACCCCCAGCTTCTACCTCTTCTGATTTTATGTCACATGCTCTTCATTACCATCCTCCTACTTCCTTAGAACCTTTTCTCTCTCTTATGTTCCCCCCTTTTAGTTTCATGACCCATGCTTATACTCACTCTCATATAAATCTTCATATATAATAATGAGAAGCTAGAGCCTATATATGAGAGAGAATATGTAGTATTTGTCTTTCTGTGACTAGGTTACCTCAGTAATATAATAATTCCACATCAATCAGTTGTCTTGTCTTGGTATTGTCATAATTTTATTTTTTCTTTATAGCTGAATAAAATTCCATTATGTATCTGGGCCACATTTTCAGTATCCATTCATCAGCTCATGGGACCCAGGCCAAGTTCCTAGTTATTGTGAATAGAGCAGCAGTGACTATGGATTCTTAAGTATCTCTGTGGTAGGTTATAGACTCCATTGGGTATATGCCCAGGAGTGGCATAGCTGGGTCATATGGCTATCCCAGTTTCAATCTTCTGAGGAACCGCCACACTGGTTTCCATAGTGATTGTATCAATTTACTCCTACCAGCAGTGATCAAGGATTCCTCTTTCCCCACATTGTCACCAGCATTTGTTGTAATGGTTTTATTGATGCCATTCTGACAGAGGTGAGATAGAATCTCAAAGTAGTTTTAATTAGCATTTCCCCAGTAGCTAAGAATGTTGAACACTTTAAAATGTATTTGTTGATCATTTGTGTTTCTTCTTTTGAGAATTGTCTGTTCAACTGTTAGTTCATTTGTTGAATGGCAGGTTTGGGGGTGTCTAAGTCTTTCAACTTTTTATGTATTCTAAATATAGTTCCCTGTGTGGCTTATAATTGGCAGAGATTTTCTCCCATTCTGTTGGCTGTCTGTTTGATTTGCTGATAGTTTCCTTTGCTTTGAAGAAGCATTTGAATTTTGTGCAATACCCATTTGTTAAATCTTGGGCTATTTTCTGTACTCTTGGTGTCCTGTTTGAAAGTTGTTTACACCTCTGTAGTCTCTTCACACATTGGAAAGCTGTCCTCATTACTTTCAAAGCATTACTCCTGAAAAACTAATGAAAGATAAAACCCAGGCTTGCTGCTCACCACCCATGTGGTCTTGTTTCAGCCCCAATCCCAATACTTTTCCAATGAAGGTGGCATCGATCTTATAGCATTGTTATAAGGACAAAATGCAATCTCTGTTTGGAATGTATTTAGTGCAGAAGTTAGCCACGGGATTCTCCTCTACCTAGTTCTACTTTATTCCAGAAGGAGGATCATAGTTCATTAACCAAACACCCATTACAGGCTTAGCCACTTGTAGCTGTGCTAGGTTCACCTGCTGTGATGGAGTTGTATCGTGTCAGGGTGATAAGAAAAAAACATGTAAAGCAGCTGTGAGAAAACAATGACGAATAAGCAAACAGCATGACCTTAAGTCTTGGATGCTGTACTTTAGCTGTTAAGAGGAGATCATGTGGGCCTGGCAGGAGTCAGGGAAGCTTCCGTGAGAACTGGAAGAGGGACCATGGAGGAATGAGAACCTAGTGAAGACATGGGTGGACGCGTAAGAGGGGAGCAAGTCCACTGTGAGTGTAGAAGGGTGAGAATATCATCATTGTGACTGTAACAAAACACTCAACAGGACAATTTAAGGGAGAAAGATTAATTTTGGTTCCCAGTTTGAGTCCAACATGACAAGAAAGGATAAGGGAGCCTTTCAGTTCATGGAGAGGGAAGCTTGTGGCAGAGGCTGCCCATGTGGTATGGGCCAGGAAGCAGAGGGCAAGACAGGAACTAGGGACCGGGCTTGAACTTTAAAAAACCTGTCTCTACTGACCCATATCCTCCAGCTAGACTCTGTCTCCTAAAGTGTCCACAGTGCCACCAGCAGGGGACCAAGTGTTTGTTGAAACCAAAGTCTGTGGGGGAAATTTCAGATTCAAACTGTAACACTGTGCCGAGCAGATGTTCTAGAATGCAGCAATCCCAGAGAATGATCTGATTCCCACTGAGGCCTTCCCCATTGAGGTGGTAGCCTGGACCAATGTCCATCTGAAACAAATGTCCAGCTCAGCATAGAAAGGAGGACAGTTTCACTAAATTCAGAGAACCTGCTGGGAAATGGTTACCTAGATGGTGTTCCAAAGCTGGTTAGTCTGATCCAGGATAAATAGGATGTCCACACATGGACATCATCAAAACGAGTGGATGTCCACAGGAAAAGTATTACATCTTAAAATCATTTTTCCTTCTTGGACAATTAAACAGGTACACAGGCAAGGATGTGATTGCAAAAGGCACAGTAGTTGCAAAGCTCTTGTGTCATGACCTTGACAAACCACCCACTGCAATTCATTACGTTCCGACCTCAGGCCCTGTTGGTTCTGGACAACTATTTGAACAAGTACCAGATGCTGAAAACTGCATTCAGGTGAGCCACAGTCGCTGTCACTCTAGGGAGTTTTCCCAAGGAGAGGGAGTCATGTCATGGTTAGCTGGGGCAGTGCTGGCAGGTTCCAGAACAGGAGTTCTGATACACTAGAGGGGTGTTCTGGGTCCCTCTGCTGTCCTGTTGGAAGGCATTTGGGAAAGTCTTCACTAATTTGCTTCTGCCAGCATTTTCTCCTTTTTATAATGAGCACAAAATGATTCACTTCCTATTTAGCTGGGGAAATCAGAAGCTAGAAGCATGCTGATTTCCTTAGAGGTAAGGCCGTGTGATTGTGTGGATGTGACAATGGCTTATTCTCCTGGCGCTTGGAGTGGCTGATACCAGCTCCTCCCTGTTCCCCTTCTGGACTCAAACTTTCTATTGACAGCATATGAACACCACAGATTTTTATCTTTCTCAACATGATTCTGCCTGTGAAGATATTCCTCCTAGTTTCCAATTGTTTCCATTTATTTTGGAGTGCCAAACCATGATAGCTTGTCATAAACATTCCTCACCCCCAGATATCATCAACTACTTTCACACTACCTATTCCTGCCCTTACCCAGAAAACTGAGTTAGAAACCAATAGACAATGTCTTTCTTTCTCTGATCCTAACCCCAAATCTTGGCAAAGTCCACAAGCTGCTTACTGAGTTCTTGCATATGATGTTAACTTTGGAAGTGTGGCCATTGAGCCAGGCGGTTTCCTAGGTTGATGCTCATTTTACAGTGCAAATCCAAGCCATCATTTTAAACCAGAGTTTGGATGAAGACAGAGCATTTGTAAACATGATTCTAGCTAGAAATTGAACTTTCACTTATGCTCTATCTGTAACTGAATGCCTCCATCCATAACCCACTTCTAATTGATTGTCTGTTTCCATGTTTATCCTTTAGGTATTAACACTTATTCCTAAGAGTTACCTTTTACATCACAATGGCTCAGTTATCTTGACTGAGAACTCACATTGCAGGTTGCACAGTACCTATTAAAACACTTTATTATCTGATTGAAGCTGCCTGTTTTGTTGTTGATCTTACTAGATTGTAAAATTTATACATATTTCTAAGTGGCTATCATTTATGAACCAGGACTTGCTATAGTGCTTGGTTCACCGTGGATACTCAGTATGCTTTCCTGAACAGGTGAGTGATTCTCATGCTAAATTTTTAAAAACGTAGTTATTTCTGAACCCTGGGCTTCTTGGTGTCATACTGATTTATTTCCACTTATGCCAATTGGGATTCATGCTAATACTGCTAAACTAAGATTGTCTTTAAGTCTCTGATACAGACCATCTTATGTATTGCTATAGGCCCACTATCTACAGC
Organism: Nannospalax galili; assembly: GCF_000622305.1. Classification (NCBI taxonomy): domain Eukaryota; kingdom Metazoa; phylum Chordata; class Mammalia; order Rodentia; family Spalacidae; genus Nannospalax; species Nannospalax galili. The sequence continues at coordinate 178,435 of NW_008332583.1, forward strand.
TGTAACTAAAACCTAATTAGCATGAAATAAATATTTTTGAAGTAGTGTCTTTAAAATTTTTTTTTATTATTTTTACTTTATGTGTATGAGTGTATTACCTGCATGTGTGTATAAGTGTCCCTGTGTTGTGCAGTGCCTGTAGAGGTCAGAAGAGGGTATTGCTGGAACTGGAGTTCTATTTGGTTATTAGCCATCATGTGAGTGCTGGGAATTGAACTGGGTCCTCTGCAAGAGTGGCTAATGCTCTTAACCACTGAACCAACTCTCCAACCCCAACGATTAACTTACATTTTTAAAAATATGTTTTTAAATTTTTATTATTCTTATTTTATGTATATTGAGTATATTGCCTGCATATGTATAAGTGCATCCATGTCATGAAATGCTTTCGGAGGTCAGAAGGGGGTGTTGGATTCCCCTAGAACTGGAGTTCTGGACAGTTATTAACCATCATGTGGGTGCTGGGAATCTGGATCCTCTGCAAGAGCAATTACTGCTCTTAACCACTGAGCCATCTCTCTAGCCCCCAATAACTCATGTTTTCATCATGCCTTTTCACTTATGATATCTATTCAAAATATTTTCTCTCTCTAACTATTTTGCTCAAGGCAGCACAATTAGCGTGCAATGTAGGCTATGACCTATATTTCTTCTACTGTTCTAGAATATTTTTTTTCCAAAAGTGACATACTCTGGAGAGAAGCCTGAGGTGGTCCTTTGTTCTGCCAAACGCCACTTACATGTATCAGACTCTGTCAGACTCACATGTTAAGATGCTGTTCCTAGGATATAAAAATGACCAAGCACTTGCCTTTTTCAGAATGATTTGTTATTTAAAGCATGTACATTAACACTTTTTGGTTCTGGGTTAGAGAGATGACTCAGGAGGTAAAGGCACCTGATGCCAAGACTGATGACCTGAGTGTGATCCCCAGAACCCACAAGGTGGAAGGAAAGAATGAATTCCTGCAAGATGTCCTCTGACTTCCACACTCAAGCCATAACATGCACATTCATGCATGTATACACAGAGAGAGAGAGACAGAGAGAGAGAGAGAGAGTAATAGATACATATAACAAATATTAAAGAAAATTTGGTTCTTCTGCTGAAATAATATTATTCTTTAAGGTTTCCAAAGAGCTGGATTATGAGAACGCAGAGGTGGTTGCAGCAGGACACATCTATGAAATGATGATTTCAGTGTCTGATGACTTACTTCCCTCTCATACAGGTAATCAGGATAGACTTTTCAAGTCCTTAGACTCTTCACTTTGGATTTCCTTTTGAAAATTTTAATTGACTTTTTGTGTATTTCATACAGGAAATCATCTTTATACCCCCTTCCCATGGCACCCTCTCCTCTGCTCCCCCCTCCCACTGGAGTTCTACATTCTGTCATTTGTATTAAGGCCTATTATGTAAAGCTAGTGTCCCCAGATGTCCCTCAGTGCAAATTCATACACCTGGGTTTAGTTAGCCTATCTAGACTCTCTCCTTTCAAGAAGATCAGCTCTTCCTCACCCAACAGTAATCAGCTACCAATAATTCTTTGACTAATATTGGGGCTTGCTATTCATTTCCACAGTTCTTTGCCGGGTTTTTGTCTGCCTAAGTTTGCATGGGTCTTGTGCATGCTGACACCATTGCCGTAGGTTTATATGAGAAGGGTCCCAGGCACCTGTAGGACCATTTCTGTACGGTCATGCACCTCCTCCCTGGATCTTACAATCTTTCTGCCCTCTCTTCTGCAATGGTCCCTGAGCCCTGGGTGGGTAGACCTCAATATAAGAGTCCTGTCTAAGGACCCACACTCTGCCGACTCTTATTCTCTGTGTTTTGGCCATTTGTGGCCTTTTGTGTTCCTGGCCCCTGTTGCATGAGGGATCTTCATTGATGAGAACTGAAAGATGCATTAGTGTTCTCTTCATACCTTGCTCTATGCTCCATGAGTCTTAAGTGTAGAGGTTGCATCCTAGATGTGCCACTTAGGCTTGGGTAATTCACAGAGAATCTCTGTGTGTGACCAGTGGTGTAACTCTATAATAATCTAATAATCTCTGTTGAAAAAAGAAGCTACTTTGATGGGTTGTGACTGGGATACTTGTCTGCAAATTTAAGGATCCATATTTTGCACATAGTAAGAAATTACATTTGCCTGGGGATATGAAAGCCTTGGAGATTTCTCTAAGATCTATGACTTCTCCAGTTATGTGTATTTGACTAGGTTTACAGTACCAGCCATGAGTTTCCTCCCACTGAATGGGCATTAAGTCCAATTAGGTAGCTGTTGGTTACCCCAAGATAAAAGGGCCACTATTGCACCAATGTTGTTTGCTATGCTGGTCACTGATGTAGTTTTTAGGCCTTGAAGCTGGGGTTGGGCCATCAATTGATGTTCTTTCTCCCTTACCATCTTGCATAGTGGCCTCCAAAGCTGAGAGCTAGCCTTCAGGGAGGTGACTTCCAGGTCAGTTCCATCTCCATTGCTCCAAATCCTGTGTCTAAAGTATCTCCTGTCTTCAGCAATAGGGTCTTACCATCAAGTTCTGGGAGGCAATTAAGAACTGTGGCAATAACCTGTGTAATTTTGGGAGTCTCTTGGACTACCCTGGCCAACAAGTCAAAGGAAGGTTTCTACTGTCTGACGCTGTTTCTTGTTATGTAGTCTTCAGCTGTACTCATGGACTCATGTAGGGATATTGTATGTGTAATTTTCAGTAGGGTTTGGGCTATATGATTCCCCCTGGTTTTTTATACTAACTAGGCACTATTTATGTCTCCTCTTTCTCTCCCTGTCTTATCCTCCCTCTCCATCCTTCCCATTTACAGTGTCCCCATTTTCCCCATTTCTTCCTTGATACTCACTTTGGATTTTTAAAAATTATTTATTTCATAACCAAATGATTAGAAGAGGCATTTCATTACAACAGCATTGACATATTCAATAACAATTTCCAGAGCTAAGATGCATCTCTTTCAGAATTGGCTGTAAACTTTTAGGTTTACACATGAATTAATACAGTTATACATTATTGTACTCAGTATAAACCCTATAAAACCTAAAACTGAATGAGGTTTTAACCTTTAAAAAAGATCTCTATTTCATTTTAGAATCTACTGTTTCATACAGAAAAGCTCATTTTTAATGCAAATAACACTTAGATGTTTGTACATGCGTCTCTAATCTCTATGTATCTGATTATTACTAGTCACAGTCACTTACTTTCTAAGATCCTTGGCACCTGAGCATGAATGTAAAGTCATCAGGTAGATTTCAATGGTAATGTTTTGCACATCTACTAATTATTAAGGAGCAAATTTTTATGCTTTGAAGAATTTTTTTTATACATCCACTTCCCAGGTAGCACCCTCCCATAGCCTCCCTCCCCCACTAGAGCCCTTATACTCTGATATCCCTGCTACGTCTCCTGTGTTGTTGGCATCCCCAGCCATTTTCCACTACTTGTCCTTCTGGCGAATCTAGTCAGCCTACTAGTGGTAATCAGTTGTCAATATTCCCTTTGGATAAGAGTGGAGTCTGCTGTTCAATTTCCCAGTTCTATGCTGGGTTACTATCTGGGAATTCCTTTGGCCACCCTGGCCAACAACTCAGAAGGAGGTATCGCCTGTCTGGCATTGTTGCTTGCTATGTAGCCTTTACCTATGCATATGATCTCTTATAAAATTA
>NW_008332583.1:182181-182375 GCF_000622305.1 Nannospalax galili
GATAAACTGATTTATTTTTACTCTTAAGGTCGTTTAAGGATCTGTTCCTCAGGGGTCACATGGGTTGGGATAATGAAAATATGGTTCATTTATAAGATGAAGTTTTACTCAGCCATAAAGAAAGATGAAATCATGAAATTTGCAGGTAAATGGATGGAAATAGAAACTGTTATACTACTTGAAGTAACACAGAC
>NW_008332583.1:182393-190864 GCF_000622305.1 Nannospalax galili
AAAATCGACATATGTTCTCCCTCATATGTGGATCCTAGAACCAGACTCTGATAAATAAGTATGCAACCAGACATCATTACAGAAACCAGGACAAAGGGTAAGGAAACAGTGAGGTAAAGAAAAGAAATAACCTGAAAGAGAAAAACAGTAGGAACCAGGCCTTAATAAGGGAGATATGAATAAAAATTGGGTTAATTTAAGGGAGCGGGGAGGGAAGGGTATACAAGGAACCTAGGGCATAAAGGGAAAGAAGGATCCCAAGAGAGGTAGAATCACAGGAGAAGGGTATTATTATGGGAGAAAGGGAGGGGAATGGGGGCACCTTAAGTGGGAAAACCATGATGGAGGGGTGAGACAATGTGAGAGATAAACAACGCCTAGCTAGCTTTGAAAACCAGTGAGAACCATATTACTCCTACAACCTACTGACAAATTATACATAGCAGATCAAGAAATATATGTCACTTTGCATTTTTAACTATGAAAACTCATATTAGGGGCAGATCTATTAAGGTGAACAAAAAACGAATGCGAGAATTGGATAGACTGAGGCCAGAAGTTTTCATCAGTTCTGGGCGGCCACTTCGCCTTTTAGCAACACCTTAAATCATATTTGGTTCTTAAATCCCACTCTGGCTAGAGATCTGGAGGTAGAAGGAGGAGGGAACGTTTGGATCCAATTATGCTGAGTGATGCCTAATGTCTCCTACCTGTAAAGAGCTAGATAGACACTGAGCAACATGAAACCCAAACATATAGGAAATTGGATGCTTTAAAATGTTGTGTTTGAATTATCTTACATGACAGAGCTGTTATTATTGCAAACACTGAGTCACTTGCCAAGTTCTACAGCTCATACCCTTCGTGAATGTGCAGAGTACAGCTACTGCATGCTTGTAATGGTCTTCTTTCTCATAATTATCCCACCAGTTTGGGTCAGCCTATGATAGAATGGGTCTCTGGGCAGTGAGATTTTAGTCTACCTAGATTGCATGATAATAAAATCTTTGGCACTTGTAGATTTAATTTTGTTGATTGATTATGAACTAGTGGGACATACTGAATTAGTTACTATGGAACCAGAGTGGAGTGCTTACAAGTTGGTGAGCTTAGTGAACCACCAATGCCTACTTCTCTTTGCTTACTGTCATGCAAAGGAGACTATGTATCAAGTTTCCTAAGGAATCATTATGTGTTTAACAGCTACACTACCATTTCCAGAGTGAAGTTTGTGAACATAGAGACTTTTTGTAAGAAGAGAGATTCTCAGAATTTTCTGAGTACATCTGTCATTAATCCCAAGTGTCTCTTTTATCCTGAAAGCACAGGTAAGAAGTATCCTGGAGGTGTGTCCATGAACAATAGCCAAGAAGATGTGGTGAAAAACAGAAGTTGAATAGTAGTGACAATGTCTGATGATGAAGAACTTAGGTTTCTTGTCTTGTAAGAACTCGGAATCACTGCTGGTAGTTGTCTAGGTCATGGGGTTGAGAAGCATTCTGGGGTCGCATTTGAGAGCAATAGGAAAGACTGCTCTGTCTTTCATGGATGTAGAATGGTGGAATTACTGCAGGCATCTATGTGCCCCCCACAGGATCATGTGTTTGAATACTTGCTTCCCAGCTGGTGGAACTGTTTTGAGAGGTTGTAGAACTTCTTGAAAGTGGGGCCTGCTGGAAGAAGTAGGTCATTGGGGGTGGGTCTTGAGGTTTAAAGCTTGGTCTTGCTTCCTGCCCCTTTTCTGCTTTCTGATCTGCCTAGATGAGAAAGAACTTTTGTTTCCCTCTGCTGTACCTTCCCAGTTTCTAACCATGAGCCAAAGTAAATCCTTTCTCCCTTAAGTTGAGTCATTCAGATATTTTCACCCCAGTGGTCAGAAAGGTGACTGATACAGAGGCTGAGTGTAAAAAGGTGAATTGTGGACTTATGTGACACAGCTATGCAGAGGAGTGGTGTGTTGGGGATAAGGACTCATGCATGACATCAGGCCCAGAAATGCTCTCATTGAATTTCTCTGATGTTGCTGGCAGAGTATCACACAGAAGTTTATCATGAAGCCAAGATGAATCTTTGAACATGGATTTTTTTTGTAGCTACTCATCCTGACAGATTAATCAATTAAAAAAAAAAAACCAAAGAACTTTCCCTTCTCACCAGATTTCTTGAACAGGGAAAAGAGACAACATCCCTCACGATAAAAATATATCATATCCTCTCTGATCTTCACACCTGAACATATTCACAGTAATTGCTCATAAAAGAGTCCTATAACACTGTACATGTGGTTCAGTTTTGTTTTATAGGACACTTAATTAACACAATTTGGAGTCTTTATGGATGCAATAAAAATCACAGTATGGCAGAGCTGTGAATGGCACCTGCTCTCGCAACATATAAATGGGATTTATTGGGTTTAAAGTAAACTTCTTGTCTTTGTAGAATAGCACTCTTTAAGTTTTCTTCAGGATCATGGCTTTTTGAGATTCTGATGAAGGTTGTAGACACTATCCCTTAAAAATGAATCTAATAACAAATATTGCAAAGTGAAAAAATGCCATGGAGTCTCTGAAATAAAGGTCACAGAGACTGCAGATTGAATTCTACTGTCTGACATATGTGGCATAGAGGTTCAGGAGAGGCAGTATTTAAGAATTCTTCCTACTGTGAATCCTACAGGCTAATATGCTAAAGGAAAAAATCTTAATGATCAAATAAGTCTGGAAAGGAGTATTGACTTGGAGTTCAAAATCTACAACAGCATATTAGAAACCCTAAGAAGTCTTGTCAATAGCATTTTAATTCTTACTTAATTGGGGATTTTGCATTTGACACACTAGCATCTCAGAGAAGGTATTTTAGGGGACATTAACCCATCTAACTTGCTCCAGTGTCATTCAGTGGTTTGTTACCTTTGTGATGTTGGACCATGAACTTAATTCTGTGAACCTCAGTTTCTCTCCTGTGAAACGGGGACAGTAATACCAATGTCCTAGCTAGTGTCTTTTTTTTTTTGGTCTTTTTGAGACAGGGTCTCCCTGTTGCCCCAGTTGACCTGGAATTTGCTTTGTAGACCAGGCTGACCTTGAACTCACAGAGGTCCCCTGCCTGTACCTCCCACCACACTGACTCCAGCTAGTGTCTTATATACTAAGTTTTAATTATCATTTTACTTTTATTATATTTTCCTTTCAAGTTACTTTTTTGTCTGAATATCAAATTATTTCTTTTTAACAATGCTCTAATAGGTTTCTTTAGCTTGTTGACTTGAAATAGAGTTCTTTCTTTTGTAATTAATTATAATAACTCCTTACAAAGTTTTTATGAAGTTTATTTATTGTGTGTGTGGTGGAGGGGAGGGAGTGTGCCATAACATGTGTAGCGGTCAGAAGACAACTTGGAGGAGCCAGCTCTTTCCTTTCATTGTGTGGGTCTTGGGGAACAGATTGAATTCAGATCATCAGGCTTGTCAGCAGGCACCTCTGCCCACTGAGCCATCTCAAACTTTTGACTTAATTTTTTTGTCATTTGAAAATCTTTCTTAAGCATGATCTCCTTTGACATCAAATCTATACTGTAATGTAGGAGATTGGCACTGATGTTATTGACTAGTTGATTGATTGATTGATGAGGAAAACTGAGCTTCTAGATGTTAAACCTAGTTCAGGACTGTAGAATTTATGTCAATTCCAGGTACTAAATATGGGTTTTCTGAAACTACTTTTATTTCATGACCTAGGATATATTCTAAAAGCAGAGTGGATTTAAAATTCACCTGAGTTTTATCTTTCTTGTTGCTGTCACAAATACTTGACAAGAAGCAACTTAAGGGAGAAAGGGTTTGTTTTGGCTTACACTTTGAAAGGATCCAGTCCATCATGGAATAGAGAGTACGGCCACAGGAGTGGAGCTGGTCACATGGTACGGAAAGGAAACAGAGACTGAACAGGAAGTGGGGCCAAGCTATAAAACCCCAAGGCCTGCCCATGGTGACACACTTCTTCCAGGGAAGTTCCATCTCCTAAAGGTTCCACAATCTTGCCAAACATTGCCACTGTCTGAGGACCAAATGTTCAAACACGTGAGTCTCTGGGGGACATTTCACATGCAAACCCTACTGGTTCCTTGAGAACACAGTGTGGGAATACCCATCACTTGAAGGCAGAGAGAATCCCATTGTAGCTTCACAATCCTCCATTAATCCTGTACTTTGGGACATATTTCAGTTGTTTGTAGAATAAATCATCAACAAAGTATTCATTTTTTGTTCAATTTTACAGTGACTGTGACAATCATTGTGGACATTGCTCCTGACAACGAATTCAGTCCCAAATTTCAAGCTGCACATTATTCATTTTCAGTTCCAGAAACATCCGGAGGTAAGAGCTCCCTAACTTGTTTAATTTGAAGCAGCCACAGGAAACACCAACTAGGTTCTCTACTGAGTGACCAATGGAAAAGGAGCACAGACATTTACAGAACACAGCAGATGTGTGACCTTTGTGGGGTGCCAGACTTTTTGGTGGTTTGAAGAATTCAAACTGAGGGCCTGGTACATGCTAAGCAAGTGCTTTCTGAATGAACTAGAGCTCAAGTTCTGTGCCTTTGAGTTCTCATCCATAAAATAAAGATTATAATAAGTACATCATAGAGCTGAGATGAGGATTGGCTGAGAAGTCCATGATGACTAATTATAGTACACATGTTAATTATCACGTATCTGCTAAATTATGTGTATGTGTGTGTCTGTGTGAGGGTATGTGTATAAAAGTGAGGTGCCCATAGAGGCCAGAGGCTTTGGATCTCCTGGAACTGGAGTTACAGGCAGTTGTGGGTTGCTGGATGTGGGTTCTGGGAGCTGAACTTGGGTCCTCTGCAATAGCAGTATATGGTTTTACCTGCTGAGCCATCTCTCTAGTCTTTTATTTGGATTCTTGATATCAGAATAGCCATGACCCCACTGCCACTGGTAGCAAAAACTGCTGGTTTCCCTCTTCAGTGCTGGACATGTGCAGTGTGCTTGATTATTTTTTTAAACAAAATACAGTCTTTGACCTTCCTCACTTGAGTGCAAAAACCGAATGAAATGAAAGCAGTGTTTTTAGAACAGTGCTTGGTTTGTTTGTTTATTTATCTGTTTTAGATGTTTATAGAGGAGGCCAAACCTTTACCACTCAGTGGCAATTTTCCCTTAGGAGGAAATTAAAAATGTAAAACTACTCTGAACACAAACTCCCTCAGAATCTCAAACATTAGGCCTTATAAACCTCAAGGATGTTTAATAACTCCATTAATAAGGAAGTTTAATTCTGACTGAGTTGATTACCAGAGAGGACCTGAGTGCATTTGGAAGATCACGTGAAATTTTTCCCTTAACAAAATTATGGGGAACTGTAACATTTAAACTAAAAAATAATGATATGTGATGAAATGACAAATTTTTAATGGTGGGAAGGAGCACAGGCAAGAGAATTCCTTTATCAGCAGTGATTTAGAAGAAGCATGAAAATTAAATCACACTGGGTGGCAAGCCACATAGGTTTAAAAGATATTTCATTTCCAGTGCTTTTTGATGATGAAGTTTGGCAGAGTTCCATAATTACTCTAGTTTAAAATTCAGCTGAAGATGCTCAAGACAACATTTAGATTTTATTGAAAGGTTAATTCCATACCTACAGAAGAATAAGCTTCACATTATACTTAACCAGGTGTTAAATGTGGAAATGGCTCTAGCTTTTCCCGGATCTATATGATCCAGATCACAATTTTACGTTATATCTCTACATGGCCTTGAATTGCTTATAACACCCTTTTCTTTAAAATTTTTTATTTATTATTTCTATTTTGTGTGTATGAGTGTATTGCCTGCATGTATGTAAGGGCACTTATGTCATGCAATGTCATGGAGGTCAGAAGAAGGCATTGGATCCCCTGGAACTGTAGTTACGGATGGTCGTTAGCTGCCATGTGGGTGCTGGGAACTGAACCTGGTCCTCTGCAAGAGCAACAAGTGCTCTTAACCACTGAGCCATCTTTCCAGTCCTATAACACTTTTTTCTTAAAAATGGCGCATTCACAAGAGCAATAGACTCTCATCCGGAGCTGCCATAGGGCTATGTCTACTTTTCCATGAATATGCTTCCTCTGCTGGTATCATAAGCTGTGTCCATTGCCTACTTAATAGGACATTATGGGAGACTGATGAATCTTGATTAAAGGAGGATGCCAAATAAGGAAAGAAATTCTGTGGGGTTGGAAGTGTGGGCATGCGCAATGGTTTCTTCATCAGCACTCTTTTTCTCCTGGTTACTAGCAGTGGAAATACCCACACACATCTTGATTAGCCCACTAGTCATGCATGGCAGTATTTCACTACATGGAGGAGGCTAAGCATTCTTTTCAGAGCTTATAAGTTAAATGGAAAGTGATTGAAGGGTCACCTGTCCCAACTGTAATCTAGTGCCATTAGTATACTAGGTAATAGGCCCCACAAAAACTAGAGTAATGTGACAACAAACATTTATCCAGTCCTTGAGTCCTAGAGTTGGTTGGACCACCCATCTGGTCTTGCTCAAACCTGTGAGAGTCAGCTGGTTTTCAGTGCTCTGTCCTGGTTTGGCTGGGTGACTGGGATGCTTTGATCCCTCCCACATCCTTCTATCCTCAGGCTAGCCTGAGTGTGTTCCCAGGATGAAGGAAGAGGTACACTGTCTGCTAGAATGACTTCCTCAAAGACTGAATTACAGTCATGGGTGTGGGGCTTACATGGGGCGAGAGCAAGGCATGTCTACTATCACATCACAAATGCTTCTCGGACCTCTGCCTGAATCAGGTTCACTTAATATCTCGTTGGCCAAAACAAGCCACATGGCTGAGCACCAAGGCAGAGTGCTGGGGGTGCATGGCAAACAGCAGGAACAGGGATCACGAGCAAGCATGAACATACAAATATAACCAAGGTAACATAATTATCGTTCTTCTAAAAGGCTATTTGGGGTACCACACACTGGAATTAAGCAAATCTGGGCTGTAGAATTAGCAGACGTCAACTTGAGCCTGACACTACCACTATTAGCTCTGTTATGGTGGGTGGGCACATTGATGGCGCTGGGCCTTGATTCCTTATCTGCAAAGTGGAGACAGCAACTGTGCTGCCATAGGGCTGCTGGGAAGACTCCATGAGAGAATTATGCAAATAATGAGTAATTCTTATTTAGCATTTACTATATACAAGGCACTAGTCTAAGTGCTTTATGTATTTTCATAAGTCCTCAGAACTCAGTATGGTAGACATTGCTATTTCACTTATTTTGCAAATAAAGAAGGAAAATCAGTTCCATAGAGGTTATAGAAATGTTCAATGTTACACTAGTGAGTGATATTTGTAACCTAGGCATTCTGGTTTCAGAGTCTGGGCTCTGAACATTACCTGTTGATAATGTTATCATAATGCTAAGATGAAGCTAATTATTAGCATTATGAAATTATTTTTAAATTACTTCATTTGAGTCAAGCTAGTGGTTTAAAGTGGCTGAGGAGTCTCTGTAAATGTGTCTCCCATCATGCAGAGTTTTAGTTTTCAAACACTTATCATTACCCAAAAGGATTCAGTTTATTACTTTGTAAAACTTCAGGTTATCATTTGGAAAAGCAAAGACAGGTTAAAATTTCAGAGTAATGTGTCTGCACGAGAAAAATGAACTTTGTAAAACATTGGCAGCCTTCTACAAGGTTGGACAAGTAACTGCTATCGATGAGGACCACCCCCCAAATTGTCTGACCTACAAGATAATCAATGGAGACATCCAGGCTGTACGAAGGTTCTGGATTGACCCTCTCTCTGGAATGATTGAACTTACCACACAGCCAGACTATGAATCAGTGAGTCAATACAACCTCATAGTGGAAGCTGTGGACTGTGACAGAGCTCATCCCCGCTCAGCCGTGACCACAGTGAGTAGAGAGATGTGGGAGCTAATGCAACAGAGCAACGTATCATGTTCTAATTTTAAACCCTAACAGTGATAGGGCATGGAGAAGCTTGCCAAGTTCTCCTGCTTCTCAAGTCTTCCATTACTTTTGCATGCATTTGGCTTTGGGAGTCCGAGGCTTGATGGGGAATGAAGAACCTGGTAGGTTTTCTCTCTGGTGTGTATGTGTTCTCAAAGGGATAACACAAATCCTTTGGACAACTAAACGTGGGGTAGTTGATCCTTTCCCATGTGAGGAGGCAATATTACACTCAATTCCACTCTATAGATGAGGAAACTGAGGTACAGAGTTTCAGAAATGTTAAGCTTGTTAAGAGTGAGAGTCTTGGGCTGGGCGTGGTGGCGCACGCCTTTAATCCCAGCATTTGGGAGGCAGAGGCAGGCGGATCTCTGTGAGTTAAAGGCCAGCCTGGTCTACATAGTGAGTTCCAGGACAGCTGGGACTACAGGGAGACCTTGTCTCAAAAAAACCAAAAAAGCCAA
>NW_008332583.1:190887-212050 GCF_000622305.1 Nannospalax galili
CTCATTGAATCCAGGCTGCCTTCTACTGAGAGCTGAACGGAGGTGCATTCTTTTAGCATCAAGTAAAGGAAAGTATGGGCCTCTAAATTATTTTAGCAAGGTCAAGAGGACTCTTAAAGGCATGAAAAATGCTGCTGTATTTATTGTATGGTGCATGTTATTAGTGACTCTAAGATTTTGTCATTGCAGAAGTGACTTCTAGAAGGAGAATTTCTTTGGTTTACTGTAAGATTTTCTGGAGCATTTCTTCGGTTGATGATTTTCTGGGGTATTTCTTCCTCCTGTACAGAATTCTTAACTTCCTGCTTGTGTGGTTATTGGGTTTTCTGAGAGAGCATGTCACAGTGAGGCAAACATAAGACCCATCCACATGAACAATTAGAATGACTTTCACAGGACTGGGGATCCAAGCATGAGGCTGGACTGATGAGGCTCTGCTGTTAGGATGATACTCCTGGGAGTGATCACTAATGTGAGCTACTTGGGCAGTTTTTCCTGTGGACATTTCTAAATTCCCCCAATAATATAAGATCACGCCAGTTGTAACTATCATTCATTTATTAAAAATGAAAAGGAAGCTGGGCATGGTGGCTCATCCCTATAATACCAACACACAGGAGGCAGAGCCAGGCAGATCTTTGGGATAGCAAGGCCAGCCTGGTCTATATAGTGAGTTCCAGGCCAACTGGGGATACAGGGAGACCCTGTCTCAAAAAGAACAAAATAAATAGATTTACTAAAGAAACAAAATTTCAAGTAACTTTCTTCTTATAACAATAATTTATGCTTTGCCTGAAGATAAAGCAGGAACTTGTTTGTTCTTTCCTTCTTTTAATGAATATTTATTGTTTATGTATAACATCTTAGGTTACAAAGAAGTGTGAGACACTGTTACATATGCCTTCATGATGCTTAATATAGCAAGTGCCACATGGGCGATGCAGATGAATTTGACTTTCCATTATGGGAAAAGGAGATAGCCTGCTTGTCGGAACGCCCTTCTCTGCTCGTGTCCCTGACGTCTACTTCCCACACAGTAGCTTCCAGAATAACTCCTGAAAAGGCCAGCTGACCTGTTCCTCTGAGCCCACCCCCTGCACATCACACTGAGCTAGGCTCCAGTGTCCTTCCCAAGGTGTACAGTGCTACCTTTTTTCTTTAGCTTCTAAATCTCTTCTTACTCCAAAATCCAACCATGCAAACTTCTTTTTATCCAATCCATCAAGACTAATGTTTATCCTTCATGGTTCACATCATCAATTCAATACCGTTGAGGCCTGCTAGTTAGTGGTAGGATTCAAGAAGAAAGAAAAAGCTATTTCTACAAACAGCAGCATAGAAAGGGAAGTGTATGGGAAAGTAACGATGGCAGCACAACCTGTGTTCGTTACTTGTTTCATTGCTGTGACCTGACACACGATAAGAAGCAACTTCAGCGAGGAAGAGTTTATTTTGCCTTATGGTTTAAGAAGGAAAACCGTCCATCACGGCAGGGAAGGCAGAGCAACAGGAACTTGAGGCAGCTGGTTACCCTGCAGCTACAGTCAAGAGGCAGAGTGGGGACAGAGACCCAAGCTGGGCTACTCAGCTTCAAGGCCTGCCTTCCATGACCCACTTCCTCCAGCAATGCTCTACCACCTAATGGTTTCACACAACGTTCCAAATCAGTGCCACCAGATGCTGGGGACCAAGTGCTCAAACATAGCCAGTGGGGGGCATTCCACATTCAAACCACAACAGTATTGTTTATGTAAATCAAAATCACACCAAACACTATACACATAGTTGCTTAAGTATGTAACATAGATATGGGGGAACAGGACAAAATGTCAGCAAAGAAAGATGGTCTCAGAAAACTCTCTTAAAATAGTTCCCATTAGCTGTCTCTCACTTCTCAACTGCGTAGCATCAATGCGATATGACATCGCCTAACACATTATTTATTTGTAGGCCTGTTATTTTGGGTCTCCTGTGGAATATGAATTATAACAGGTCAGAGACTGTTTGTTTCACAACCTTAGCTTCTATGTGTTGGTCAGTCCTTGGCACATAGTAAGTGTTCTGTTCAACTAATATTCACCAAATGGATAATTTGTTCTCCCAGTGATCACAGGAAGGGAAGGATGAAGATCTATTTTCACAGTTGAGGGAGCAAGTTAAGTCATTTGTATAAAGTAAAAGCACTGCCAGGTGTTAGGCTTAGGGTTTTAATGAAGATTTCTGCTCCAAGTGGAATGAATGCCATCTCCATTCTGGCACAGGAATGTCCCCAATTCATTTACTTAACATTAAAAATTCTTAAGCCATTGAGATGGCTCAGCTGGTAACAGCACTTGCCACCAAGACTGGTGACCTTGGTAGGGTCCCCTGGACACACATGGTAGAAGGAGAGAACCAACTTCTACAAAGTTGACTTCTGATCCCCACACCTGGTGCTTTAACACACACACACACACACACACACACACACACACACACACACGGGGGTAGGAGGTATGCGCAGTAAAGAATTAAGAATTTCCAAAGAACTTGGCTGTGTTGTTAAAAAATTATAGAAAACAATTTTTAAAAAGATAGCACTTGCAGATGTAGACACACCAGGGATTCTTCGCCAATGTTACTGAGAAAGCTATTATTCATCTGAGAGGTGAGCAGATAACATTTCTAAGCTGACTGGCATTTGATTATTGACATTTTAAAATCCTTGATATTTTGATCTTATCCCATGTAAATCACAGCTTCCTGGTTTATAGTATTTTAATTAGGAAAAGATTGATAAGAGTACTAATTAAGGTCAGACATTGTGCTTGAAAGAACAGCATAGAAGAGGTCCTTAGTTAAGCAGGAGGAAGCTCGCTCACTGGGGGTGTTTGCCACTAACCACAGACCATGCAGAGTCCAGGGGACTACAGCTTCAGAGACATCTTTTGTTTTGCTTTTGTCACCATTTGTGCAATTTGTGCTTTCCAGAGAAGTTGTCTAATGAGCCCAAAGTTTTTCCTAATGGGGACATAAACTGTCACAGTTGACCCAGGAATAATAAGGCACTGACTAGTGATTGACAGCTGGAATCCACATCTCCAAGAACTTGTCTGAAAGCTTAGGAAATTTTAGCCTTTTTATTTAAAAATTCCGGATGGTCTGCTTCTACCCAGATGCTCATTTCAGATTTTGTGTATAAATAGTCACATGATGTGGATGTGCGGCTTCTTCTCCCATCATCCCTGACAGGTCACTGTTGACATCGAAGACGAGAACGATGAAGCACCTGCCTGCACACCCTATCTATATGAGGCAGTCATCTCTGACAATGTGGTTGCTGGGACAAATGTCAATGGCCTGAAACTAAACTGTCATGACAGAGATTCACAAGATTTTGAAATGCGCTTTGAAATAGTTTCTGGTAATTTAATCATTTCTTTTAATCACAAGCATATGTCAAAGTGACATTAGCCATGTAATGTCAGACATGATATATACCCCCAGATGGGACTGTTGATGAAGTTACCCTATGTCACATCCGTAGCATCGTGTCTCCTCAGTGCACCTTTGACATGTCTACAAATCCCACTCAGTTTTTCCTTGGTGATGTCATAGATAGTCTGGCCACAAAAAGGCTTTGGACTTGCATGGGAAAATGCTGCAGGTTATGGAACAAGGAACTAAATCTGCTATCCATGGAGCAAGTTCAGTAGGACTGATGCTTTTGACTGTGTTATTGTTATACCTATATAGATTCAGATAAGCTTCATAGTCACCATCATGGCTTGTATAGAAGACCTTTATTTGAGACCAACCATGTGTCAGATACCATGCTAGAAATACTCTATAGAACTTTTCAAGACAGATGTGGAATGTGTTCATGTCACTGTTCATTAAACTCTGAGTACCATCAACACATAAAATCATAAACTGAGAGAAGTTCTATAAAGGAAAGCACTATCTTGTGACTCATCTTGACCCTGAAAATAAGACCTATTTATGTTTGGATCTATAACATGTTGCCAGCTAATTATGAAGACTAGTTTGATATTTACATCCATTGCTAGTTGATAAGTGCCAGGGAGAAAGGGAATGTGTTCATCTTGTTTATAATAGTGTCTACTGGGCCCTAGAGAGGACTTAACTTTGTGAAGGCCTAATTCGTTCTTGTGGTCTGAATGGCTCATTACATATTAATCTAGACCAAATTGAACATGAGTCAAAATACTGAGTCACAGTAAAGGAAGAGGAAACAATTAGCCAGAATAATCAGATAATATGAGATTGCTGGCCAGATGTGTGGATCAGATTCATGATTTTAACTTTTAAAGCATTTTTGTTCTTTTTCTTTTTTTGAGACAGGGTCTCACAAAGCTCAGGATGGCCTTGAACTCTCTATGTAGCCAAGGATGACCGTGAACTCTTGATTCTCCTGCCTCTATTTCCCAAGTCATAGGATTACAAGCATGCCCTACCATGCTTGGTTTAAGACATTTTTTTCTATATGTATTGCTTGTCTTATTTTAATTATATTATAAGATATTTATAAATATGAGAATTCCCAGCATAACACAGAACTTAATTTATGCACACATATTGTGTTTCAACATAATTTTAAGGTAATTTGAGGTCATTCAATATATGATAAAAGAATTCTAACTTTCCAATTATTCCTTTGAAAGGAAATGAGAACCAGCATTTCAGATTTGACCCAAGTCGAGGTTCAAATACTCCAAAATTAATTGTGAAGAATCCTTTTACCTTTGAAACTGGAGCTGAACTGCAGCAGCGCTATCATCTTGTGGTGCATGTAATTGATGACAATCTGAAATATGGCAAATCCACCAAGCCCAGAACAGGCACCGCTATCATAGATATTTATGTGATAAGAACCAGCACGCCACCTCCTCCAACCAGTTCTGAAGTAAAGAGTTACAGAATTTCATTTGAGTCTCTGTGTGGTAAATGTTTTACTGCAAAGGCATATATCACCTAGAAAGGCTAAAAGGTTGACCAGGGCATCAGCTTCGCTCACATGCCTTTGCACATCAGTACAAACCCAACCAACTGCAGGGCCCTTTGGGATCGTGTACATCTGTGAATACATACTGTATGCACAGGAGTCTGTGAAAATTACATGTACATAGAGGACCCCTGAGCTGTTATGTATAAATAATTTGAAAGTCCTTCCCAACAGAAGGGCCTACTATTCTCCCTATAAACAGACACTCTCAAGGACTTTGCTAGCATAATAATGGGCATCTATGATCTGCCAGGCCTTGTATTACGTGGCTTGCAGTCATCTTTTTGCTTAATCTTCTAACTCTATGAGATTTAGCATGTATTTTAGTATTAAAGATGTATTACTTTAAAACAAGTTCTTGTTTATTTTTATTTAATACATATGAGTGTTTTACTTTCATGTATGTAAGTGCACCACATACATGCAGTGCCTGTGGAGGCCAGGCATCAGGTTTCCTGGAACTGAAGTTAACAGCCAACTGTGAGCCACATGTGGATGCTGGGAACTGCACCCAGGTCCTCTGTAAGAGCAGCCAGTGCTCTTAACTGCTGTGCCAGTTCTTGAGATTCCCTTTTCTTGTTTTTTTTTTTTTTAAGATTTATTTTTATTTTATATGAATAAATGTTTTTCCTGCATGTATATATGTGCACTACATGGGTGCTGTCCCTACAGAGGCCAGAGTGAGCATTAGATCCCCTGGAAATGGAATTACAGGTAGTTGTGAACCTCCTGGTGGTTGATGGGAACAGAAGCTGGGTCTTCTGCAAGAGCAGCAAGTGATCGTAACTGCTGGGCCACCTCTCCAGCCCCCTTTTAGTATAATATCTTATCATTTATAAAACAAATATTCAGAGCTAATGATGAATTAAGCAATGGGTTATCAGTCACCAAAGGATGAAATCTCTGCCCAGTAAACTTCATAGTATGTATTTTATTACTTTGCATCTTTTTTTTTTATGGTGACTTTTTTCTTAAATTAAAAAAAATTTTTTTAGAAGAAGCATTTCATTACAGCTTTAACCAGCAGCAAAGTCTTTACCAGAACATTTTATTTTCAAGAACGCACTATTCTTTCAAGCTGCAGGAAAGGGTTAATTGTGTGTATAGTAGATAATAGTGGTACACAGCCTGAAAGACTTCAGGTATCATCTGGAGCAACCTCTTGACTTTATCGGTGAGGGGACTGAGGTGGAAAGAAGAGACATGGTTTGTTCAGGATCAGAGAGGGGACATCTCATGCAACTCAAGTCTTTACATTCCAAATTTGGTGGGCCCTTTATATTATGATGTTTCTCATGTCACCTGGGGTACTTAAAAATATGCATGTCTGAGTCAATACGCCACTGTCTGTATTGAGCTCTGTGCTGATGCTACACTGTGTAAGCAGATGTGCTTTGAAAACATGAACTAATACTTTGTTTGCTTTGAAATAATTTTCCAGCAAAGAAAAGGTCTGACCATTGTGTACACAGCTGTGAACACATACAAATCCAGTGACTGGTATGTTCCTTTCATCTTCACTCTGATGGCTATTTTCTTCGTTGCACTGGTTTCCTGGATATGTTTTTTGCTTTGGAGATTTGGAAACGTTATGGACTCTTCTCAGAAAATGGCCAAGGAAGTCTCCAAGTCCAAACTCAAGTAGGTGATTTTTTTTTCTTTCTAAGCTTTTTCTATAAAGAGGTAAAAGTAATTAAAGTTTGATGATCTTAATTCTCAGAGATTCTGCCTAAAGACCCCAAACCATGTTATCTTGGAAATACTTGGGAAGCTTTCTTTAATAAACAGCAACAGAGCTGGGCTTGGTGGCACATGTCTTTAGTCCCAGCACTTGGGAGACGGAGGCAGGAGCTACATAGCAACTTCGAGGCCAGTCTTGGCTATGTGAGACTCTGTCTCAACAAATAAACAAACAAGACACAAACAAACAAACAGGGACTGGAGAGATGGCTCTGTGGTTAACTGAGCTTGCTGCTCTTACAGAGGACCAGAGTTTGGTTCCCAGCACCTATATTGGGTGGCTTAAAACACCTCGTAAGTCTAGATTCAGAGGATCAGACTTCCTCTTCTGTCCTTCCTGGGCACATGACAATGCACACACATGCATACACAGTAATAAAATAAATCCTAAAAAAGTCAACCAAACAAAAACAAACAAAACAAAATAGTACCCAAACTGAACAGCAGCAATGTACTACTAGATGATACTGTAGAATGTTCTCTTTGTAGGAAGATTTTTTATTTTTTTGGTCTTTTTTGAGACAAGGTCTCCCTGTAGCCGCAGCTGTCCTGGAACTCGCTATGTAGACCAGGCTGCCCTTGAACTCACAGAGATCTGCCTGCATCTGCTGGGATTAAAGGCGTGTGCCACCATGCCCGGCTGGAAGATTTTTTTTTTAAAAACAAATAAATTTGTGAGCAAATAAACAAAACCTCATATTATTCTGAGGCAAATCAGTTTCCTGGACAGGTGTTTGACAATCACTAGAATTAGTTTAGAGACTAAGTGTCGGTTCCCTTTGCATGCATCTGACTGTTTTAAAAGCTCTCTGAGGCCAAAGAGATGGAGAGATAAGGCATCTGTTTTTGTCACCATACAACAATAGTTTTCAGGGTGCGGATACTATAGCTTCAAAAGCAGAGTTGGAACTAGGCCTGGTGGCACAGCCTGTCATTCCAGCTCCTTGGGAGGCTGAGGCAAGAGGTTGAAAGTTCCAATCCAGCATGATTAACTTAGACCCTTTCTCCAAATAAAAAATAAGTGATAGAATGCTTACTTAGCATTCACAAGGCTCTGGGTGCAGTCTTAGTTTTTTTTTCTCTCTCTCTGTCTCTCTCTCTCTCTCTGTCTCTCTGTCTCTCTCTGTCTCTGTCTCTCTGTCTCTCTTTGTCTCTGTCTCTCTGTCTCTCTCTGTCTGTCTCTCCATCTCTTTGTCTGTCTCTGTCTCTGTCTCTCTGTCTCTGTCTCTCTGTCTCTGTCTCTCTGTCTCTCTGTCTCTGTCTCTCTTTGTCTCTGTCTCTCTGTCTCTCCATCTCTTTGTCTGTCTCTGTCTCTGTCTCTCTGTCTCTCTCTGTCTCTCTGTCTCTCTCTCCATCTCTTTGTCTGTCTCTGTCTCTCTGTCTCTCTCTGTCTCTGTCTCTCTCTGTCTCTGTCTCTGTCTCTAGAGCTGCAGTAGCATTTTCACTAACCAAGTAGAATTTTTTCTTTATGGTGCAGTAAAGTGGATGAGGATGACTAATGAAAACAATATTGTTATTTCTTATTCACTTAAAAAAAGGCTAGGGTAGGGAAGATGTGGTAATAGCCATGTATGTACTATTAGACGAAATTATTTTTAACATATATTTCTTTAATTTAACTGATATTTTGTCAATTTTTCTTTTTATACAGAGGAATGAAGTATGTTACAGGTAAGATACAAGTTACTAATTATGCTTGAATTATGTCACTTTCAAATTACAGTTATTTATTTGATATTTTTATTAATTCTTTGAGAATTTTATACAATATATTTTGATCATACCTCCTATGTGTCCTCCTAACTCTTCCCAGATTTAACACCCACCTCTCACCCCTCCCAACTTCTCATCCCTACTCCTCCTTTTTTTTTAAACAGTTTGTGCCTGTATACTCATGGGCTTGGGGCCCTCCACTGAGAATGGTGGCTGTACCAGGGACCATAGTCTTAAAAAAAATCAACTCTCCCTTCCCCAGAAGCCATCTACTGTTCAGAGCTCTTCAGCTAGGGGTGGGGGCTCCTGAGCCCCTCCTCCCTCTGTACCAGAGTGTTGAGTGGTTTGATCTTGTGCAGGTCTTATGCAGGCAACCACAGCTGCTGTGAGCTCATGAGTGTAGCAGTTCTGTTATCTCCAAGATGCTGTTTCAGTCTGGTCCTCCCCAACTTCTGGCTCTTACAATTTTTCCTCTCCTTCTTCCTTGATGGTCTCTAAGCCATGGGAGGGGGAGGTATGATTTATATGCACTGTTTGTGGCTGAACACTCTACTGACACTTATTCTCTGTACTTTGACCAGTTGTCAGTTTCTTTGTTAACCACCATGCATCACAGAAAGAGGCCTGAGAGCTGTAGTAATCTGTGGATGGAAAGATGCAAATTTAGAGGGCGGTTTGACACTATCTTCCTTTACAGAGTAATAGTAGTGGTTTCACCCACAGGGCCTGTGAACTCCTCAACCATTTGTTCTTTGCCAGATTTACATGTTTTTCCTCATGTGGAGTGGGTCTTAAATTCAATCAGAAAACAGTTGGTGTTGGTTACCCCCATAGCATTCATGCCACTGTTACACCTATGGGTGTATCTTGCCAGGCTGGTGGTTATTGTAGCTTGTAGGGTCGACAGCTGGGCAAGACTGCTGATGACTACCCCTCCTCCAGAACCCTGCATAGCATCTTCGAGTACTGTGAAAGATAGCCAGCAGGGAGGAAAGTTCCTGGTCAGAACTTGATTTCTTCATGCCCTGTAACCAAAGTGGGTGGGGTCTTCAGCAATAGGGTTTTACTATCAAATTCGGTGTGCTGCCAAGAGCAATGGTAATGGCCTGTGTTATTTGGGAGGATTTCCAGGATGTCCCTGGTGAACAACTTGAGAAGTGATATTCTACATCAGGCACTGGATGTTTTACTTGGCAACCTATGGTTTCTTGGAGGAACATATATAAATTTTATAAAATAGTAGGTTTCCATATGGCTTTTCCAAACATCTTTGGTGCTAGTTAAAAAATATGGAACTCTTCACGGATTTGTGTGTCATCCATACATAGAAGTCATACTAATCTTGTATTGTTCCAGTTTTAGCATATGTGCTGCCAAAGCAGGCATGCATTTAATTTTTTTACTTTGCTATGGGCTACTGTAGCATGTATTTGGAGGTCAGAGGACAACTTGTAGGAGTCAGTTCTTTCCTTCCACCTTGTGGGTCCAGTGTAAGGTCATCATGCTTGGTGGCAAGTACCTTAACCCTCTGAGTCATCTTGTCAGCCCCAAATATGTACTTTAAAAATGCTGCTTATGAGGCTGGAGAGATGGATCAGTGGTTAAGAGCACTGACTGCTCTTGCAGAGGACCTGGGTTCGATTCCCAGCACCCACATGGAGGCTATGAACCATCCTCAACTCCAGTTCCAGGGGAATCTGAAACTCTCTTCTGATACCTGTGGCATTGCATGACCCAGGTGCACTCACCTACACACAGGCAATACACTCATACACTAATAAATAAAACATTAAAAAAATGCTGCTCACCACATACCTGCCCATTTATTTGTTTATTATTTATTTATTAACTTACTTTTTTAATTAATTAATTTTTCAACAGGAGATAGAAATCAAAAAGAACAAAAAGTTTTCACAGGAACCAGAAGTAAAAATCTAGAAGTATTAACAGTAAGTACATTTTTGTGAGATAAGATTTTGTTTGTTATTGTTGTATAGTGAAAAGTTCTTCCATAAAGACATATGATAAAATCTACTGAAACATCATAGAAAGGAAATAAAATCATTTCAGTTTATCATTTCTCATGATTTTATGTGTGTTACAAAGCTAGGATTTCAGACTGAGTCTTAGAATTTGGCTAGAGAAAAATTTGCCTCAAATATATGTGCATGCAGCAAAAATGACTCTAGGCAAATGGAAATCTATCATTTTTCAACATCACTTAAAATTTAAAACTATATCTGAAAATATATCATTTTATTTATTTTTAATTCTATTTACTATTTTTATTTTATGTGTATGGGCGTATTGCCTACATGGGCCTAAGTGTACCTGTGTCATGCAATGCACAAGAAGGCCAGAAGAGGGTGTTGGATCCCCTGGAACTGGAGTTATAGATGGTTGTTAGCCAACTATATGGGTGCTGGGAGTTGAACCTGGGTCCTCTGCAAAAACAGCCGGTGCTCTTAACTGCTGAACCATCTTTCCAGCTCTGAAAATATATAATTTTATACATGTGACAGACCTGAGAAAGTTCTTCAACCTTCAAGTGTTTAGCACATGGTAATCTACCCGTAGAGAAGGCAATCCACATTCAATTGGCTGAAGCTTAGTCACTGAATAGTCCACATAAATACACAAGGCATAGCTGGATCTAGGGGCCATAACAGAGTGTAGACCAAGAAAGGAGAATTTAGTCTTCATCTCTCAGTCATTCTTTCCTCTTGCTTCTCACATACTATGGACATTCCTACCTGAGTCCTGACTGACCACAGCCTTGTTTCATGGGATGGCTCCTCTCCATGTTCCCTCTCTTGCTTCCTCTTCCTTACGGAAGCAGATGCCAACCAATCTCCTGGATTACTTTTCTGGTGTTGCCATACAGAATGCTATAGATTGGGTGGTTTAAACAGCAGAGATCTGTTTCTCAGCGTCCTAGAGGCTCGACAAAATCAAGGTGTTGGCAGGTTTGTTTTTGCCTGAGGTTGTTCTTCTCTGCTTGAGGATGTACACTGTCCTGCTGTGTGGCCTTGAGGGCAGTCTGCTGTCTGTGTCCTAATTTCCTTCTTACAACACTGGTCATTTTGGGTGGTGATCCATGTTACCTCAGTTTACCTCTGTTACCTCTTTAGAGATCCTATTTCCAAATGTAGTGCCATTCTGAGATACTGGGGAGTTAGGAAATCAACATACAGCTGTAGAAGGAGGGAAGCAGTGTAACCTATAACATCTCTTATACAATATTTCCCATTAGAAAAGGGCCTGGGGGAGTGAGTGACTGGAGAGATAGCTCAGCAGCTAACAGCCCTGGCTGCTCTTGCAGAGAACTCAGCACCCACATGGCAGCTAATAACCATCTGTAACTCCAGTTCCAGGGGATCCAACGCCCTCTTCTGGCCTCCGTGGGCAACATTGCATATACATGGTGTACTTACATACATGCAGACAAAACACTCATACACATACAATTTTAAAAAATTTAAAAAGGGCCTGGGTTAACAGAGGTCATGGTGGGTAGACTGTGGGGGATGGGCTGAGGGATTGAAGGCAGCAGAAAGGTCCCTAAATTGCCAGTCTTCAACAGACTTGAAAGATGAGACAATTTATTAGTTATGTCTTGGTTTCATTTCTGCTGTTGTGATAAAATGTCCTAATAAAAAGTAAAAACTTAGAGGAGAAATGGTTTGTTTTATCTCATGATTCCAGATCACAGTCCATCAGTGAGGGACAGGAGCTTGAAGTGACAGTGACAGGACCTTGAAGTAGGGGGTCACATCCCATCCATAGTCAAGAGCACAGAGAAATAAATGCATGCGTGCTGAGAACTCAGCAAGTTTTCTCTATTCTTACGCAGTCCAGAGCCCTGTGTTAGTTACTCTTCTGTTGCTGTGATAAAACACCATGACCGAGGGAACTTTTAGGAAGAAGAGTTTATTTGAGCTTATGGTTCCAGGTTCCTGAGGGATCAGAGTCCATCAAGGTGGGGAGGCATTGTGAGGGGGCTGGAGCAGGAGCAGAAAGCTAAGCCCTCACATCGTCACACAGGAACAGGAAGTGAACATGACTGGAAATCCCAGCAAGGTTTAAGAACTCTCTAAGCCCACCCCCAGTGACGTGCTTCCTCCAGCATGGCCACACCTTCTAAGACCTCTGAAAACAGCGCCACCATCTGGGGACAAAATGTCCACATATATGGAGCCTATGGGGGACATTAGCATTCAAACCACCACAAGCCCCAAACAGGGAATGTTGTCCCCTCTTTCAGGCTAGGTCTTCCTACATCAGTTAACATAACTGAGACAATTCCCCAACAGACGTGCCCACAGGGCACTCTGATCTAGGAAATCCCTCAGTGAGGCTTTCTTCTCAGGTGATTCTAGGCTGTTTCCATCTTAGATGACAGTTGGGACTACTTAT
Source organism: Nannospalax galili (assembly GCF_000622305.1). Taxonomy (NCBI): domain Eukaryota; kingdom Metazoa; phylum Chordata; class Mammalia; order Rodentia; family Spalacidae; genus Nannospalax; species Nannospalax galili. Next base: position 203,762 of record NW_008332583.1, read on the forward strand.
CACAAGCCATTTGCTCAAAGTAGTCAACATATGCCAAAACTCATTTTTATCAAGCTGCCTTATTGCTAATGTGTGCTTTTCTTTTCTTTTCTTTTTTAAAGGAAGCCACTGTGTATGAGACTATCTTTGATGGAGAAGCCATTGATCCAGGTGTGGAACTTATATATCTTTTGAGTTAGGCCTGTTTTGCCTATTTGGGTAAATGAAATAATTATTCATTATGCTTTTCAAAATGACTCTGTTAGAGCAAGGTATTTTTAAGGCCAAGCAGGCAATATGAATAACTGAAAGGAATTAGTTAGACAAAAAATCAATTGAATCATCAATGACAGTTAATACCTGGGGGACATCACCATTACTTAGTGCCATCAAATTACTGCCACCTTGAGATAAGGCAGGAATTCAGAATTCAGTGAGTCAACAGGAGCTAGACATCCTCATCATTTCATGAAATCTGCACCTTTAAAAATATAGGTAATGAGCCGGGTGTGGTGGCACACATCTTTAGTCCCAGCACTGAGGAGGCAGAGACAGGTGGATCTCTGTGAGTTTAAGGCCAGTCTGGTCTACATAGTGAGTTCCAGGCCAGCTGGGGCTGCAGGGAGACCCTGTCTCAAAAAGACAAACAAAACAAAACAAAACAAAACAAAAAACAAACAAACAAAAAAAAACCAAAAAACTTTTCAGGCTAAATAAAACACACATTTTTACCCCTTATTATATTTTGTTGTATACCAAACAGTTCCAATCAAAACTTACTATCTTAAAATAGCAAGAGCAAGCATCTTATAACATATTTTAGTATGCCAGGAATAACCTGTATTTTAGTGTTCCAGGAATGTGAGCACATGCCACTTGGGCAGTTCTTTTGCTTTGTGAGGATCAATGGGGTCCCTTTAGTGGTATTCCTCTGGCAGCTGGTCCACAAGCCTGGCATCGTGGAGAGACATTATCCTCTTTCTATCCATACCAACTCGTGACTTCCTCATGCAGTATCTCAGACAGGGTTAATTGGACAACTGTGCATAGCAATTTGGATCCCCTAGATAGAGTTCCAAGAGATAGGAAGGAGGGGCTGTAGTCTTTTGAGTCTGGGCCTGGGAACTTCAGGGCATCAACCTCTACTACAATGAATTGGCTGAGCCATCAGAGTCTACTCAGATTCTAAGTCAGTAGCATTTTGACCCTGCATAAAGATCAAGCTCAAAGACTCTCTAGCCATCTTTAATCTGTCTCCATATCTATAAGCCCAAAACACTGTGGATTTGTAACTCTTGCTGTATCATTTATTGGTTATAAACCCTGAAATTGCAAGGCAGATTGTACCTCCACTTTATAAAACACTTCAGAAGTTTTTATAAGGTTTGAATGTTGATGGAATTAGTGACTTTCCATGTGAACTTGGAGAAAGCATTTAACCTTCCAGAGTCTCCCTTTTCCCAGCTGAAAAGTGGGTATAATGTGGGCTTTGTCTCATGGGGGTGATTCCGAAGTTTAAACATGCCTATAATGAATGTAAGAATCACTTTGTGAAATGTCACGCAACATGAGGCATTAGTCATGAAAGACTCATTGGACTATAATAGCTTGTGATACTGCAGTGGAAGTAAAATCCTGCCAGCTCTGGATGTCTTGGCATGAAATTGATGTTTTATTGCTGACTTCCAGGTTTTCCCTAAAGAAAGTCACCCTCTAAAAATATTTTCTTAAATTAAAAACATATTACTCATTCTAACCTATTGTGTATTAAATAGGCTCTTATGAGTTTCAAATTCCAGTAATTCATTAAAAATGTATATGGACAAATACTGAGTGCTTACTTAGGTCAGATCCCTTTGCTGTACCTACTTCTCCTAATGATGACTGCATTTCATTTCTACATTCCTATGATGGAAGCACTGTTATTGCTCCCATTTTATGGGCATTGAGTCAGAGAGTCAGAGAATGGGTCCTAGTCACATGGCTTTCTTTACTTTCAAAGGCAGAGAGGAAAAGAGTTGATGGAACTCTTAAGGACAGAGACTAAATCTTAAAAAGTAGTGGGGTAGAAGACAGTGACCCAGCATAGAACTGGGAAAATAAACAGCAGACCCCAATCTTATCTAAAGGAATATTGGCAACTGATTGCTGCTAGATGAGGAAGAGCTGATCTTCTTAAAACCAGGAATTCTAGATAGGCTGACTAGATTCAGTGGATGGACAAGCACTGGGGAACGGCTAGGGGCATCAACAACATAGTGGACAGTAAATGGGATGACAGAGTATATGGGCTCCAGTGGGAATTGGGGGGAGGCTACGGGAGGGTACCATTTGGGATGTGGGTATATAGATGAATAAGATTGTTTGGGATGTTCTGTATGAAATACACACACACACACACACATACACACAAATCAGAAATAAAAATCCAAGTTATATATGAGGAAGAAGCATAAAAATTTGCTTCATATTAATTAGTAGAGGTGATAAACATTGCCATTGAAATCTACCTGATGACTTTATATGCACACTCAGGTGCCAAGGAGCTCAGAAAGTAACTGACTGTGACTAGTAATAATCAGATACATGGAGATTAGAGATGTATGTTTTTTATGTATGAAACAATATATTTTAAAATGAAATGGAGATCATTTTTAAAGGTTAAAACCTCATTCAACTTTATATATTATAGAGTTCAATATTGTCTAAGTGTATTAATTCAACTGTGAACCTAAAAATTTACAGCCAATTTTGAAAGAGATGCATCTTTGCTCTGGAAATGATTACTGAGTATGTTAATGCTGTAATGAAATGCTTCTTCTAATCATGTGGTTATTAAATAAATAATTAAAAATTTAAAAGTAGTGGGGTAGAAATAGATGGGGAGGGAGAGTGGGGTCTCCAAGTCCAAGAGCAGCAAGTTTAAGTGGCACTAAGCAGGGAGTGTCTGGTACCAGACTTCCTGGTGTTAGACTAGCAGAACAGCCTGCAGCAGACTCCAGGCCCTCTCTAGGTCTTTTCCTACTGTGTTACTTTTATGGTTGTTGTTATTATTTTGAAGTGCTGGGGGCTGAACCTGGGGGCCATGCATGTGCTAGTCAAGTGCTCCATCACTGAGCTACAACCGAAGCCCACTACTTTATCATTATTATTGGAAGTAATTAAAGTTACTTTACACCATTTCTTGTTTCCTTCTAATTAGAAAAATGTATGCATTTAATCAATACTTATTTAGCACTTAACCATGTACCAGGCTTCTTGTACTTTATAAACATTACTCTATTTAACTTTTATTATGCTAAATACACATAACACAAAATTATTTTTTACCATAAAACATTTTAATCACTGTGGTGTGTGTGTATGTGTGTGTGTGTGTGTGTGTGTGTGTGTGTGTGTGTGTATGTGTAGGTTTTATTCAGTTGCTCTCTACCTTGCTAGTTGTGATAAGGTCTCTCACTGCACCTGGAGCTCACTGATTCAATTAGACTGGCTAGTCAGTGAGCTCCAGGGATCCACCAGTCTCTACATTCCCTTGCCCCCAGCACTGGAGATACAAGTGCATGTCTTTGTGTTCAGTTTTTAAAAAATATTTATATTTTTAATTTTTAACTTGACAAGTTTTGTATGAAAATTTCACATATACTTATAATGTGTTTTGATCAAATCCAACCCCTTTTCCTCTTCTCCACTACCACCTACTCCCCCAGCACTTTGCCTTCCCAAATTCATGTAGTCTCTTTTAAAAACCCACTGAGTCCTTTCAGTGTTGCTTGTGTGTTCATGGGTGTGGAACTGTCTGCTGGAGCACGAGTAACCTGTCAGTGATGGCATCCCTGAGGAGAACTGACTTTCCCTTCCCCAGCAGCCCTCAGTTGCTACTTTGCCCCTCCCATATCTGTGCTGGGATTTTGACCAGCTTGATCTTGTGCAGGTCTTGTGCATGCTGTCTGAAGCCTCTATGAATTTATGAGTGCAACTGCATTGTCATGTCCAGCAAATACTGTTTTGCTGCAGACTTATACTCCCTCTGACTTTTAGAATCTTTCCTCCTCCTCTTTGTAGATGATCCCTGAGCCTTGGCGGGAGGGGGTATGATATAGCTTTCCTATTTAGAGCTGAGTACTCCACAGTCTCTTACTCTCTGCATGTTGACCAGTTGCAGGTCTCTATATTAATTGCCATCTACTATAAAAAGAAGCTTCTCTGTGAGGGTAGATAGATGCATTAATCTATGAGTATAAAGATAAGAATTTAGGGCAGTTAATTATGTCAATTTAGCGGAATGATAGTGCTGGCTTCTCCTCTAGGGCCTATGACATAGTCAACAATGGAATTTTGGCCCAGTTAACAGTACCAGGCTTGTGTTCTGTCTTGTGGAGCAGGCTTTAAATTCAATCAGAAAGTGGTTGGTTATTTCCAACCAATCAGAAAGTAGTTGGTTACAACTATTGTACCAGTGGGTCTGTCTTGCCAGCTCATTTGTTATTGTAGATTGCAGGGTTTACAACTGGATAAGACTATTGATTACCTTTCTCTCCCAGTAGTATGCATAGCATCTTTTGTTACTATGAAAGCTAACTGATAGAGGTGAAATTCCCAGGTCAGTACCAACTTGATTTCTTCATGTCATGTCTCATGTGTGTGGTGTCTTTAGTAATAGGGCCTTACCATCAAGTTCTGGAGGGTAACTAAGAGCAATGGCAATAGTAATCTTTGGAGTGCATAGGACGCCAATGACCAATGACTTAAAGAGAAGTAACTCATACTTGCCACTGGGCTTTTGTTTTGATAGCCTATGGTGTCTTGGGGGAGGCATTGCCCTCCCCTCCCTCCTACTAAAGGGTGACTCCATTTAAATTCCTTTTACATATGTGTATTTTTTTTAAATGAAGCTTCTAAAGTAGCAGGTTTCCACATGACTTTCTCAAAGGTCTTTAGTGTTAGTTCTCTCTCCCAATACGCCCTCTTTTGTTTTTAAATATTTTATTTATTATTTTTATTTTATGTGTATGAGCATATTGTCTGCATGTACATAAGTGTACATGTGTTGTGCAATGTCCACAGAGGTCAGAAGAGGGTGTTGGATCACCTGAAACTGGAGTCGCAGACAGTTGTTAGCTGCCGTGTGGGTGCTGGGAATTGAACCTGGGTCCTCTGCAAGAGTAGCCAGTGCTCTCAACCTCTGAGTCAGCTCTCCAGCCCTCATTCTCCCTCTTTTACCCTGCCCTTCCATTCCCCACCCTATTTATCCTTTCCTGTTCCACTATTCTGCTTTCCCCTCTCTTCCCACCTGCATTTACCCCCCTTCCTTTGAAGTCCCTCCCTCCCCATGGCTCCTTACTAGTTTCCTGCCTTTTATGGATATTGCAATTTAAACACACATATCTAAAGATTCAAAGGTAGTATCCACACATGAGGGAGAACTTGGTGTTTGTCTTTCTGGATCTGAGTTACTTCATTGAGAATGATAATTTATAGCTCCATATATTTACATGTAAATTTCATAACTTCATTTTTCTTTAAAGCTGAATAATATTTCATCACATATATGAACCATATTTTCATTATTCATCCACCCATTGATGGACATCAAGGTTGTTTCCATTTCCTGGCTATGGTGAATAGAGCCACAGTGAATCTGGGTGAGAAAGTATTGCCATCATAGGAGCTAGAGTCCCCTGGGTATGTGCCTAGGAATGGTATAGCTGGGTCATATAGATCTATTTCTAGCTTTTTGAGGCACCTCCACACTAGTTTCCATAATGGTCTCTCCATTTTGTGTGTCTATCAGCAGGTAATAAGTGATCCCCTACCCCCACATTCAAGTCATCATTTGCTGTCTTTTTAAAAAACCTTAGCCATTCTGACTATATCTTCAGAATTGAAATCTTGTGTTCAGAGACATTACTTTGGACTGAAGTAAGAGGAAATCTCCAAATAGTTTTAATTTACATATTTGTGATGGCTAAGGATGTTGAACATTTAAAAAATATTTCTCAGTCATTTATATTTCTTCTTCTGAGAATTCCCTGTTTCTTTCCATGTCCCAATTTTTAATTGGGTTGCTTGTTTTCTTGGTGTTTGGTTTTTTGAGTTCTTTGTATATTCTAGCCACTAACCCTTTGCCATATTATGTATATGGGGATCTGAAGTCAGGTCCTCATGCTTGTACAGCACCTCACCACCTGCGCCATCTCCTCAACCCCCTGAATCAATTTTAGATGAACAGTTCTGTGGTGGTGTCTACACATTCACACTGCTGTGTACCCATTACTGCAGTCTATCTTCATGAGTCCATCCTCCTCACTGAGACGTTATGCCAACATTCCCATCCCTCTTTCCACTTGGCCTACGATAACCAATATTATACTTCTGTCTTTATGAAGTTGACTATGCTGCGTAAGTTCTCTAAGTAGAATCCTGCAATATTTGTTTATTTGTTATTGTTTATTCCACTGAGTGTAATGTTGTCAAGTGTCACCCATGTTTTAGCAAGGGTCAGAATTTCCTTCTATTTTTGTTGGATGACACTCCATAGTACGTATACAGCATGTATTGTTCACTATTCATTTATCAGTGGACCCTCATGTTGCTCTTCCTTTTGGCTAATGTAAATAATGCTGCTATGCACTTTTAAACTTTATCATGATTATTTTTTGCACACTGAAACAGTTTATATGTGACTATGTAGTTACAGACATATCACAAGATTTTCTAGATTATTTCTAATGTCAAATTATAACAAACATGGGGGGCTGGAGAGATGGCTCAGCGGTTAAGAGCACTGGCTGCTCTTGCAGAGGACCTAGGCTCAGTTCCCACATGAAGGGTAACAATGGTCTGTGATTTCAGTTCCAGGGGATCTGATGGTCCTTTCTGGCCTTTGCAGGCATTGCACACATATGGTACACTTACATTCAGGCAAACACTCATACACAGAAAATTTTATTGAAATTTTGTGTATTTCATAGAGTATATCTTAATCATATTTAGACCGTCTCCCCATCTGCAATCCCCCCATAACCCCCCCTCCCATTTCATGTATTCTGTCACATATGTTAAGACCTGTCTGGTCAAGCATTTGTACTCAGATGTCCTTTAGTGCAAGTTCATCCATGAGTCTAGTCAGCCTATCTAGTATCACTCCCTTAAAGAAGATCAATTCCCCCACACCCAGCTGTCAGTCACAGTTCCACTTGAAGGGCCAATTTTTAAATACACATAAAATCACATGTAGGAGTCCTGTCCAGAGACATGTGCTCTGCAGTCTCTTATTGTCTACACTTTGGCCAGTTGTGACCTTCTTTGTTCATCACACTCTGTTGCAGGAGGAAGCTGGTAAGAGTTGAGAGATGCATTAGTATTCTCTCTACCCCCTGTTCCATGAGCCTTTGGTGTAGAGGTTCCATTGTTGATGTGTTACTTAGGGTATCTCTCAGACATGTGTTTTCTGTGTGTGATCAGTTGTGGAACTCTGTAACAGCTAATTGTACTTAAAACCCTCTCAATGGGAGGGAACTCATGTGTGGTACTGTAAACATAACCAAATACACATAATTGGTAAAGAGAGAGAAGCCAAACTTGTCACCCTCTGGGCTATATAGCAAATGTTCAGTAAACATTGTGTGCTGAGTGAATGTTTTTCAAGTTTGTCATAATTTGCTATTCCTATTTTGTGTGTTTTCTTTTCTACAGTCTCTGGTAATGTGTATGAATATAACAGCAGAACGGGTGCAAGGAAATGGAAGAGGCTCCCTCAGCACCAGGAAGAGTCCTTTGAGAACCTACAGGCCCATCCCTTGGAGGAATCAACAGCCTTAAAAGTTCCTGTGTATCAATAGTGCCTCTGAATGATGGCATGTGGGGCATGTGTGTGTGTGTGTGTGTGTGTGTGTGTGTGTGTCATGTTGCCTGTAATGGGTATGATAGGTTTTACTTGGCTATCTAAAATTAAACTGTAGACTCGAGGTCAGGGCTTTGTAGGTGTTTACAGCTTTCTGCAATCTTGCAGTTCAAAGTACCTGAGAGAGGCCAGCAAGGGGTGTCAGCTTTGGGTCTCTGGCTGTGTTTTACTAAAAGTTAGAAACTAAATCTGTATGTAGTCTTCGCTGTACTCTGTTCAGTGCCTGGACACTCCATTAGATCAGACACTTTATTTTACTCATTGCTGTACGCACCATGCATGCTTGGCACAGAGTAGGACTCCACATCATACCTATGTGGTGACTAAATTAATGTAAATGTATGAATTTAAATCTCCTGTCTTAATTCAAATCACTTATTCCAGTGTGACTCCCAGAACAGAAA
>NW_008332583.1:212183-213263 GCF_000622305.1 Nannospalax galili
ACTTGAAAACATTACTTATTAATGACATGCTAAGGAAATGTCAGAATCAAGGTTTTTAAGAGCTGTGTACTTAGACAAAATTTAAAATATATATGGGCTTGCTTTTATTTTTATTTGTTTATTTAATTTTGACTTGAGACAGGGTTTCACTATGTAGCCTAGTGTGACCTAGAACTCACTATGTAGTCCAGGCTGGCCTTAAACCACAGAGATCTACTTGCCTCTGTCTCCTGAGTGCTGTTATTAAAGGTGTGAGCTTTAATAAAGTCAAACATACTTGACTTCATATAGGCTTTCTGATGACCTCTGACCTGGATATCAGAATACATAACAGCTAGAGATTATATGTGTTGTGGATGGAGAGGGTAAACCCACATTTACTCCAAAATAAAGTTTGGCTTGGGATGATCTTTACTTTTAATGACTCTATCCAAAGTAGTGAATGCTATGAGCAATCACTTAATACTTGAATCTGAAGATACTAGGGATTTGAATCAAATGCCTTGACAGTCATCTCCCTCTTCTGTAGAGCCTGATGAGAAAAATGGAATAATTAAAAAAAACAAGGATTTTAATATTTAATATTCTCTCTCTCTGTCTATGTCAGCAAAATAAGCTGTCTGCTTTATGATCATAATGCTGACATAAGTAGATAGAGTCACTGGTTTTGTGAATTTGGTCATGTCTTTACAAAAACTTTCTCTTTTCTGTTTGTCTTAGATGGAGATTTTTTACTTTTTTTCCCCTCAAGAAAAGGAAAGTATAACCAAAGAGTAAAGTCATCAGTATATTTCTTTCAAGGGATTATTACACTTCCAAGACATTAGGCTTAAGTCTATATAAAAAGTTATTTAGAGCTGGGCGTGGTGGCACATGCCTTTTATCTCAGCACTTGGGAGGCAGAGGCAGGTGGATCGCTGTGAGTTTGAGGCCAGCTTTGTCTCCATTAGCGAATCTAGGCCATCTGCGGTTACAGGGAGACCTTGTCTCAAAAATGACCAAAAAAAAAAAAAAAAAAAAAAAAAAAAAAAAAAAAATGGGGGCTGGAGAGATGGCTCAGGGGTTAACTGCACAGATTAC
>NW_008332583.1:213837-226993 GCF_000622305.1 Nannospalax galili
GAAGACCCAAAAGAAAAGTAGCCAGTTTCTTGTCTAAAACTCAATGTCCCTGGGCCTCTTAGCAACATACTGTGTTACAAAGGCCAGAAGTGTCGAAAATATTTGGGAGCTTTTATCTAATCCTTAAAAGATTTTAGGGTTACCTCTTCAGAGGGCAGAATGTTAGAGTAGCCAAAAGCCCCATTAAAAAAATAAATCAATCAAAGAAGAAGAGAGAGTACATGAAGTTATCAGAAAAAGGTGTTGGGGAGTTATGGGAGGAGTTGGAGGGGAGGGAGTGAGCACGGATTTGATCAAAACACCTTATATGTATGTATGAAATTCTCAATAAATTATTTATTTCAATAAAAAAGAATTAGATAAATTGCTTGCTTTTTATAACTTTTTGCTGTTAACCAATCAAACTGCAACTGCTGTAACTCACTGACCAAGGTATAAAAATGTTAGAACTTTCCCTTTGGGGTCCAGACTTTGAGACTTAAGTCCTCTGGACCAGGCTGCTGCCTTAAATAAAACCTGCTTCATGAACCTTCCCGGGGTCTGGCCTCATTCCTGCTATACCTTTGCACAGATTCACAGTCCAGGGAGACCCACCTCCCAAGAGCAAGCACCTGAAAACAAGCAGGCATCTGGTGCTCACTGACTTGGCTGGACTGGATTCTCTTGCCTCCCTCTCTGTAGGGCTGGGTTTCTAGGGGTGCTCCACTGTGCCCAGCTTTCTACATGGATGCTGGAGACTGAACTCACATCCTCATATTTGTGTGGCAAACACTGACCACCTGACCCACACCTCCAGTCCTCACTACCTTATTCTGTCTCCTAGTTGAATCATGAGAAGCAGCCACAAGTCTTCATGTGGCAGGGCTTTCCAACCTGCAATCTTGAGGCACAGGAACACAGAAGGTGTTGCTCTGGGCCGATCTAAGTTAGAATTGACTGGTAACTAGAGCTGCAACGTCTGTGAAAGGTCCGTCCTGCCCATTTCCAGATGGCATGATCATTCCCTACCAGGGGAGAGATCACAGATTGTCTGGGAAAGTGCTCTCCACTCTCTCTCTGGTTCAATTAGGAATTGATGGATATAGATGTGTGAGTCTCCAACTGCTGCCACCTGGGCTTTTAGGCGAAAACGCAAGCACTTACAAACTTTCTTTTCAAAGTCTGGAGCAGATCAATTTGTATTGGATCTGCTTGAGCCAAAGCAAAACAAAACAATAAAATTGGTCATTTGGTGTTTGTTTTCAACACAAACACAGGCTTGTTTCAACTTGTCTGGCAGTTTGGGATTCCAGTTGCAAACCTGCCAAGAGTAAATGCCTGGAATGGAAACAGTCTGGGGGAGATGTTGGGAGGGAAGTCTTTCAGGGACCAGCCTCTGAAATTGAAGCTTTGTCTGTGCCCCTAGCAGCTTAACCTCCAAACTACGTTCTCATTCCTCTTGGAGTGATACGTCCAATTTAACAACAACGGTTATATCAGTTTGCTGAGGTTGCCATTGCAAGTTACCACAAACTGAGTGACTTAAAAGAACAGACTTCCAGCCTACACTGCTCTGGGAGCTAAGATGCTAACGCGAAGGTGTGAACAGGTGAGGCTCTGGGGACAAAGTAGTCCTGCCTCTTACAACCTCTCCTAGCTCAGTATCCTTGGACTTGAGGCACACCTCTCTAATGTCTGTCTACAGCCACCCAGAACCTTTTCATTTATGTTTCTGTCAAATTTTCTTCTATGATGCTTTTGTCATTGTTCTTGGTTCAATTTTTCTTTGGTCTTTTCCACTTCACTCTAATAAGGTACTAGTCTTTGGGTGTAGGGTCTGTTTGGATAACCAGGATGACTTCATCTGAAATACTGTTTCCGAGTGAGATCCTGGTCACAGGTTCTAGGAGTTAAGACATGGGCATATATTTTTTTTGGGGGGGGGTGTCACTATTCAATCCCCTATGGTGATTTTAAAAGACTTTCATATGTGTCCCGGTCAGGCCTGTTGGCTCCTGCCTATAATCCTAGTATTTGGAGGTGAAACAGAAGGATCACCATGAGTTTGAGGCTAGCTTGGTCTACGTAGTGAGTTCCAGGCCAGTCTAAGCTACAGAGTGAAACCCTGTCTCAAATGAATTTTCACTCATTCAGTCACTCAGGGTGCGTGTGTGTGTGTGTGTGTGTGTTAGATCAATTTAAAATTTCTGATAGAAAATTTGACCATTTTAGTTTCATTGAATGCATACTCTGTACCAAGAACTTTTCAAAGCTTTTGATCAGTAAAAATGCAAATATCGATTTGGCAAATTCATTGCTTAGAAGTGCTATGAAGCCACACTTACGAAAGAGCTACAGGATTGATTTAGATGGTTGCTCATGGTAGCACTGCTTAGAGAAATCAGCTTGATAAACATTCATGTATTCTTTACTACGGGGGTCGGGTGGGAAATCAGTGTCCACGTTATGGAATGTATGATGTTGAAAAAGAAGCAGGCATCACTGATACGAAGATAAGTAGTAAAGTTGGTAAACTGCAGTATTTAAAAAAATATCAACAATACGTGTTCACGAGTGTTGGCATGACATAAACTTTAAATAGAGGTAAGAAACCCAGGAACTGTTAGATTAATTATCTTTCTAGAGCAATCCTGGGGGAGGGAAATGCAGAGGGCAAGGGAGCCTTTTCCTTTCATGGTTTTATGAAAACTGAATTTTCTGACCTTATGTACATATTGTATTATTATTAATGAAATTGGTAGAGATTATTTGCTCATTATAATTTAAGACATTTTCATTTTAATCTCTCTCTCTCTCTCTCTCTCTCTCTCTCTCGCTGTATGTATGTGAGCATGCATATGCACAGGCTTGTGCCACAGCATGAGGGATGGAGGGCCAAGGATAATTTTGGTGTTGGTTTTCATCTGCTATGTTGTTTGAGATAATCTTTTTTTTTTTTTTTTTTTTTTTTTGAGACAGGGTCTCCCTATAGCCCCAGCTGGCCTGGAACTCGCGATGTAGACCAGGCTGGCCTTGAACTCATAGAGATCCACCTGCCTCTGTCTCCCAAGTGCTGGGATTAAAGGTGTGCGCCACCACGCCTGGCTTGAGATAGTCTTTTACTGTTCATTGTGTGTGCCAGGCTAGTTAGCCTGGGAGCTTTTAGGGAGTCTCTTGTCTCTGCCTCTCATCTTGCTGCAGGAGCACTGGGATTACAGACATGTGCTACCACGTCCATCTTTATGTGAGCATTGGGATTTGAACTCAGGTCCTTACAATTGTGCAGTATGTGCTTTATTCATTGACCTATCTCCTCAGATTGAGCATTATTTTCTTTTAAAATATAATTTATTCCCAGAATTCTGAAATCTTACTAGATTCGGAGACTTTCGAATAATGTGAGCTCTGGTTCCAAGTCCCTCTAGTGTTTGGGGTATTTTCTCTCTCAGTTGTAAAATTATTATTGCTTTTTCATGCTTGTTTTTCTCCTGGCCTATAGAAACTTTGGATCTCAGGACTTAGTAGCCACATCTCTAATTTTTTTCATGATTTCCATCTCATCCATTTTTTGATCCACTGTTTTAAAGATATCGTTCATGGATCTTTTTGAATCTTACCTGTGATTTCTTCAGTTTTAGGTCATGAACTGTCTTCTTAAGTTTGAAAATCATAGTTTTAGGAAGAGGTGCATGTATTCTGTACCCATGTGTGAATACATGTGGGAAGAAGGTATGTACAGGTGCACATTATGCATGAATCTGAGCTCCCATGTTTCTGCTGAAGTTGTTTCCTGCCTCCTCTAACAGTTCCATTTCAGTAGGGGTCTGTTCTGAATATTTTATTTGCTCTGTCTTAGGGTTCTTGGCTACCTTTTCAGGGGTGGCTCTTGGGTTTTTTGTAACTTTTCAGTCTGCTTTGTGATTGAGATCAAGTTGCTGCAGACCTCTCTGAGCTGTGGGCATAGGCACTGACATCTCTGCCTACGTGAGCTGACAGTCCAGGGAAGCAGGCCATCAACTCTGTAATGACAACTGAAATTCCTCTGCTCTCTCAGTTCCAGCAATAAGAAACCTTATCGTACATCTTGTCAGGTCTTCAATAGTCTTTGGCATCAGGGAGATGTGGAGTCACTTGTTGGTTCATGTCCTGGAGGGGAGGCCCAGCAAACTTCATACCCCAGGGAGGAAGCCTTCTTTTTATGCATTTGCCCCAGGGCGCCCTGTGCTGGTCCTTAGGTTCTCTTCTGGTCCAGAGACTGACGATCCTGTCAGCTTTTCAGTGATGTCCTCAGGTCCTTGCCAATAAACCGTGTACAGCTTCCTCATCCCCACACAGCATAGAAAACAATACCAGTCAACCTGTAGATACACAAGTCACACCAGTATAAACAGATGTGTTCATCTGGGGCCAACCTAGGCCAGTGCTTCTGCACCCTGCCCTTATACCTGTGCTCTGTCACAATAAGTGGTCAGTCACTGGTCTTATGCAACAATAACTAATTCATACCAGAAATAAAGGTGAGATGATGCCTTCCTATAGCCTTTCTATATTTAAAAACACATATAAAAATAAGCGTGATTAAAATTTGAACCTGAAGAAAACATTTAAGATATGAGGAGAGATATGCCATAAATTTCACGTAAATGAAGTTGTAGGATCTGGGTAAAAAATGATTCATAGACTACATTATCTGCTGGAAGATTTATCCCATAATGCCTGGCCCAAGAGAAGGGCCTAACAAATAATAACCTCGGAAATATCTCTAGTTAAATCCTGTCTGATGAAGGTGAATTTCTTGTGCAGCATTCCTGTGTGGGTCCTGCGTCTCCGTAACATTGTCTGCATGGGGAGCTCACTCTTCACCAGCTGCTCCCTGCTTTGTGGAACAGCGATAATAATGAGAATTATTTTATTAAAGCAGAGAAGCAATCAAATTGATATTGTGAAATATGTGCTAAAGAACTTAAAAAAAATCACTTTTCCACCCATGAAGAAGCAACCTTAGGCCGCACAGTCTTATGAGTTAACAGAATTGTTGACTCAGACACGTGCCTAAGAGCTTGCACTGGGCACTGCTATCTACTGTTTGTTCTAGTTCCAGCATTACAGAGCTTTGCCTATAATAAATGATTTACTTTAAGTTGGAAAAAGTAAAATGATCCCTTTTGGATTAAAATTACACAGGAATGTAATTAACAAATTTCATTTGTGAGTTTACAATTTCAGCTCTCCATGGAAGGCTTTAAATAAAAAACACTGGCAGTTTGATTGTGTTCTTGATATATCATTGTCGTTGCTACCAGCATACATGACTATAGGGTCAGTTTGGATACCCCATTGGTCCTGAAACAAATTTAGTTTGTGTTTACTACAGTGAATTATAGTATTAGTTTTCAACACTTCTTTGCTTAACATGATGCAATGTTTTTAAATTCACCAATCACTTTGTGGGTAATAATTTTGAGGATAAAACTAATAATTGAAAACCTGGAGTGGTGGTGCACGCCTTTAATCCCAACACTCAAGAGGCAGAGGCAGGCAGATCTCTGTGAGATCGAAGCCAGCCTTGTCTGCATAGTGAGTGCCACGCTAGCTGGGGCTACAGGGACATAGGGTCTCTGTCTCAAAAAGAGAAACAAACAAACAAACAACAAAAACCCAACTATCAATTAAGGTCTTCAAATTTCTCATATTTTTAATTTTAAAAAATGTGAAGACCCAAATTAGTTTATATAAAATGATTTGCAGAAATGCATGCTATATGCATGCTAGCAATAGTCTCTAGTCCCGCTATTGTTACTGGCTGTGTGCCTTCTATTCCTGTCTGCACAGAAATCTCCTTTCGGTCACATTCATTTCCCCTTTTCTAGACAGATTCTGAGTGTAATTGTATTAGCCACTTTTCTGTTGCTGTGATAGAAACACTGACCCAAGCAATTTAAAGAAGGAAGAGTTCATTTGAGCTTACGGTTCCAGGGGAAATTACAGTCTGTCATGGCGGGGAGGCATGGTGGCTGGAGGTGGCTGGAGTAGGAGCAGCAGAAGCTAAGCTCTCACAGCATCACGCAGGCACAGGAAGCAAGAGAGCAACTGGAGATCTGGCAAAACTTAAGAACTCTCTAAGCCCAGCCCCAGTGACGTGCTTCCTCCAGGATAGCCATACCTTCTAAAACCTCCCAAAACAGTGCTATCATCTGGTGACAAAATGTCCAGATATGTGGAGCCTGTGGGGGACATTTTCATTCAAACCATCACTGTAATCAAATCATAGATGTAATATGCCTCTGGCAATAAGCCCTCTCCTCCCCTGACTTCCACCGTCAAGGCTAGGGAAGCTTAGAGATGAGGGGTTGGTGGAATCTCAGAGGCTCGTTCATTACAATATGGGGCTTTTCTAGTTAGGGTCATAGAGACCGAAATGTGGAAATGTGAATAGAAAAGAAAAGACAAAAAGAAATGTCAGCCTGACAGCTTCAGGGCTGAAGTCCTCAACCATTCAGAGATTTCCCTTCTGTTATGTTGCAGTATCATGCTTGGTACACAGTGACCACTTAATAACCCAATGTGGAATAAACAAAGGAGGAGCGTGGGATTTTTCATCAGAAACCCAAAGGATGCTTCTGCTTTATGGTTTGAATGTAGAATATCCCCACAGCTCGTGTGTTTGAACTCTTGGCCCCCAGGTGATGGTGCTGTGTTGGGAAGTTGTGGGAGCCACGGATTGTAGAAGTGGATCACTGAGGGTGGGTTTGGGAGGGTTATAGCCCAGCCCGTTTCCAGTCCAGATTTTCTCCTTCCTAGTCAGTAGCCCTGTGAGAAGCTGTTTCAAGCTCGATCTACCACAGACCAAGCCATGCCAGCTGCCAGTCCTTCCTTGCACTCCCTAAAATGGTGAACCAAAACAAATCCCTTCTAAATTGCTTCTGCTGGGTGTTTTATCACAGGATGAGAAAAGCAACAAATAGATTAACTTGAATGCTTTTTTGGTTTTCTAGAAGACCCAACTGGTTTTCAAGTCTTGTCTTGATATCACGATTCTGGACCTTACCCATTGACTTCTAATTCTAATATAGAGTTGCCAAATGTCTGACATAGCTTCTGTTCTGCACATGGTTCATGGCAGACATTACTAATGGAGTGTGGCATTCCTTTAGCTGAGAAATGGAAGGACCTGTGGTACTCATAGAGATGGACAATCCAAACTGTCTTTCCAGGAAAAGCTTACACTCCAAAGACAGGGCGTATAAGTCAAAGGCAGTCCAGTTGTTAACTTATGGAGGTCAACCTCAGCTGCACTGTGTTCTCTAACTGAAAGTTGTGCCTTTCCTGGGATAGTCTTCCTAAGGATAGTCTGAGCGGTGGATGACTAGGAGAGGGTGTTAGTTATAAAGGCCCAGCTGCTCTAGGCCTCTGTTGGCAAGCTCTTTTGAGAAACACTGGCTCCAGAGCTCTCCATGTTGGTGGGCTTTATCAGACTTGCACTGTGTGATTGTTTGAATGAGAATGTCCCCCATAGGCTCGAGTATTTGAACACTTTGTCCCCAGTTGGTGATGCTGTTTGGGAGGTCATGGAATCTTTAGGAGGTGTAGGCTTGCTGGAAGAAGTGTGTCACTGTCAGTGGGCTTTGAGAGTTCATAGACTTGGTCCACTTCCAGTTTGCTGTCTGTGCTTCGTGTCTACTGTTGAAGACATGAGCTTTTGGCTTCATGCTCTGGCCCTCTGCTGCCGTGCCTTCCCTACCATTATGGACTCTCCCTCTGGAACCGTAAGCCCAAATAAACTCTTCCTTTTATGAGTTAGTTGCCTTGGTCATGGAATTTTATCACAGCTGCAGAAAAGTTTCCTGCTTTTATTTATTTTCTCCTGTATCCAATCCTACCTCTTTTCTCCCTTCTTTTCATGGGAGTTGATTACTAATAAACATCTCGTGCATCAGACTCTACCTATAGGTGCTATCAGAGCAGCCAAACTGGAAGTCTCTGCCAACACACTGGAGCTGGCATACACAACTGGCTTCCTTTCTGTGCCCATCCCAAGTGATGCTCGCTGTAAAGTGTTATAATCTAAACCAGCAGAACATTCACAGACTTTGTTTTGGCCTGCTGGTCATGTATCAGCTAGATGGGACATTTCTAGAAAAAAAGCATACCTTTCTTCAAAGCATCTAAATAATTTCCTTCACTGTCCCACATGGGGTTTCTCAACCTTGTGCTATTGACGTTGGCTGCTCTGTGCATCATAGGACTGTAAGACGCATCCTTCCACCTATGAGATGTCAGCAGGACCCTCCTCTCACAGACCTTGCCAAATGTCTTTAGGAGAGGGGAAAAGTAGTCCGTTAGGAATTCTGCCTGGGGAGGCAGATTCTAGGTAAAGGAAATGGATTTCTTAGCATGTCTTGAAACAATTCCTTTTTCCTGGTCTCAGATACTGGTCTGAACTCTTTTCTTGGAAAAGGGGACAATGACTTGAATTAATCATCAAGCAGACAGAATGTTTGATGGCGCTTTTAACAGCTTGTCTCCCAGTTAACAGGGTTGAATTCCTAAAGAGTCTGCTGGCAGCTGTGTGGGGTCTAGTTTCTGGACCCTATGCCCTGTGAGGTCCCTTGGAAGGGCCACTTGCCTCCACACAGCCTGCAGGTGGGTGGTGGCTTCTGCTTTCCCAACTGGGAGAGGCTGCACTCCTCATGCTGATGAGAGTACTGAGAACTGGTTCTCTGTGTTTGGGGCGGATTTGAAATTCAAGGACTCAAAAATCCTTTACTTATAAGCTAAAGAAGCAATGGCTTTCATGGGAATTTCTAAAAATAACTAGCATTTAAAACTTGTTGGAGTGGGCCGGGGAGATGGCTCATTGTGACTGCTCTGGCAGAAGACCAGGGTTCCCAGCACTCACATGGTGGCTCACAGCCACCTGTAATTCCAGTTCCAGAGGTCTCATGCTCTCTTCTGGCCTCTGTGGGCATTGCATGCATATGGTACACTTATATACATGCAGGCAAAACACTCAAAATAAAAACCAATCGAATTTTTTTTTTGACAAGATCAAGTGCATTTGGGGTGTTATGGCCTTTGCTTAAAAGTCTATAACACTTGGCATTCCCATGCGATCTCCCATCCAAGTACCATGGGAGGGAGGGAACTCAATAGAGGAGAGATGGTGGGAGGTAAGAGTTATTGATGGGAAGGTGAGGAAAATGGGGGCGATTAGACTGGGGAGGGAGGAAGGAGGTTGGATGGGGGAGAGAGATGAATGGAGCTTGGTGGCATGGAAAGCCAGAGGGAAATGTGTTGGTTCGGGAACCTTCTGATAAACACACATATGGTGTCTTAACATTAGTGCATGTGTATACCTGGGGGCTATTTAGCAAGGAATACAGAACCAGACAAGAGAGACCTCCCTTTGAGTTGTTGGTCAGAGTAGCCCAAGAGACTCCCAAAATAACACAGGCTATTGCCACAACCCTTGATTACCTCCCAGAACATGAAGGTAAGACCCTACTGCTGAAGACAGGATGTACTTAGGATACAGGACTTGGAGCTTTGGAGCAGGAACTGACCTGGAAGCTTTCTCCCTGAAGATTAGTTCTTATAGTTCTAGAGGACACTATGCAAGCTGCTAATGGATAAAATCAATCAACAGTCCAACTCAGCTCTAAAGTCTAATAATCACAGTGATTGGCACAGCAAACTACCTCTACTGGTGCAGTAATGATACTGTTTTTTTTTGGGGGGGGTAATCAAGAGCTATTTAGTTGGACTTAAAGCCCTCTCATGAAGGAACTCATGGGTGGCCTTGTACATATAGCCAAATACACATGAGAGTCCATAGATCCTAGAGAAAACCCTATCTCTGTCATATCTCCAAGCAAATGAAATTTCTTACTGTATGCTAAATATGGATCCTTACATTTACAGACAAGTGTACTATATACCACTCATCAAAGAAGTTTCTTTTTGCAATAGATGGAGGTTATTACAGAGTTACCCAACTGGTCCCACACAGAGAATATATGTCTGAGAGATGCCCAGCCCTAGGTGACATGTCTACAGTGGAACCGCTATACCTAAGCTCATGGAACATAGCAGAACAGGGGGTAGGGAGAATACAAATACATCCCTCAGCTCTTACCAGTGAAGTTTCTTTATACAATAGAGTGTGATGCACACAGAAGGCCACAACTGGCTAAGTTTTAGTGAATAAGAGACTGCACCTCACCCACCCACAGCTCAGGGACCATTGTGGAAGAGGGGGTGGAAAGATTATAAGAGTCACTAGAAGATTGCTCATGTGAACTTGTGGCAATGGTGGTATAGTGCACAAGACTCATGCTGACTCAATCAGACAAGGGCCCAGTGTGGAGGGAGAAAAATGGGCTGTGGGTTCCAGCCCTAGCTTGGGAACTGTTGGCCACTGATTACTGCTGCATGAGAAGAACATATCTTCTTTACGATTTTTAGATAGGCCTACTAGACTCCAGTGGATGAACTTGCACCGAAGGATATCTTGGTGCAAATGCTTGACTGGATAGGACTTATCATATATGACAGAATGCATGAGGTCCAGTTGGGGGGGTATGGAGGGTGTGGATGGGAGATGGAATCTAAACTTGATTAAGAACTTGAAATGCACAAAAAATTGAATAAAAATATTTTTAGAAAATTTGAAACTTGTTGGAATACTTGGGGTTGTGTCCAAGTCAAAGCAGCATATACAAAGGACCTTCACTTTAGCTGTTCTGTTTCTACCCTTTTTTTCTTTTTAAAAATATTTTATTATTTTTTTCCAGTTAATTATTTATTTAATAACCACATACTTAGAAGAAGCATTTTATTACAACAGCA
Organism: Nannospalax galili; assembly: GCF_000622305.1. Taxonomy (NCBI): domain Eukaryota; kingdom Metazoa; phylum Chordata; class Mammalia; order Rodentia; family Spalacidae; genus Nannospalax; species Nannospalax galili. The sequence goes on from NW_008332583.1 coordinate 224,665, forward strand.
TTGACATATTTAATAACACTTTTCTGAGCTAAGATACATCTTTTTCAAAATTGGCTGTAAATCATTAGGTTTACAGTTGAATTGTTACAGTTATACAATATTGTACTCCATATAAACCCTATAAGACATAAAATTAAATGAGGTTTTAACCTTTAAAAAAGATCTACATTTCATTATTAAAATACACAGTTTCATACAGAAAAATTCATTTTTAATGCAATTGACATTAAGATGTTTGCATATGTGTTTCTAATCTCTATATATCTGATTATTACTAGTGACAATGGGTTACTTTCTGAGCTCGTTGGCATCTGAGCATGGATATAAAGTCATCCGGTAGACTTCAATGGTAATGTTTTTCACATCTACTAATTATTATTCTTTTTATCATTTAAAAAATTTTTTAATAACTACATGATTAGAAGAAGCATTTCACTACAGATTTAACATAGTAACATACTCCAGAGCAAGAGTACATCTCTTTCACAAGTGGGTGCGAGTTTCTAGGTTCACAGTTGAGTTAATACAAATACAATATTGAACTCAGTATAAGTTCTGTAAGACATGAAATTGAATGAGTTTTTAACCTTTAAAAAAAATCCCCATTTCATTTTAGAATATATTGTTCCTTGCAGAAAGACTCACTGTTTTTGCTACTAACACTGAGATGTTGGCACACGCATCTCTAATTTATATGCATCTGATTATTACTAGTCATAATTGGTTGCACTTTGACCCTTGGCGCCTGTGTATGTCTATGAAGCCATCGGGTGGATTTCAATGGTAATGTTTATCACCTCTACTAATGGCATAAATTTCCATACTTCCTCCTCAAATATAATACATTTTAAAAAAATTTGTTGATATTTTGTGTGTGTATATATCACACAGAACATCCCAAACCATCTTATTTGACTATACACCCACTTCCCAGTTGGCACCCTCCCATAGCCTCCCTCCCCCCACTAGAGCCCTTATATTCTGATATCCCTGCTACTGTCTGCTGTGTTGTTGGCACCCCAGCCAATCCCCACTATTTGCCCTTCTGTTGAATCTAGTCAGCCTATCTAGAGGTCTTTGTTTTAGGAGGGTCAGCTGTTCCTGTTCTAGCAGCAATCAGTTGTTAATACTCCTGTAGATAAGATTAGGGTCTGCTTTGCATTTTCCCAGTTCTATGCTGCATTACTATCTGGGAGTCCCTTTGTTCACCCTGGCCAACAGCTCAAAAGAAGGTATCTCCTATCTGGCATTGTTGCTTGTTATGTAGCCTTTAGCTATGCATATGGACTCTTAAGAAATTATAATGACTCCTTTAATCTTTGGTTATACTTTCCTTTTGGATGTTTAAGGCCATACAGTTGGCCCTGATAAACCAATTTATTTTTACTCTTCTGGTCCTTCGAGGACCTGTTCTTCAGGAGCCACATGGGCTTTGGAGGAGCCCCTGGCTCCTTTCTTTTACCAGTTCCGCCTATGTGAAGGTAAGTCAAAGGTCCTGCTCGACCATGGTTGGCTTCACTTGGAAGTATGGAGGAAGTGATTCCTCTGCGTTGACCCACCTCTTTGTAGACTGGACACTGGCTCAAGTCCATCTGGTGGGATCTGTTCGGCCTCCTTGATCAGGAGGACAGGTGACCCACCACCATTACAGGACATTTTGAGAGATGCTCATAGTCCCCTGGAACTAGTAGACCTAGGAGGGCAAGGAGCAAAAACTGTCCTTTATGTCCCTCTTACCAAATTAGTATAGGCCTCAAAGTATGTCTGTTAAACATCCAAGAAGGTTAGTTCCACCAGTCTGGGACTTTTAATTACTGTGTGTCATGTAGATAAATCTTGGGCAAAGACCAATTGTTCTCAGATAAACTTTACCTAGACATATATTTCTTGATCTGCTATGCATAATTTGTCAGTAGGCTGTAGGAGTAATATGGTTCCTTCTGGTTTTCAAAACTAGCTAGGCATTGTTTATCTCTCACATTGTCTCACCCCCTCCACCATAGCTGTCCCACTTAAGGTGCCCCCATTTCCCTCCTTTGTCCCTTAATAATACCTGTCTCCTACAATCCTACCTCTCTTGAGCTCCTTCTTTCCCCTTATCCCCCAGCTTCCTTGTATACCCTTCCCTCCCCTCTCCCTTAAACCAACCCAATTTTTGTCTCTATCTCCCTTATTAAGGCCTATTTCCTACTGTTCTTCCTTTTCAGGTTCTTTCTTTTCCTTTACCTCCCTATTTCCTTTCCATTATCCTGGTTCCTGTATTTATGTCTGGATACATATTCACTTATCAGGGTTTGGTTCTAGGATCCACATATGAGGGAGAACACAT
>NW_008332583.1:227370-227743 GCF_000622305.1 Nannospalax galili
CCTTTCCCCACATCCTCTCCAACATTTGGTACTATTTGTTCCCTTGATCTAAGCCAGTCTGACTGGGGTAAGATAAAATCTTAAAGTGGTTTTAATTTGCATTTCCCTAATTATTAGTGATGTTGAACATCTTTTAAGATATTTCATAGCCATCTTTACTTCTTCTTTTGAGAACTCTTTGTTCAACACCTTAGCCCATCTTTTGATTGGGTTGCTTTTTGTCTTGATTCTCTGTTTTTTGAGTTCATTATATACTCTGGATATTAAACCTCTGTCAGATGTGTCGCTGGTGAAGATTTTCTCCCATCCTGGGGTTTTCTGTTGCTTCCTTGGTTGTCTCCTTTGATGTACAGAAGCATTTTAGTGTAATGAG
>NW_008332583.1:228734-229995 GCF_000622305.1 Nannospalax galili
TGCAAAAAGGGATAATTTGATCTCTTCTTTTCCAATTATTACTCCTTTAATTTCGTGCTCTTGTCTTATTGCTCTTGCAAGATTTTCAAGCACTATGTTAAAGAGATGTGGAGATAGTGGACAGCCTTGTCTGATTCCTGATTTCAATGGGAATGCTTCCAGTTTTTCTCTAGTTAGAATGATGTTGGCTGTGGGTTTGATATATGTGGCTTTAATTATGTTGAGGTATGTTCCCTCCAGTCCAGTTCTCTCTAGGGCTTTGAACATAAATGCATGCTCAATTTTGTCAACGGCCGTCTCTGCATCTATTGAGATGACCATATGGTTCTTATCTTTGAGCCCATTTATATGCTTTATGATGTTTATTGACTTACATATATTGAACCATCCCTGTATCTCTAGAATAAAGATCTGACTTGATCATGGTGGATGATCTTTTTGATGTGTGTGTGTATTAGGTTTGCAAGTTATCTTGTTGAGAATTTTTGTATCCATGTTCATTAAGGATATGGGTCTATAGTTTTCTTTTTTGGTTGTATCTTTACCTGGCTTTGGTATTAGAGTGATGCTGGCTTCATAGAAGGAATTTGGAAGTTCTCCCTCCATTTCTATCTTTTTGAATAAATTAAGTAGTGTTGGATGTAGATCTTCTCTAAATGTCTGATAGAATTTGCTGTAAATCCATCTGGTCTTGGGCTTTTTTTTAGGTGTGAGGTTTTGTATTACTATTTCAATTTCTTTTTGTGTTATGGGTCTATTTAAGCTGTTAATCTCTTCTTGGCTTAGTTTTGGTGGTTCCCATGCCTTTAGATATCCATCCATTTCTTTTAGGTTTTCAAATTTAGTAGCATATAGGTTTTTAAAGTATTCCCTTATAATGTTCTGTATCTTTCTGGTGTCTGTTGTGATGTTTCCCCTTTCATCTCTGATTTTGTTGATTTGGAGGTGCTCCTTCTTTCTTTCTTTTGGTTAACTGGGCTAGCGGTCCATCAATCTTGTTTATCTTTTCAAAGAACCCACTCTTGGATTTGTTGATTCTTTGTATTTTCTTTGTTTCAGTTTTATTAATTTCTGCCCTGATTTTTGTCATTTCTTCTTGTCTGCTTGGTTTGAGTTTCATTTGCTGTTGCTTCTCAAGTGTCTTGAGTTGCAATGTTAAGTCATTTATTTGTGTTCTTTCTGATTTTTTGATGTAGCCACTTAGAGCTATAAACTTCCCTCTAAGGACCGCTTTCAGCGTGTCCCAGAGGTTTTGTTGTGT
>NW_008332583.1:230394-268971 GCF_000622305.1 Nannospalax galili
ATTGTTCCTTTGATCAGAATGAAGTGGCCCTCTTTATCTCTTCTGATTAGTTTTAGTTTAATGTCTATTTTGTCAGACATTAGAATTGCTATGCTTGCTTTTTTCTTAGTACTATTAACTTGGTATATTTTTTCCATCCTTTCACTTTAAGATAGTGTCTGTCCTTGAAAGTGAGATGAGTTTCTTGCAGACAACAAAAAGATGGGTTTTGTTTCTTAATCCATTCATATAGTCTATCTCTTTTAACTGGGGAGTTCAGTCTGTTAATGTTTAAAGTTATTAATGAAAGATGAGTATTGAATCCTGTCTTTTTTTTTTGTTTACATTCTTGCTATAGCTGTACTTTTACACTGTCATACCCTCGTTGGAATTCTTTCTGCAACCCCTTGGGTATAGTCATTCTTTTCTTCAGCTCTTTGTATTGCTCCCAGAACTCTCTGAAGGGCTGGTTTTGTGGACAAGAATTCCTTCAGTCTATTTATGTCATGGAAGATTTTTCTTTCCCCTTCAACTATAATAGACATTTTGGCTGGATATAGTAATCTGGGTTGGCATCTGTGGTCATTTAACACTGGGAATACTTTGGTCCAGGCTCTTCTGGCTTTCATAGTTTGCACTGAAAAGTCAGCTGTGATCCTAATGGATTTTCCTTTATATGTTACTAGTTTCTCTTTTGCAGCTTTCAGAATTGTCTCTTTGTTTTGTACGGTTTGTGTTTTTACTATGATGTGTTGTGGAGAGTTTCTTTTCTGGTCTTGCCTGTTTGGTGTTTTATATGCTTCTTGTATTTGTATGGGCATGTATTTCTTTAATTTTGGAAAATTTTTCTCCACGATTCTGTTGAAGATCTGGTCCATGCCATTATCTTGGGATTATTCTCCTTCCTGTATGCCTATAATTCATAGGTTTGGTCTTTTTATGGTGTCACACAATTCCTGCACATTCCATTCTTGTGATTCCTTAAATTTTTCGTAATCTTTGCTTGTGTGGTCTAGTTCGTCCACTTTATCTTCCAGTCTTGATACTCTGTTTTCCATTTCGTTCATCCTATTGGTGAGGCTTTCTCCTGTCTTTTCTAAGTAGCTTGTTGAGTGTTTCACTTCCTTCTTCATTTCAGCCCAAGTATTCTTCAGTATTTCTAACTCTTTTGATTTCTAACTCTTTTCTGAATTCATTCAGAAAATTATCCCTATCTTCCTTCAGTTCTTTGATTTCTTTTAGGAGTGGGCTTTCTGCTTCTACCACCTGGATTTCAGGAATCAAGCCCAGGTAGTCAGGTCTGACAGCAAGTGCTTTTATCCACTAAACTATCTAGTGGCCCCTTTGTGAAAAACATTCAGAATTACAGATAGCTGGCTGGGTAGTGCATACTGGTAGCCCCAGCACTTGGAAGGCAGAAGTGGGAGATCTCTAGTTCAAGAACAACCTAGCCTGCATGAGACCCTATATCAACATAAGCAAGGGCTGGGGATGCACTTCTGTAGTAGCACATTTCTGAGGGCTGTGAATGGCCCAAGGTTTGGTTACTAGCACCCAAGAGGATATAAAAGCAAATGAATCTAAGCAAACAGGAAACAAATAACAAAAATAAATACTATAGATCAACTCAAGTAGAGAAATTAAAAATAACTTATAATATGGGGCTGGAGAGATGACTCAGTGGTTAAGAGCACTGGCTGCCTCATGTGGAGGACCTGGGTTCTGTTCCCAGCACTCACGTGACGATTAACAGTCCTCTGTAACTCCAGTTTCTGGGCCTCCAATGCTCTCTTCTGGCCTCCACAGGCATTACAAGTACATGACACACTTAACATTCAGAGAAAACACTCATACACATAAAATAAAAATAAATTAAAAATTTAAAAAATATAATAGTCTTACTTAATGCTAAATATAATTAATATTTGGAAAGTAATTTTCTGAAGCTCTTTCCTATATGTTAAAATTAGCATTTTCTAATATAAATAGTTTCATATCAGGATATAAGTTTCAACTTTCTTTGTTCTAATTGGCTGTAGTGGGCTGTTCAGGCATCATAGGACACTTAACAGTACTTTGGAGCTTTGCTCTATATTTTTTGCATCTCTCTCTCTCTGTTTCTCTCTTTCTCTCTCTCTCTCTCACACACACATACATACACACACACTCTCTCTCACACATGCACATATTGTCTCACACACAAATATCTCTCTAACTTCAGTCTCATATCTGACAGAAGTAAAGAGAGGCTATTTGCAAAGCAGAAGTTGCTGCCCGTGAGTTTCCCTGACACCCTTGTCGTACCCCCTCAAGTCTGGGGATGGAAGGCTAACTTCAACTGACTTCACCTTTTCTCCTGCAAAAATCGAAGGTGGCCCCTGGGAAGAGAAAATCTCCATTGATCATATAATAGCTGTACTAGAGTTTTGAGATAGCATCTGCAGGTTCACGGCCTGTTAACACCGCTTACATCGCTGGCATTAATCTATAGGATTTACAAGGTAATAGAAAACTTTCCCCACAAAATCAAACTTTTTCTATCTGGAAAGGTAAGTTTTTAATAAAAATGCTTTAGGCTGACCTTTGAAAGCATGTTTTCTCTATAGCAGAGGGCTGACTTGAGAGAGGCTTTCAAGGAGTTTCTGGAAGGCTCTGAGGACAAGATGGCTTCATTTGGGAGCTGGCAGTTGAGAACTAGAAGTGACTTACTGCTGGTTATCCCTATGACCTTGAAACAATCATTTCTCTTCTCCATACTTTCATTTCTTCTTCAGTACAAATATTGTTTTTTCTATTTATCTACTTATTTATTTAGTAACTACTTAGTTAGAGAAGGATCTCCCTATGTATCCCAAGATAGCCTCAAACTCCTTGTACTCTTCTTCTCTCAGCCTCTTGAGTGTTGGGATTACAGGTATGTACCACCATGCCCGGTCAAATATCCCAACCAAATCCAACACATTTCATATTTGAATTATAACACAGTGCCAGGATTCAAGCCATGCACTTCCCAACCACAGTGCTCAGTGGTGCTTGTTGGATTTGGGTTGGAACATTGAGAATTTGTGTTTCTGGTCTGTTTTCAGTGAGTTGCCATGGCTTACAGCAGAATGATTGTAACTAAGTCCAAGAGCCCCTCCCATTGTTCCTCCATGATCATCCCTTCCAGACCAACACAAGCTGTAGGTGATGATTTTGCAAACCTGACATCCCACTCACAGCCACTCAAACATCGGTACCCACACCTTTCTATTTTTCTCTTTCCAGTATTCCATGTAAGTGTAACATTAAATAGGGAAGGTGCTCATGAAGCAAAGTAGGGGAAATTTGAGGTTAGAATGAAGACTCAGAATTGGAACATTTATTAGTTCAAGTGATTGCTTAGCTAAGCTATAGAGAAAACCAGATAAAAGATAAAGACCAACTAAAGGGAGAGCTCATTCTGCAACCAGTTGTAACTTTGATCCTCTCCCCCAAAGTGGAGCATTTTTATGTGGTGTGTTAGAAGGCTGATTCAGCAGTAGGGTCTTACCTTCAAGTTCTGGGAGGTAATCAAGGGCTGTGGCAATAGTCGATGTTATTTTGGGAGTCTCTTGGACTACTCTGACCAACAAGTCAAAGGGAGGTTTCCCTGTCTTCCTTGTTACAGAGCCTTCAGGAGTTACACATGCACTATTGCTCAGATAATGTATGTGCATTTTTCAGGGAGATTTTGCACTAAGACATTTTCCTCTAGCTTTTTATGCCACTTAAGCTTTATTTATCTCTCCTTTCTCTCTCTCTCCTTGTCTAACCTCCCTCCTCCCACCCCAGTTTAATAGTATCCCATGGTTCCTTGTATGTCCTTCCCTCCTCCCTTCCCAGTCATCTATTCCCTACTATCCCCCTCTTTCAGACTTTCTTTCCCTTTCCCTCCATGTTCACTTTTCTTTGTGACTGGAAAAATTCCATTGTGCACATACACTGCATTGTTTTTATCCATTCTTCTGCTGATGAACATCTAGGTTGGTTCTGTAACTTAGCTACTGTGAACAATGCTCCAGTAAACATTGCTGTACAGATCTTTCTGTGCTATGCTGACTGGGAATTCTTTGGATAAATACCCAGGAGTGGTGTAGGTGGGTCATATGGTGAATCTACTTTTAGTACTTTTAGTTTTTTCAGAAACTTCGATATTGATCCATAGTGGCTGTGCCAGTTTACAGTCTCACCAGCAGTGTATCCGGGTTCCCTTTTGTCCACATCCTTGCCAGCACTTGTTGATATTTGCTTTCTTGATGACTGCTGTTCTGAGTTAGATAGTATTTCAATGCATTTTAATGCATTGGCTAATGAGATTGAACATCTCACATTTATTGGCCATTTGTATTCCTTTCTTTTTCTTTCTTTTTTTTTTTTTTTGAGATAGGATTTCATTATGTAGCCCTGGTTGTCCTGGAACTCACTATGTAGACCAGGCTGGCCTGGAACTCACAAAGAACTGCCTGCCTCTGCTTCTCGAGTGCTGGGATTAAAGGTGTGCGTCACTATACCTGGACTGTATCTCATCCTTTGAGAACTGTCTGTTCATTGCATTACTTCATTTATTGGCTGGGTTTTTTTTTCTTGTAGTTTAGTTTTTAAAGTTCTTTGTATATTCTAGTTATTAATGCACTGTTAGATATATAGCTACCAAAGAAATTCTCACATCCTGTAAGCTGTTTTTTCACTCATTTAACGGTTCCTTTTACTTTCTTTCCTTCTCTCTCTCTTTTCTTTCTTTCTTTCTTTCTTTTTTTTTTTGGGTCTTTTTGAGACAGGGTCTCCCTGCAGCTCCAGCTGTTCTGGAACTCACTTTGTAGACCAGGCTGGCCTGGAACCTCAGAGATCCACCTGCCTCTGCCTCCTGAGTGCTGGGATTAAAGGTGTGCACCACCATGCTCAGCTAACTGTTTCTTTTTCTATGCAGAAATATCTTAAGTTCATGAGGTCCTAGTTGCCATTTGTAGGCTTTACTTTCTTTCTTTTTAAAAAAATTTTTATTTATTTATTAATTTTCTGTGTATGTATGTATTGCCTGCATGAAGGTAAGTATACCTGTGTCGTGCAATGGCCGCGGAGGACAGAAGAGATCCCCTGGGACTGGAGTTACGGACAGTTGTTAGCTGTCATGTGGGTGCTGGGATTCGAACCCAGGTCTTCTGCAAGAACAACCAGTGTTCTTAACCACTGAGCCATCTCTCCAGCTCTGTAGGCTTTATTTTTTGAACAACTGGAGTCCTAGTCAGGAAGTTCTTGCCTATGTATATTTTGAAGTGTTTACCCTACTTTTTCTTCTGATTGTTTCAGGCTTTGATCCATTTGAAGTTTACAGATATCTATCTATCTATCTATCTATCTATCTATCTATCTATCTATCTATCTATCTATCTAATCTATCTAGATATATAGTATATATCTATATATATATGTTTGAGCTTTTTAAATTTCATACATTTCCCACTGAAATCTTAATTTTTTTGTAAATTTTTTATTGAATTTTTGCTCCTTATTTTAATGGACATGTTTTGAATTTTTCCCCATTTAGCATAATGTTGGCTATAGGTTTTTCATAGCTAACCTTTATTATATTGCACTATATTTCTTCCATTCCAAGTTTCTTCAGGGCTTTTAACATGAAAAGATGTTGGACTTTATCAAAATCTTTTTCTGTAACTGAGATGATCATGTGATTTCTATTCTGAGTGCATCTATGTGATGTAATACATTTATCAATTTATATATGTTGAACTATCCCTGTCTCTCTGGAATGAAATCATCTTGATCATGGTGAATGGTGTATTCATGAATTTGCTTACAAGTATTTTATTGAGAATCTTTGCAGCTATGTTCATCAAGAAATATAGATCAAGAAAATTGATCTATAAGTTTATTTGCTTGTTGTGTCTTTATCCTGTTTTGCTATCAGGGTAATGCCAGCTTTGTAAAGAGCTTTGTAGTTTGATGGAATAATTTGAGAAGCGGATGTTTGTTTTATAAAGGCTAGGTAAAACTCAGAAATGAGTAAATATTTTTAGTTTGAGATGTTTTTGTTTATACCTAGACCTTGTTGCTTGTTGTACAGCAATCAAAGCTGTTCTTTTCATCTGGTTTAATTTATATTCATCTAAGAACTCATCTATTTTTTTTAGGTTTTTCAGTTTAAAGTTTTTAAGTTATGTCCTTGTAATTTTCTGGACCTCACTGGTATTGTACTGCCTCCCTTTTCATCTCCAATTTTTAAAAAATATGCAACTTCTCTGTCTTTTAGTTAATTTGGCTAAGGACTTGTCAATCTTTCTTTTTTTCTTATTTTTTGTTGCTCATGGGGATTGAACCTCATGCATGCTGATCAAGCATTCTCCCACCAAACTACATGCCCCAGTGGTTTGGTTATCTTTTTAAAGAACAACTCTTTATTTCATTGATTCTTTGCATTGTTTTTTTTCTCTGTTTCTATTTCATTAATTTCTGTCTGATCTTAATTAGCTCATCTACTACTTCTGTTCATCTTGTTCCAATGTCTTATGGTGCATCATTAAGCTATTTATTTGAGAGCTCTAAACTTTTTTGCTGTAGGTGGTTACGGCTACAAACTTTCCTCTTAGGACTAACTTTGTTGTGTTCCATAGATTTTGCTATGTTGTGTTATCATTTTCAGTTCTAGGAAGTTATTTATTTCCTTCGTAATTTCTTCAGTGATCCATTCACCATTCAATGGTGTATTGATGTACATTGATTTGTGTGCTTTCTGTAGTTTCTCTTTCTTTGATCTCTATCTTTATTCTGTTATGGTTAGATTAAAATAAAAATGTTATTTGAATTTTCTTATATTTCTTGCTTTGTGCTCTAATATATTATCTATTTTGGAGAAAGTTCTTTGAGTTGCTGAGAAGAATATATATTCTTTAGTGCTTGAGTGGAACGTTCTGTAGATGTCTATTAGGTCCATTTGATATATGATGTCATTTAATTCATGTTTATCAGTTTAATTTTGATCTGTGTACTTGTCTATTGGTGATAATTAGGTATTGAAATCTCTCACTATTATTGAGTTGGTGTTAATCTGTGGCTTTACATCTAGTAGGATTTGTTTTATGAAATTAGGTGCAATGTGTTCCGTGTATACATGTTTAGAATTGTAATAACTTCTTGATGGAGTATTTCCTTAATGAGTATGAGTAGTATCTCTTATGAAATCTAATTTGTCTAATATTAGAATAGCTGTGTCTGCTTGTTTCCTAATTTGATTTATTTGGAATATCTTTTCTACCTTTTTACCCTGAGATGGTATCTATCTTTGATGATGAGGAGTATTTCTTGGAGGTAGCAAAAATAATGGATCCTGTTTTCCAATCCAATCTGCTAGTCTGTGTCTTTTCATTGGGGGATTTGAGAGCAATAGTCATCGCAGCTATTGTTGAAAGATGAGTGTGAATTCCTGTCATTTTTGTGGTGTTTTCTTAGATTTCTTTTGATGAACTGACCTGATATTCAGTTTTCCTCTGTGGTTTCTTGGGTGTGTATATCTTTCTCATCAGTCTGAAGTATTCCTTCCAGTAGCCTCTGTAGAGCTAGCTTAGTGATTATATATTCCTTTAATATGTTTTTATCATGAAAGTTTTAAAAAAATTTCTCCTTCAATTTTAATGGATAATTCTCCTGGGTATAACAGCCTTGGTTAGCAGTATCAATCATTCATATCTTGGAAAACATTTTTCCAGGAACTTCCTGCTATGAAAACTTCTACCAATAACGAGAGGTTAATCTAATGGATCTGTCCTTATGTATAACTTGACCCTTTTCTCGCAATAGTTTTTCTTTAGGCTGTGTTTTCAGTGTATTAAGTATAATATGTCTTGAGGATTTTCCTTTCTTGTCCTATCTATTTGGCACTCTGTGAGCCTCTTGTACCTTGATGGGCTCTTCTTTCTCTAGATTTGGGAAATTTTCTATGATTTTATTGAAAACATTAACTATGCTTTTGACCTGGAATCTGGAAATCTCCTTTGTCTATGCCCATAATTCATAAATTTGAGAGAGAGAGAGAGAGAGAGAGAGAGAGAGAGAGAGAGAGAGAGAGAGATTAATCCAAGGGGAAAATGACAAACTAAATATACTATTAGCAAAAATAAGGACAGAGATGCCCTCCTAAATTGACAGTGGATATAAAGGCAGACTAAATGTGAAGGGGAGAGAGCTGGGTAGGGGCTATAGACTCTGAATGCAGTCTCTTGCTTCCTTGCTGATTCAACTTTTAGCATCCCTTCCTGGGCTCTCAGAATCCTGTTAAGCTCCTGGGTAGTCTTTTGTGAGGTCAGGTCACAGATGCTGGTCACACCTCTGAGCAATCCTTCAAGCTATAAGCTGCAAATGCTATACTTGCTTCTGGGCAGTCCTTTGTGAGATCAGTGTTGGGTCATAAATGTTGGCCCCATCAGTGGGCAGTCTTTGAATTGTCAGGTCACAGGTGCTGGTAATATCTCTGGTTTGTCCTTCAGGAGTCCATTTGTGAACTGAATGCTGGCCCTTCCTCTTGGTGGTTCTTGATAAGGCATGCAGCTTGGAACATGTGTCTGTGTTCCCTCGCAGACTCTGGCTCTGACCAGGTTTCTACCTTGCGGAATACTGCAGGATTCTGATGCAATTTTTCTTCCCTACAGTCTAAAGGTATTCTGCTGGCAAGGCTTCAGTGTATATACTGTGACACTTGCTCTGAGTTTTCTGCGCGTGCCATTTACATCTGGTCTGGGGCAGTCAAGCTGACTAATCACCAGGGGTCTTTTTAGAAAATATATTTTATTTATTTATTTTGTGTGTATGAGTGTATTGCCTGCATATTTGTAAGTGCACCCATGTCATGCAATGCCTGCGGAGGTCAGAAGGGGCTATTGGATCCCCTGGAACTGGAGTCATGGACCATTGTTAGCCACCATGTGGGTACTGGGAATTGAACCTGGGTCCTCTGCAAGAGCAGCCAGTGTTCTTAACTACTGAGCCATCATCTCTCCAGCCCCAGTCCAGGGGTCTTTTTAAAATGATATTTCACCAGGACTCTGAATGTCGAAGAGAAGAGAGAATGTTCTCAGCATCTCTCCCTCTGCTTCTGCAACTTTTGCCTCCCTTCTTCTTTTTCTTCTTTTAAAAACTTCTGACATTCAGAGCAGGGCCAATTATCTGAGGCTGATTTAAGTGTGGCGCCTATTACTCTCACTGGGAGCAGGAAGCTCCCCAGACCCGCCATTCTGTGCTAGACTCTGGATTTATTTCTCTGTTCTGTTTTGTAAAGTTTCCCATTTTATTTTGCTATTAAACTGGAGGTTTTCAGCCTTTGCCCGCCTCTTCTCATGGCCATTTCACAGGATCCCATATATTCTCCAGAGTCCAGCAGATCACCCTCACATTCATCCTCTGGCTTGTAAAGCCAAGTTTTTCCTCTGACTTCCACTTTTCTGATAAGAAGGTGAAAATGGTGAACAGAAAGATCCTTTCTGCTGAGAAGTGCTCGCTGTTCTCTTCTGTTCTGTAATCCCTGGGTTCTGTTTTTGAGCTTGCGTCTGTGTTTCTCAGTCTTCACTGTCCCCAGGACTCCTCCAACTCATTCCTCCATCAGCCTCTGGATTTGTTTTCAATTTCGCTTTTCTGAGTCATGTAATTGCTGCTTTAATAATTAACCTTCAAAGCCCAGCTGACCCTAAGCTCTTTGGGCCAAGGGCTAAGAATGCTGAAGGCTGTTGAAATGAGACGGGACAAAGCCACACATTGCACCAAGGTGTGAGTCGTTTAAAAGAAAACGCGAATAACTACAGCGGATCAGTTTCTATTAGAACCAGAGAACCTTTCAAAAAGCTCATAAAATATGAATGGTCCTGAGGCCTGAGGTGCTAGAGGATTTAAGAATAGAGTTTTTTTTTTTTTTTTTTTTTTTTTTTTTAATGTGGAAGTTAGTGTTTAAAGTTAGGCACTTAAGGCAAAAATTGTGTACAGTCAAAATTGCCCCTGAAAAACCTTTAATTCACCCATGAAGTGTCAAAAAACCCATACTTTTGTGCATACTCTGTAGTTTCTTAGTAAGTTCAGAAAGCTAATAAGTCATTTCCCCCCAGTGTAGCATGAGTCCCCTACTGCTCAGTTTAATGACAGATGGAGTAGTTTGTCTGCATTTAGGGGTCTTGCTACATAAGAGCAGTCTTTCCTTTCAAGGCTGTACGAGTGCCCTGCAAGCTAGGCTCCTCAGATGTGGCCTGTTTGCCCTGAAATGTCTTATCATAAGTAACTGTAGATAAATCACACTGGAAAATGTGATTTTTATTTTCCAACTGTCCTCCAAAGTCAGGATCCAGATTTGTTTCCCACTGAAGTTCATTTGTCTCTATCATGATGCCCTTGGGATTGCTGAGACACAGCTTTCTCAGGCCCTTGCTAGATGCTCCCCTCAGCCACTCAGCTAAGATCCTGAGATGGACATGGGTAAACGCAGGGAGAACAACACTGCTGAGTCCACACATCCTACAGAGCAAAAACAATGCATCAAACAAGGCACAATAAATGTCTTCGTATTGTCAGGGACTCAGTCCCCGTTATTTCCCCCACACATACGTACAGAGTGAAGAGGAGAAAGGCATTCTGTTCTTAGATGGTAAACTCACACCTTGTTGGATTCAAAGCCATGCCTGACTCAACTCCACACTTTGACCTGCTTGCCATAACGTGTATATCTTGTCCCTTACAGTTACCAAAGAGGGTGCCCAGTGGTGGCTGGAAACATCTCTGGAGATATGGCAGCATATACCTCCATTGATCTGTTGCCACCATCTGGTATTAGAGCAATTCCAGGCATCATCTTGTGGGTGAGGTTGTAATTGAACAGAATTTTTAGAATAGGTGGAATTTAGGTGTGTCAAATGAGGCTGTGGGTGCAGCTTCCAAATGCTACTTATAGAAAAAAAGACACTTCAAAACAAGGCACTGAGAAGTCCTTAGGCTAGAGACTCGCTCTAAACCACCAGAATCATAAAGCTAGAAAGTGTATTAATCATACATGAGGAAAGTAAGAAGAATTAAAAGAAGGGTGAAGAACAGGTGGGGCCTGAGTCATAGAGGGCCTTGTATGTTGTATGTGGAAGGCAGAAAATTGTACCCAAAGATGTTCATGTGTATGTTAGGTGGCATGGCAAAAGGAATTAAGGTGGCATTCGTGCTGGGATTACTAATTAGTTGACCTTGAGCTGGGCACATTCTCCCATGCTGCCTGGATTATCTGGGTTCATACAAAATATTTACATGTTCTTACAAGCAGGAAATCGAGGCAAAAGAGAAAGAACCAGAGAGGTCAGAATAGGAAAAACTCAGCCTGTGATAGTTGATTTAGAAGATACAAAACCAGGTGTCCAGGCAAGGAGGCTTCTAGAAGCTGGGGAAGGTGAACAATAGATTCTTTCTTGGAGCCCCCTTAAAGATGCAACTCTGCTTTTAGTCCAATGAGACTGACGTCTGACCTCCAGACCCTTAAGATCATACTTTGGGTTGTTACAAACCATTAAATGTATGTTATTTTATTATAGCAGCAGTAGGAAAGTAATAAATGGCTCAAAGAGAGTTTACGTGTTCTGTGTTGCAGAGCTTGGATAAACCTGATAATTAGTTATGGTGGATAAATTACCCCCATCTACCATTATGCAACTGAACTCTTTGTAATGATGAAAATATTCTAAATCAGCCAGGCATGGTGGCGCACGCCTTTAATCCCAGTGCTTGGGAGGCAGAGGCAGGTGGATCTCTGTGAGTTCGAGGCCAGCCTGGTCTACATAGCAAGTTCCAGGTCAGCTGGAGCTATAGGGAGATGCTGTCTCAAACTCCCCCTCCCCCCAAAAAAGAAAATATTCTAAATCTATGTTCTAGTTTGTTTCTTCCCTGCTGAAATAAAATACTCTGACCAAAAACAACTTGAAAAGAAAAAAGTCATCTTACACTTCCAAGTGGCAGCCCATCTTTGAGGGAAAGTCAGATAGGAACCCAGGGTGGAAATCTGGAGGCAGGAACTGAACCATGAACCATGAAAGCTGCTTTCTGGCTTGCTCCTCTGGCCTGTGCTCTACCTGCTTCCTTAATACAGCCCAGGACCACCTGCCCAGGGGTAGCACCACTCACAGTGGGATGAGCCCTCCCACATCACTCAACAATCAAGGTAATGCCTCACAGATGTGCCCCACAGGTCACTTAGATAGAGGAAATTCCCCGACTGCGCTTCTCTCTTCCCATTTATATCAAGTTGACGACCAAAGCCAACCATGACAATCTGTGTTGTTATTTACATGTATTTATTGTGTATTCATAATGTATCTGGTATGACTGAAACTGGATATTTAAATTAGTCTGGGTTTACATAAAGAACAACTCCTGGCTACATACTGGATAGCGTAATCTCATAGTCTTTGCTTTAATATCAGTAAAGGGGAGTAATAATAGTGCCTGAGGCATAGAACTGTTCCTTATTGATCAGAGTAAATTAATAACAAAATATTGGTTGGACTAGGATCAGTAGGAAAGTACTTGCATGTAGGTGTACAAAGATCATTCCTTTTTATTGGTGTGTTTGTTTTCTGAGATGGAGGAATCTCACTATGTTGTCCATGCTGGCAGTGAACTTGAGATATACTTGCCTCAGTCTCTGAGTGCTGAGATTATAGGCATGATCCCCAACACCTGGCTCCTGATAGCCCATTTTTTAGAGTCTTGTAGTCAGGTCTTGTATCATTGGAAAATGAGAATGATTTGTCATGATCTGGAATATCTTTGTCCTTTAGCAGGCTGAACACATTTTCTGGTATGTCAACATTTTTATATATGCCTACTCCCCTCTAATTTTTAAGTAACACTTGGACTGGAAGTATAGGTTAGTGGTAGAGCACTTGCTTAGCATGTATGAGGCACTGGGTTTGACTGAGAGCAGCAACAACAAATAAAAACAGACTTCTCACTTGAACTTCTCCACCAGCACAAGTGACATTCTTAAATTTCTAAATACGCATTTGTGTTGGAGGCCTCAGCCCATCTTTATCCCATGTGTTCTGGACTTGCTATGCTCTGTTCCATCATCTCCCACATCTGGGTTTATTCTACCTCTTCCTCATTCTCAATACCTACTTTACATAAGGCCTCGTGCCATGTTCCAGGTGGGCAAGAAGGAGCATACACTTCATGTTGAGATTGTGCTTTTTATTTTGAGAGAAAAGTTCTTCCTAGGAGCTTTTATTTCATTACATGGGATACATGACATGGACCCCCTAGATACCGAGGAGTACGGGAAAGTCTGCATTGTGTTTTCTGGAGTCCAAAGAAGAGATGTTTGGGTTTGGCACTGTGCAAATAAACCTATAGTATCTGGCACAGTGTTTAACACTTAATTCAAGCAGAACCCACTGAAAGCTTTGGTGTGTCTACATAGGAGAAACCTGGTCTCTCTGTGCCTCAGTTTGTCCATCTCAAAGTGGAGAAGGACAATGCTCATCCCCTTTAGGAATGTGTGGAAGCTTCTTGCTAACTAGACACAGTAGGAGTGATGCTGCTGCTGATTAACCACTTAGCTGCCCCTTCCTATACTTTGGTTCATTATCCTAATGCGCTCTGATTCATTCCTTCTACAGTGGCCCCTTTGTCCTATTAATTGCTAGTTCACTGTGAGATCAGTATCTTAGGCAGTTGGAATCCTTAAAATCAGAACTAAGATTCAGATATTTTCCCCCTTCAGCTTTTTGAAACATGGTCTTACTTATAGTTCAGGCTGGCTTGGAACTTGTAGTCTAGGCTGGCCTCAGACTCACAGAATTCCTCCTACTTTAGAGAATCCCTAGTGCTAAGATTACAGGCGTGAGCCACAACACAATGCCCAGCTAAAATGGAATTATTTTAATACTACTATTTTTTTTTTTTTTTTTTTTGAGACAAAGCCTCAGTCTGTATCCTAGAACCCAGATGGTGGCCTGGAACTTGCTATAGAGACCAGACTGGCCTCAGTGTCAGAGATCTGAGATCCACCTACCTGTGCCTCCCAGGTGTTGGCATTAAAAGCATGTGCCACCACACACAGCTATGGGTCACTTCTTATAGTAGGTAGCATTACAACTGTCAAGGATGAGTAGCTCAGGTGGTAAAGTGCCTATCTAGCCCTGGATTTAATTTCCAACACACAGAAATATAGCATGATGGTGCATGTCTGCAATTCTAGCACTGGCCTGGAACTCAACATAAATTTTCTTTTTTAAAATATTTTTTTCGTTATTTTTATTTTATGTGTATGACTGTTTGCCTGCATGTATGTAAGTGCACTCACATTGTGCAAAACCTGAAGAGGATAGAAGAAGGTGTCAGACTCTCTGGAACTGGAGTTATGGATTTTTCTTAGTCGACTTGTGGTTGCTGGGAATCGAACCCAGGTGCTTTGGAGGAACAGAAAGTGTTCTTAGCCACTGAGCAATCCCTCCAGCCCAAGGCATTAAGATTCTCATACCAGTATCTTATTACAGGGGGTAGAGGGATGCCTCAGGAGACACTTGTGATAGAAGGAGGGAAAGATCAGGAAGGGGAGAAAAGTAAGTAGAAAACATTTTTCTAGCACGGTCCAGCCCAACCCTAAGGTGATCACTGGGGTGCATTATACCATAGAGGCAATCCTGCAGATGGACTGAGCTTCTCCACCCCATTGCCAGTCAGTTCTTGGCCACACACCTTGGAGTGGAGGACATGAATCCCAGGTGCTTTTGTTGTTACAGAGTCTTGCTGTGTATCCCTGGTTTGTCTGGTACTAACTATGTAGCCCGAGTTGGCCTCTAACTTAGGACAATTCTCCTGCTTCTCCTCCCAGGTGTCTGGATTACAGGCATGTACACCATTCTCAGCTCTTCTAGGCAGTTTCAGATCAGGTCACAAGCAAATGTCTGGAGGCTGCATGTGACGAGCAGGCATCACCTGTGAGGAAAGAAGACGATGTCTAGGATGGCAACTTTCATTGTCAACTTGACAAGATTTGAAATCACATAAGAGACACACTTTGGCGTGACTTTGAGGGAGTTTCTAGAGAGCTTTAATAGAGAACAGACGTCTTACTTGAATGTGGAAGATGCCATTTTCTGGGCTAGAGTCTGTATAAAATAAGATGAGATCAGTCAAGGTGGCATTCACCTTTCTCTGCTTCTTGACTATGGACAGACACAACGCTGCCCTGTGTAACACACCATGATGGACTGTGTCTCTTCAGATTATGGGCCCAAATAAACCCTCCCTTAAATTATTTCTTGTCAGGTATTTGTTCACAGTGACAGAAAAGTAGCTAATATGCTGTTGCAGGCCACATGGAGAAAAGGGCTTTATTAGGTACCTGCCACAAACGATCTGGGAATGAATCATTGACTATCCTTGTGTGTTGAGAGAGCCAGCCCCATCCTCCTTTGTCAGATAGGCTTCTTTGTCGTTCTTTGATTTTCTCCTATGCTTAAAAAACTCAGGATTCAGAGTGGCAGTGCAAGCCGGCAACATGCCTCACAGATGAAGCTCTTTGCAGCAGCGGAACCCGAAGTTACAGAAAGTGTCAGACACGAGCCCGTCACAACCTCAAATGGAGATGCATTGAAAGAAACAATAAAAGTTGGAAAATATGAAAGTACCCCAAATAGTCTGTGAAAGTAGGCTCTTCAGAAGCACAAAGTGAAAACATGTCTAAAGGGACAGCTGAAAATGCGAAAGTTAAGAAACGCTCCCCCCAAATCTACCAAGTTAACCAGCAGTGAAGCAGCAACTACAGCCTCCTGATTCAAAAAAGAGAAAGAAAGAAGGAAGAAAATGGAGAATGATGTAGAACCTGGTACTGTAAAAGCAAAACCCAGTGAAAGTCCCCTAAGGCTCCTGAAGAAACAAAGTGGCAAAGCTGAGGAAGGTGACAGTAGGTGGCCAGCCCGCCCCACCCCGAGGACGGCAGGTGTGTTCGAGGACACCTCATTGGCCTCCCCATCTTATCTTGTCAATGAAAACACTGAAGACTACAAAAGAAAGGGGCTTCATTAGCATGGCTAAAATCCAGCATGAACCTGTCTGGCCACTTCTAGAAGGCATTCAGGCAGGCAGGCAGGCAGGCAGGCAAGCAAAAACAGGCAGTTGCAAAACCCTGGCTCTTCTCATCCATGTGACTGAGCTCAACATTAAGCTGAAGTTCATATCCAGGAATGGAACAAGAGCTCTGACTGTCTGACCTACCAGGCTATGCAGCCCTACATTCACATGTGTGGGCAGATCATGGGTGGCAATGACAGGTCCTCTGAGTACAGAAATTTGTGAATGGATCACTATCCTGGTCACTCCAGGCTGGCTCCTGGACCACATGCAGAATACTCCAGGGTTTATGTGTAAAAGCCTACAGTGTCTGGGTTATTGATGGGGCTGATTATATCTTGGCTACTGGGTTTGAAGAGGAATTAAAGCATTTTATTAAACTTGTCAACACTTAGACCATGCTCTTTTCTGCCACAGAAAAGCTGAAGACTTGGCAAGAATTTCTCTGGAAACAGAGCGGTTACATGTAGGTGCTCGCTGGCGAAGTGAGGTCACCACAATGGATGGTTTGAGCAGGGTTGTGTAGTTTGTCCCTCTGAAGAGAGCTTCCGTCTGCTTTTCGCATTCCTTAAAGAGAACCAAAAGAAGAAACTGGTGGTCTCCTTTGCGTTGTGAATGTTGGTGAAATGTGACTTTGAGTTGCTGGACTGCTTTGATTTGCCTGTCTCAATCATCCATGGAAGGCAGAAGCAAAACAAGCGAATGGCGTTCCAGCAGGTCTGAAATGCTGAGTCAGGGATGTTGTGTACAGATGTGGCAGAGTGAGGGCTGGACGTCCCTAAAGTGAATTGGATTGTATAGTCCTGGCCTCCAGAGGACCCAAGGAAGACAGTCATCGTGTGGGAAGAACAGCCAGGGGCCTGAGTGGAAGAGGGTCATTCTGCACCCTGAAGAATCAGGTTTCCTTCATTACTTGAATCAATCCAAGGTTCCATTGGATCAATTTGAATTTTTCTGGGTAAAGATTTCTTACATTCAGTCTCATATTGAAAAACTGACTGAGCAGAGCTACTTTTTTTTTTTTAAGTCAGCACAGGGAACGTACAAGCCTCACACACATGTGCAGGACTCCATTCTCTGAAGCAGATCTTTGATGTGAACAATTTATTTTTACTATAATTTAAAAATGTTTTTTATTTTATGTGCATGATTGTATTACCTGCATGTATGTAAGTATACCTTATACCTGTGTTGTGCAATGCCTATAGAGGTCAGAAAAGGGTGTTGGATCCTCTGGAACTGGAGTTACAGACAGCTGTTAGCCACCATGTGGGTGCTGGGAACTGAATCCAGGTCCTCTGAGAGAGCAGCTAGTGCTCTTAACCTCTGAGGCAGCTCTTTGTATGAATAGTTTCAGTTTGCCTCCGGTTGCTCTGTTCTTGGGTTTCAAGGCACGTGCTTGCCTTCACTGATCTGAATGTGAGCAGTGAAGGCAAGCATAAAAAGGGGGAAAAGGCAGGGGTGTTGGATTTAGCCACCAGAAACTAAGACCACAAAGTCCAAAATCTTTAATGATGTCAGCAGGATGACATCAAGCCGCTGGCAGCTCTCTCACTGAAGGCAAATTTCTACCACCTGGACTAACTTTGCCCTAATTTCTTTTGAAAAGGATCCTTTATGGCCTTTAGGATCTTTTTGGACTTTATTATGATGATGGTATATTAAATTTAAATACTCCCCACAAAGCAAATTATGTTGTTATTTTAATGTGATTCTTTTGTTTCTTTCCGTTCTGGAATGTGGAGATTTTTGTGACATGAATTACAATGCTAACGTGCTGTAAAAAGTGACTTAACTGGGGGGCTGGAGAGATAGCTCTGCGGTTAAGAGCACGCTAACAACTGTCCATAACTCCAGTTCCAAGGGATCCAACAACCTCTTCTGTCCTCTGCTGGCATTGTATGACATGGGTGCACCTACCTACATGCAGGCAGTACACGCATATACATAAAATAATATATATATGTATATTTTAAAGTGACTTAACTGGGCAGGTCTCTGTGAAGTAAAAACAGAACCACAAAAATCCCAGGACTCTGCCTGTTGTATAGTTATTTGAATTGAAGCATTCCTGCTTGGAGGGAGGAGAGAGGTTCCTAAGACGGAGAAATAAATAAAAGTTAGAGCACTCAGGAAGCTGAGAAGGTTAGGAGTCACAAGGGCTGACCCTGAGGTTATATTAGCAGTGAATGGTTGCTAAGGAAAAAGAACCTGTCGGTCTGGCCCATCTCCTTGCAAGTTGTATAGGGAGCTCCAGGGACGCAGCTTTTGTGAGTAGAACTATGTTAGGGTGGACTTTTTAGTGATGCAGCTGCCTGTGATTACTCAAATGCCTGTAAGGAAGCCCAATAAACTCATTGGTTCACCAAGGTGGACTTGCTTCTTTGGTCTGTCATCAGTGCTCTATCTGGGGTGCATAGACCTTTGTTCATGTCTCCCCAGGAAAGTCACATTCCATCGTCAGAGCTTTTGGAAGAAGCGTAGCATTCTGATTTCATAAATAGGTGTATGATGCCTCCAATGGAAAGAACCTGCCTTTTCTACTCTGGCACTGCTCCTGACCTGAAGGATATTATGAGACTTGGGGAATATGTTTTGCCAGTGCAGTTCTAGATATTCATTGGTAAATATTTAAAAGCGTTGGAAAGGCTGCTAATGGACAGCAAGGAGCTTGTTCTAAAAATACAGTGGCTCTATAAGGAAGGTGGAGGGTGAGTTCTTATGGGAGAATAGCCGTAACTGAACAGAAAGACAAGCAAATGGCTGTTAATCGTGGTTCATCCATCTGTAGCACGTAGCTTGCCCAGGTTTTGTGCAAAGAACTCTGCTTGTTTGTTCTCACCGAATCTTCCCAACTCTGTCAGCGAGGAGCCATCAGTAGCCACATTTGTCAGAGGAAACTTAGGGTGAAGTTGTTTACCCAAAGTCACATAGCTGAGAGGAGGCAAAGAGGGAATTTAATTGAGGTTTGAATGGTTGATTGCGTGGCACAGGAATGGAACAAAGAGCTTGTTTCTTCACTAACAAAACAGGATATTTCAGCATAGATATAAAGTTCATGTGTTTCTGTTAGGAGGGGAGCATTCAGAATAGGTTTGGAAACAATCCTTTAACTGATGTTCTTTATTGTATAATTATTTACTGAGTCCAACTTGTGTGCCAAGTTGGTTCCTGGTCCCACAGGGCTTAGAACCTAGACTGGACAGATTGATGCTAAGTGTCTGACGATGGTTGGAAAAAAGGGCTCAGGCACTATAAAAGCCTGCATCTGAGGCTAGAACAGAACACTAGAGTGGGATGCAGCGGCTCAGGGTGGGCTTTTCTGAGGATGAAGCATTTTAATTTTTTCAGCATTATTGAGGCATAATTGACAAGTAAAAATCATATATGCTCAAAGTGTAAAATGGGATGTTCTGTCATACATAAACCCTGTGATATAACCACAAAGAAACTAATAGCATAACCATTACTTCTTATATTTATGTTTTTTCCCCATGATGAAAACACCTAAGATTTAGTCTCGGCAAATTCCAAGTATATAGAATACCATTACTGACTATAATCCCCATCCTGCTCATTGGTTCTCTATAACTTACCTTGTAACTGAAAGTTTCCAACCTTAAGACTAACTTTTTCCCATCCTGCCAACTCCCCAAACCCCATCTCCACTCATTCTTTTTGGTTTCTATGAATTCAAATCTTTAAAATTAGTCTTTAAAATTTTTCTTCCTGTGCCTGGTTTATTTCACTTACCATAATGTCCTCCAGACTAACCCAGGTGTTTGCAAATGGCTTGATTTCCCACTTTTGAATATGAACTAGTAGTCCGTGTGTGTGTGTGTGTGTGTGTGTGTGTGTGTGTGTGTGTGTTTGTGTTTATCTGCTTATCAATGGAAGCTTAGGCTATGTCCACGTCTTGACTGCTGTGGATACAGTCATTAGCATGATAATAAATGCAGATACCTCTTTAAAAAGTAGACACACACACATACATATACTAAGAAATAAGGTTGCTGAGTGATACAGCAATTCTACTTTTCGTGTTTGGAGGAACCTCCCAAATGTCTCCCACAATGACCATACTAACATTTATAAACAATATGAGCGATCCCTTTTCTCCACACTCCCACCATGTGGGTCTCTCCCTCCCCTCGTGGGCTATTGGCCACCGACCCATGAGAACAAAGGGAGCAGAAGCGACAAATGGGGTCAGGACAGTCAGTGAGCACAACGGAAAAAACCTTCCAGGGAGTCAGATTCAGTGATACAGCTCCGTTTATTCAGTGGGGATCAGGGAAAAATATAGTGTGGAGGCAGCAGCCAAAGCTTCAGCTGATAGGTGCTCATGGTATGCTTTATTTACATGTGGTAGGGGCATCCTATCATCTGACTATAGGACAATGCCTAATTATCATATAGAAAAAACCTGGGGAGTTTTATTGCAGGAAACTATGCCAAAGGTCATGTTCCAAATAAGGTCAGGCATCCGTGCTTGGAGGCATTTTCCAGATAAGTCAGGCAGAGAACAGGAGGCCCTGCTAAGAAAGGAGTCGACCCTAACAGCAGGGTTCCCCAACACCACCACACTTTGTTTTCTTTTTCTTTTGGTGCTAAGGATGGAACCAAGGTTCTTGCCTACATTATAGGCAACTCAATGATTTTGTTTTTGTTTTGTCTATTTCTGACTTTTCATTATTTTTAATTTTTAAAATTTATATTTATTGTATGTGTTTGAGTTATGTATGTAAGTGCATCTGTGTCATACAATGCCCTCAGAGGTCAAAAGGTGTTGGATCCCTCAGAACTGGAGTAACAAATGGCTGTTAGCTGTCATACAGGTGGACTGAACCCAGGTCCTCTGCAGGAATAACCAATACTCTTAACTGCTGAGCCTCTCCAGCCTCTGTTTTTAATTTTTAAACATTATTTTTATTGATTGAGAATTCCATATTCGGATCCCCTCCCCCATCTCCTATCAGATCCACCCTCACCTCACTTCATGTCCTCTATTTTTTTAAAGGCCTATCAACTCTAATTTGTGTCCCCAAATGCTCTTGGGCGTGGGTCCATTCCCTGGAACCTGGTCAACCTACCCGGCATCACACCGTTAAAGAAAACTGACTCTCCCTCTCCCTGAAGTTAGCAGTCACCAGTGGTTCTTAGCTAGGGCTGGGGCTTCTTGCCCACTGCTCCATGCTGAGTTTTTGTCTGGCTTGGGCTTGTTTGGGCTTTGTGTATGCTGTCACAACTCCTGTGGGTTTATATGTGCAACTGCCTTGTGTTTGGAAAACACGGTTTCCTTGTATTCACCCACCACCTCTGGGCTCTTACAACATCTCTGTGCCCTCTTCCTCAATGATCCCTGAGCCTTGGGAGGAGAGGGTGTGGTGCAGGTGTTCCATTTAGGACTGAGCACTCTGCAGGCTCTTGTTTTCTGCACACTGACCAGTCGTAATGATAGTCCTCCTAATAGGTATCAGGTAATTTCTCACTGTAATTTTGACTTGTATTTTTCTGATAATTAGTGATATTACATTCATTTTAATTATACTGGCTGGCCATTTATAGACCTTCTTTGGATAAAAGGTCTATTGAAATCTGTTACCTTTTTTCCTATTGAATTCTTTGACTTCTGTGTATATTTTGGATATTAATGCTGTGCTAGATAGCTTCAGTTGGCAACTTGACGCCTCTGGGTGGAGGGACCCTCAACTGATGCATTTTCTCCATTGGATTGGCCTGTGGCCATGTCTGTGGGGCATTTTCTTGATTGCTGAGTGATGTGGGAGGGTCTGGCCCACTGTGGGTGGTGTCAACCCTGGGCAGGTGGTCCTGTATTGTATAAGAAAGCAGGCTGAGCAGGGGCCAGAGAAGCAAGTGAGTAAGCAGCTTTCTTCCATGGTCTGTGCTTCAGTTCCTGCCTCCAGGTTCCTGCCTTGAGTTCCTGTCTCTATGATGAACTGTGCTGTAAGTCAAATAAGCTCTTTCCTCCCCAAGTTGGTTTAGATCAGTGTTTTTATCACAGTAATAGAAAGTAACTAGGTCAAATGTCTTCTTAGATACTTGGTTTCCAATTGTCTTCTGCCATCCCGTGGTCTGCCCTGCGTCTTGATGGTCTCCTCTGCTGTGGACAACCTGTAGTCCCACTTACTGAGTTTTTATTTTCTGTAACTGCTTCTGGAGTCATCCGAATCATCCTCGACATTTCTCTGGTGTTTTCTGCTGAGGGTTTTGAAAGTAACCTTTAAATGCTTATTGTGAGGGTGAGTTAGAAGGAAACAGAGGTTGTGAAGGATGAATAGTTCAGTCATAAGAACATCTGAAATGTGTGTCTTTGCCCTGTGTTATAGGGGTCAATAATTCGAAAGAGCTTAGACCCACTGAGTCTGCTCAAAGAAGAGCAACTTATTTGTTTACTATCTAATTGACTTTATGATCAATAATAATGTGACAAGTGACCAGCACTGTGTATAGCAGTCTGAGGAGGTCACTTCTCCTTTAGAGACCTCTACCATGGTAAAGTTGCATCATTGATTATATTGCAGAAAAAAATTTCAGGACAAGCAAGAGTGAGGCAAAGTTAGTATGTTTATTAAAATAAGGGAGTGGACATGCTGAAAATGTGTTGCGGGGGAGAAGGCTTAAGAAGATTATAATGCATGCCCAAGACGTGGGTGAGGGTTTATCTGGTCATGCTTAGGAGTCTTTATAATGACAATACATATAATCCTGTGGCTTTCTAAGACACAGTCCTCAAAGAATATAATTTATAACAATATTGAAAGATTAAGCAAACAACATTTAAAACAATTTTTAAAATTTATTATTTTTATTTTATGTGTATGAGTGTATTGCCTGCATGTCTGTAAATGCACCCATGTTGTGCAGTGGCCATGGAGGTCAGAGGAAGGTGTTGAATTCCCTGGGAACTGGAGTTATGGATGGTTGTTAGTCACCATGTGGGTGCTGGGAACTGAGCCTGGGTCCTCTGCAAGAGCAGTCAGTGCTTTTAACTCCTAAACCATTTCTCTAGCCCACAAAGCTTAAAATTTAAGCAAATTTTAAAATTAACTAAAAGTATATGAAGCTGATTTCTTTATTTTTCTTATCGTAATTTCATTTTGTGAATGTAACTGCAGGTAGTTTTATGAGGTACATTGTTTAGATTTAGGGATGAGAGACGACTGCTAATATGGTATAATTCAAGGTTGCTGTATTTGTTACTTTTCTGTTACTATGATCAAAACACCAACCAAAGCATTTTATAGAAGGAAGTGTTCATTTGAGCTTACGGCTTCAGAGAAATTAGAGTCTGTCATGGCGGGGAGGCATGGTGACAAGAGGTAGCCCGAGAAGGATCAGAAAGCTAAGTACTTATATCTTCAAGCAGGCACAGGAAGCAGAGATTGACTGACTGGACATCCAGCAAGGTTTAAGAACTCTCTAAGCCCATCCCCAGTGACAGGCTTCCACCAGCAAAACCATATTTCTAAATCCTCCCAAAAAAGCTGGGGACAAAATGTCCAAATACTTGGATCCTATGGGGGACATTGTCATTCAAACCACCACAGTTACCAACATTCTGGCTTTAAGTGTGATTTTAACCCTTGTCTGAGAGGTTGTTAGGTGATTTTGTCCTTATCAGCTGTGCTAAGGTTTCTTGACTCTATCTGTAGGAAACACAAACCAGATCCTGGGGTGAGAGGTTTCTTCCTTCTCATGTTTGCTGAATTTTCCCTGTCTTTCTGTCCTGCCTCACAGGACTAAACTGTAATAGAGAAAATTTCAGTGAGCCTAACTCTATGCTAAACACCTTGCAAAAATGTACTTAATTAGGTCTCTATAACTCTGAGTTAGATTGCCCTTATTATTCCATTTTACAGATGGGAAAACTAAGGCACAGGAATGCTTAATAACATCTTCAAGGAAATGGAGCTAGCAAATGGCAGAGTCGTGACTATAAACCAGGCTTTCAGATTTCAGAACTAACACTTCAAAACTTTGGTTTTAAATCTTGTGAGTGGTAGGAGGAGACTTTAACATTCCAGCTACTCTGCCTCTGCTCTGATTCAGTAAATGATGCCACAATGCCGTCACTTGGCCAAATAACCCGAGTTTCACCCACATCTCTCTATTACAGCTAGGCTCAGAGCATAGGATTTGTAGCTTCCACCACTTAGTTATCAGGATTCCTTTCTTTCTCTGCCTGGGGCAGCCAGGCCACCACCATCTTTCTCCTGAACTCTTGTAACAACTTCCCAATAGATCTTCCCATCATCAGCACGTTCCTCCAATCCATCCTCCACCATCCCATGCTGAAGCAAGCGGTAAGGTGCAAATCTTCACGTGTACTTCTGCGTACAGTCCCAGAATGAACCCTAATGACTGTACAGCACTTATTAGGAGCCAGGGATTCCTCATGGAGTTTATAAATATATCATTAATTGTATATATGTATATATATTTATTTTATTTTATTTTTCATGGGCTTAGTTTATGCCAGATTCTGGCAGAAGTGTCAGGGAATGTTTTTCTCTCAAAAGAAAAAGACTTTAGATCTTTGGAAAGCTCACTTCTGGCTAAGTTTTGATGTGACTTTTGGAATATCTGCTCTAACCTGATTTTGTCTGATCTTTTCTTGTTCCCTAGATATTTTCAAATGGATTTCCTACAATTGATGAGTTATTACCACCTCCCGATTCCACTTTTCTCATGAAAATCCAGGATATTCATTTTACTTCTCAATTCACACCTGAATTTCTAATTTTCTCTTAACAAAAGGTGCTAGGAAGAAAAGTGTAAACTTCCTCTCTGTCTCTCTCCCCGTCCTTTCCCTTTACCCCCACACTTGCACAAATATACACATGTACACACAGCCTAATCTTCCAACTCTTGTCAAGTCCTCCTGTATTACTGCTATCTTTAACTTATTAAATATTTACAATTTTTTATTGCATATTACTTGTAATTGCATAGATATTTCCTTCTGTCTATCCTCTCCAGAAATATTCATCTTTACCTTCACCAAGATCAATAGCCTCAATGTTTAGTCTATTGTTTGGGGATTTGAAATTAAACATCAGTCTATAGTTCATACATTAAAAAAGACTCACCTTCAAGAAAGGTGGAATGTAATCTCATTTGGTTGGGATGGTGGGTTGGAAATATTTTGGAAATTACTTCTCGTTGATTTTCTAGGCCGAGAATAGCTATTCTCAGGGGCTATGTTGAGGGCAGGAAAGGATGCTGATTGAAATGAAGACGGGTTGAGCTATTCACCCTGGGCACTTCGCAAGCAATCACCCTGCTTCCAGCATTCAGTTAGATCTCCACCGCTTGGTCTACCAGAGGAATTTGCTGCCTCCATGATTTGCTCAGCTCTGAATATTATTCCTGAATCTCAGGCCAAGAGACTGGTTGGCAACTTCCTGTCAAACTGGAGCTCCACCTAACACCCTGGCAGAGCCCTGGGGTGGGCCTGAGATCATTATCACTTTGTGATTGAACAGAAAGAAGCATTCCACACCTAGAGTGCTCAGAGTCCATTCACTACCATGTGACACTGTGAACTTGGACAAGTAATTCGAGCTCTCTGATCCTGAGTTTTCAAGTTTTCTAGTAAGGATAATCAAGCCCCCCACCACCCGCCAAAATAATTCATGGAGGTGCTGTTGTTACCACAGTTTTTAGGGTAAAACCTTGGGCCCTGACTACCCAACAAGGTGGACTCAGTCACCCGATTTTTAATGTACCAATTAAAAGACAATTAATAGTGAAAATCAGAGAAAGATTCATTCTATGCAGCCACATTGGAAGAGGAATAAAGAGGTTCTGTAACCTCCCCAAGTCCATCTTCAGGTTCTGAAAGGAGACTTAAGCTTAAAGAGGGGGCATGGGGTCCTGCTGAAGATATAGTCCTGGCCATCACTGACCCATCATTGCCTGGGCTCCAGTCTCTTCTGCAGGGTGGTCTGACAGATTGTTAAAACTGTGTGAACTCTTCCTGGGAGACAAATTCTTCCTCTGCCTGGCACCAGGCTTCAACCTTTCCTTCTCCCAGCATGTAGAGGTTTTGTTCTTTGGTACCCATCTTTTGATAGTTTAATAGCCAGAGGGACACAAATGTCTCCTAGAATATCTATTTTATTGTCAGAGCTGTTATCCCATGAGAATATTAAATGTATATAAAACATTTGGACTAGATTCTGATCTACGGTAAATGCTCAGTGCATGCTTTTACCTGTGTTAACTGATTAGCCTATTAAATATTTGTCTTATTTTCTATGGTATTTCCTTGACTTCCTCTGGTACATGGCATGTACTTAGATATGATTTAGTGAGTGAATGAATGAATTGGACACAGGAAAAGACCCAAAAGGACTAAAAGTCCAACAACAAGTGTGTACTTTTTGTGAGGTAGGGTAAAGGCATGGTGTCATTCACTAACTCCTTCATTCCTCAGGGTTGTCCCAGACCACTATTGTTAGCCCCATTTTACACATTCGGAAACTGAGGCCCAGAGAGGTGTGAGACCGTTCACCAAGGCCGTCGAATGGAGCATCTTTTGAATGGAAGTTTGTCTGATTTCAGAGCCAGAGTCTATTTCCAAATGGGCCGCATCTCTTTTCAGACTCTTGCAGTTCCCCTCTTCATTTTCAGGCAAATTCCAGGTAAGATGTCGTGTTTCGTGCCCTTTCCTTGCTCTGTCAAGCCTGTGTTCAGCTGTGGAGGAGGCAATGGCAGCGAGCTCTGCCCTACCATCATGACATCTTCTCTCCATAGCCCAGAAACAAGCCAGCTGACCATGGACTATAACCTCTGTGCTGTGAGCCAAAATAAATCCTTCCTGCTCTTAAACTCTCTCTTGGGTGGTTGCCACAGTGTTGGAAAACTAGCACAGTCCTTATGTCATGTTAGAAATGGGGCAGCAGCCTTTCAGAAGCAGAGAGGGGCTGAACTAGGGGCTGACAGGAGCTCACACAGAAAACCTCAAAGGGCTGCAGCCCTTTCAGTGAGGGAGACAGACCTTTAAAAAAAGCCTGTTTTCCTCTGAGGAGGAATGAATTCAGAATAATTGCATTATTATTCTGGGCTTTGTATGGGTTCTTCATGCATATCCCTGAGCTACCTAAAGGGATTCCACCCAAAATGGTTTCTTGCTCTTGTGCTGATGAACTGGATCACAGGCAGGCAGGGAGGACAAAAGAAAGCCAAACCTCACTTCTGAGCACTGGAGCTGGTAGCCTTGGAGTTGAAAATGTCATTGATAACTGATGCTTTGGAAGTCACCTTTGTCTTCAGTTCTTTATCGTGTTCCAAGGCTTCATAAATAATAGCCATGTTCTCCAGAGCTAAGTTTCTGGCCCTGAAAGACAGAGTAATGGTCATTTAGAGACACCCAGGTCCTTATTCCCGGAATATCTGAATAAACTCTCTTTTATGTGGTAAAAGCACCTACATACATGTGTTTAGGTTAAGGGCCTTGAGATGCAGAAATATTCAGTTGTCTGAAGGGGCCAGGCACAAACACAGGGACTCTAAGTAGTGTGAGGAGACAGGAAGTGAGGTTCGAAGAAGGAAATGTGGTTGTTATTCTTAGCATTTCATCGATATGACAAAATACTGGAGAAAACGTCAAAGAAGGAAAGGTTTGTTTCAGCTCCTGGTTTCAGAGGGTTCAGTATGTGTTTATCTGGGTTGGTTGGTATGTGCCTGTGGTGAGGCAGGTTGTGGCAGCAGATGTATGTGGTGAAGACTTACACACCTCATGGCATTAGAAAAGAGGGAGGCGAGGGAGAGTATACAGATATCAATCTCATTCTCTAGGTAGGGAGTGCAAGTCTTGGAGGGAAGCAATAGAATGCCAGAGTTAGTTTGCGGTATTCTGGAGATTTGTACACAGGTTGCCCGAGTCCAAGTAAAAATCCTTAGGAGAAAACAGACAGCCTTCCTTCCCTAGGCACTCCACTCCAGGGTCTAGAAAACACATGCTTGGAAATATTGATTCAAAAGAAAATAGGCTTGACGTTTGTCTAGGTTTTCTGGGCTCCAAACTAAATTTCTCCTGGTTTTGAGAAAAGCCTGTCTTTGCTTCTTTCTGTGTCTGAGAATCCTGGTTTTGTTTAGAAGTTGTAGTAGATACTTTTGGTACCTTGCTGGTAACTTCTTCATACTCACCTCTAGACAAAGAAAGAGCCATACTGGGAACATCTTGAAGGTTTTGTCCTGGCTGTAGGAGTATGCCTAGAGACGTCAGCACCACTGAGCCACTGTTCCCGGAAACTGCCCTCAAATCTAGAACAAAAGAAAAAGGACATGAGAGTGGAGAAAGGGGAGAGTTGGAAAGAAGAACAGGCGGGAAGAAGTCCCAGGAGAGGTGACAGGAGATGACTAAAGTGTGTCATAATGTGAATGAAAATGTCAGATTAAACTTGTTTATGCAATCAGTATAAGCTAGTAAAAAGATGACCGGTGAAAAGAATTATGTTCCAATTTAGAGGAAATTAATTGTGCATTTTGTACTTTTCTGCCCAATTTCTGCTTATGCTTACTGAGTGAAATGTTCACCTCTGCTGTGTTGGTACAAACCCTTCCACTGGGCTTCCTTCGTCTTCCTGTACGCAGCCTGGCCTCATGGCATGTGGTACAGAGAAAGTTGACAATACTTGTAGAGAGAATGAAGACATTTTTCAGAAACAGAATACAGACTTGTTGGTTAATTTAAAACCTCTGAAATAAAAAAGACAGAAATGGTAGTGTGAGTTTCATGTTTCCAGAGACAAAAAGGACAGACAAAACAGTACAAAAACTGACGAAAAGTTGTTTTCAAACACTGATGGACAGGGAAGCTGATGTGCTAATGCTCCAGGATCACTGTACTTTTAAGTAGGGACTGGGGGTTGGAGTGCTGCTCAGCATGGCCTCAGCCTCTGTATTCTTAGCCACCTTGCTACCATTTGGATTTCGACATTTTATAGATCCAGCCAGAACCATGTTGTGATTTGGGGCTTATCATTCCAGTTTCCTGGACACTGAAATGGATTCCATTGTATCAGCTTCACAAAGCTTCTTGTAGACTGAGTAGATACAAGTCCGGGAAGTGTTTTGAATTGCATATGTCATGTAATAGGGGTGCATTAAACAGGCTCTGTTTCTTTCTCTTTTGTTTGTGGCAATGGTGGCATCAAGCACAGGACCCATGCCAACTCAATTAAACAAGGGCCCAGAGGGGAGGAGAGAAATGGGTGGCAGGCCGGTCTTAGACTAAGAACTATTGGAGAATGATTGCTTCTGGGTGAAGGAGAATATGCTTTGTTTATGATCTCTAGATGGGCTGACTAGACTCCTGTGGATGAATTTGCACTGAAGGATGTCTGGGTACAAATGCTTGACTGGATAGGACTGAACATGTATGGCAGGATACACGAGGTCCAGTAGGGGGATAGGGGAGGGGGACTAAGTTTGATTAAGTTCATACTGTTGTATGAAATTACAAAAGCTCAATAAAAGTTTTTTTTAAAGGCTGCTTTTATAGCTGCAATATAAACACAATAAACAAAAATTTCCATGAAACACTGTTGCTCCGTGGCAGTTAGTTCCCCATTTTGTTTTGGCATCACCTTGCACAGCGATGCAAATGCATTATCTGGAGCCTCACTGGTTGCGTTTTATAGAAGGATCACTGTTGGCCATCATCCTCAGAGTAGCTGGAGTCTTATATTTTATTCTACAAAAGAAAAGATGATCAGGGCATGGGGTGGTAATGTGCTCTAAGTACATTTTATATTTGCATGAAATTGGCTGTATATAATCCAGTATAATAAGATAAAATATGAAGAGAAGAAAGTCCTTTATAAGTTGGAAGCCTGCTCATATCCCACATATTTTTCTTTTTCTGAACCACCTTCAATCATGGGAAGACTGATATTCAGTACAATGTGGCCATTTTGGAGGCTTTCCTGAAGTGAGAGGCATAGAAACAGTTTTATACAAAACCTTGGTGGCATTTCCCCAAGTCCTCCATGGACAAGTTGTAGCTGTTTCCAACTGTCCTAGACAGCAGGAATTGGTTGTCTTTGGGTGACCCTAAATCAGAATGTTGTAACTCTTGGCATAAGACTATTCATAATATCAACTAATTATCATTTTTAATATCCAGTTTGAGGAGCCTGTTCGTTTTTTACTTTGGGGATTTGGGGGTTTCTCTTTATCCTTCATCAGACTTCTTAAGGATTTTTAGGGTTTTTTTTGGGTGTTTTGAAAACATCACCATTAACTTTCATCATTTTCTCTGTCAGTTTCTTTCACGATCTCCTCTGTCATCGCTATGTCTTTTCTACTTCTTTCCCACTTCCATTACATTTCTTTCTTTTTTTCCAGCTTCTTGGGTACAAGTTTAAGTCATTGATTTCATAACATTTCTTCTTTTCTAATAAAAGGATTTCAAACAATAGATTTCTTTATAACCATGACTTTAATTACATCCAACCCATTTTGATGCCTTGTTATTTTCATTTCCCTTCAGTTTGAAATATGTTCTAATATTTCTTCTGACTTCTTTGGGGACTGGTGGAATAGTTAGAACTTTGGTATCTGATTTCTAAGTATTTTTATGGATTTCTAGTCTAATTGTATCATAGTGAGAAAACATATCTGTGTACCTAAGAGTGCATGTGATCACAGTGTCATTGTGGGGTGGATTCTGTCATCGTGAACTAGGCCAAGATGGCTGATGATATGCATTTCATCTCCATCTTTCTGATCTTTTGCCTGATTTTTCTCATCTGCTGAGGTGCTAATACCTTCATCATTATTGTAGAGTCGTGGGCCCTATCTTCATCATTTTTCATAATAAGAATTTATTTCTCATGAATCTTAAGGTTGGCTGGGATGACCTACTGATATCAGTTGGGTTTCAGCACCTGTCATGGTCAGGGGTCTGCTGATCTAGACTAAGGCCAAATCATGCTCTGGGTGGCTCTGCTCTGAGATGCACACCTGCTTCTTATGTATCTCTTACAGAATTTGAACCTAAGGGTCAGCCAGGTCATGTTTTTCTCATGGAAATGACAGAGGCTCTAGAATGCAAGAAAAATCTATCATTTTTCTTAAATCCTAGGACTGCAGCTAGCACACTGTCTCTTCCATGCCATTGGCTTAAGAAAGTCATTTGGCCAAAGTCAAGGTTTGGGAAAGTATACTCATGTCTCACTGAAGCCACAGAAAAAGTGTGTATACAGGCCTTTGCCATTTTTTTTTTGTTTGTTTTCTTTCATTGGTTTGAAGCTCTCGGGTTAATATGTCTATGTTAACGTATTTTCCCTTGATACATTTTCTAATGCATACATCCTTTGATCATTATGATGTGTGCCTTTTGGGGAGGAGGATACTGTCTAAAGTCTGTTTTATTTGACATAGCTGTGTTAGAGGTCTGGCTACTTAAACCTCACGCTACCATTTCCTGCTTTTCAACATTTTCCTGCTCATATCGTTTTAAACTATCTGTGTTTTAGACTTAAGCTGTAGATTTTTCTCAACAGCGTATTGTTGGAACTTACTTTGTAATGCATTCTGAAAATCTCTGCATTCTAATTGTAGCTAATTGTAATTTTTAATCAACCAGGTTTTTTTTTTTTTCTTTTTTCTTTTTTTTCCCTAAAGGTATTTAAAGAGCTTAGGACAAGCAAGGATTTACAAACAACAAACAGACATACATATATTTATTATTAAAATTTCACAAAGATTTTTTAAACATATTAGTAAAACAAGGATTAGAGAATGCCACAACATGTTAATAAAATTACGTAATGTTCTGAAAAACGTGCCATACAGATGGTCAACATCTTTTAAAATATTTACCTGTTCCAAGCGCCTTTTTAAATTTGAAGCAGGGTCTTGCTGTTTTGCCCAGGCTGATCTCAATCTTGTGAATTCAAATGGTCTTCTCACCCTAGTCTCTTAAATTAAAGTCAAGGTTTACCACCTGGGCTAAAGAACTGTTCTTTTAAACTTTTTAATTATATTTACTTTTAACATTTTATTTGTTTATTTATTTGTGCTGCTGGGGAGGGAAGCCAGGGTCTTATATGTATGAGGCAAAAGTAACCTAGCTTGAAACTGCACACTCATCCAATTGATTTAAGTTTCATAAACTAGAGAGAGAAAAAAAATTACCACTTAAAGGGGCTGGAGATCTAGCTCAATGGTAGAGTGCTTACCGAGCATAAATGAGGACTGAGGTTCAATCTCCAGCATGAAGGAAAAGAAGAAAACCTCCCACAAATCTTTAAAGTTGAGGAGACAGGGCCAGACAGCAGCTGAGTAGGACCCTTGTGATGTTCTCCCTGCACACGCAGCCAAACGGGTGGGTGACCCTGTACCAGCTACTAACTAATAATAACTCTGAAATCAGGTGAAAAAACAAGCAACCAACTGGAACTGGAAGAGCTGACTGTGCAGGTTCCTCATTCGGAGCAGTCCCAGATGGAAAGAAGTAACTCCTGCTCCAGGTCTTAGACTTGAAACGCAGGACCAAGCACGTTATGGTGAAACCCAGTGCTGGGCAAAGTCCCACAAGCTCTAAGGCAAAGCCAACAGGCAGACTAAGCTACAGAACAACCTTAAGCCAAGTGGCTGACTGCAACCACAAGTCCTGAGCTATAGCAACCGGCTTTGTTTTGAAGCCGAGTTCCAGGCACCTTTGGATGAGTCCCAGCACCTGGGAGAAGCAGATGGCCAAATATACCCACCAGACATTTGCACTGTGAGACTTGTGTCATTTCTAGCCCTGGGTGGACCCAGGACATAATTGTCCTTTTCCTAAGGTTAAGCAGGTCTGTGAGACTCAGGTGCAGTGTGGCTTAGAGTCCAAGTGGCTGTCTCCACAAGTCATCCCCAAACCTTGACACAACCAGATCAGTGCTTACAAGTAAGACGCTCAAATAGCCTCAGCACCAGACAGAGGCCTGCACTTGAGTGGGGCAGACTTGTGTTTTGGTTAGGATCATTACCTCCTGTGATATGGGCCTTGGCACACTCTGGAGAATACAAGTCCTTATTGATGTGAGACTCAGATGTGACCCAGCTGGGCATCAGTCTAGGTTGTCCAGGGGCTGCCATCACCAACATCACTTCAGCCTCTTACAATGTAGCATGTTGTGAAACTCCATTTGCTGAGGGTAGGACATAGTAGTAAGCCCAAGAGTTCACCTTGAAACTTAGTTCGGGATAGGGCAGTCTAGCACTGGGCAGACCTTAATGGTGGCCCCCTATGCTTGCCTGCTGATGGGGCCTCTGGCTCTTTTCAGACTAAAAAATAACAAACGCTGGGAAGGATGTGGAGACAAGGGAATCCTTACACACTGTTGGTAGGTATGTGAATTAGAGTGGCTATGGAAAACAATACAGATATCCTTCAAAAAAATAAAAAAACAGCTACTATATGACCCACTCCTATGTAGATCTCTACAGAAATGATGCCACACTACAGCATTGTGCTGACTCATTGTGCAGCACTGAGAGGCCAAAATCAAGCATCGTGATTACATAATGCAACACTATAATGGCACAATGCAGCATTGTGATAGCACTTTGTACAATATGATAGCCAAATGTAGTATTGTGCTAGAAAACAGAGCATTGTGATGGTGAAAATGCCACCACTGTGATGTCATAATGCACAATATGATGCAGGATAGAGCATTTCTATGGCCCAAAGAATTACTGTGTTGCTACAATGAAGTATTGTGATGTCACAAAGAAACGTGATGGCACAGTGGAGCACTGCGATGTTTCAGTGAAGCATCACGATGGCAGTTAATCACTATGATGACACAATGGAGCTTTGTGATGCCA
Source organism: Nannospalax galili (assembly GCF_000622305.1). NCBI lineage: Eukaryota > Metazoa > Chordata > Mammalia > Rodentia > Spalacidae > Nannospalax > Nannospalax galili. Next base: position 264,349 of record NW_008332583.1, read on the forward strand.
CAAATATTCTATTGATGATTTTTACAGTATTCTTTAGGGGATCGGCTTGTTATTTTCTTTGTTGTTGTTGTGTCCTTTCCCATTTTGGGTACAGGGAAACACTAGCCTTGTGAACTGAGTTTGGAATGTTCCTTCCCTTTCTATTTTGTGGAGCATTTTAAGGAACATTGGTGTTAGGGCTTTAGAGTTCTATTAGAATCCAGCTATTAATCCATCTGAGCCTGGGACTTATTTGGTATGACCTTTTGTTATTACTTAAACCTCATTGGTCTTTATGTTTTTATTTTAAGCCAATTATATCTTCTTGTTTTAATTTTGGTAGGTAATATTTGTCTAGGAATACACTCATTTCTAGATTTTCCAACTTATTATAAGCAGGTTTTCTAGTTCTAATACTCTGAATTTCATTGTCTGTTGTTATGTCTTCTTTTTATTTCTAGTTTTATTAATTTGTATGTTTTCTATCTTTATTTTGGTTAATTGAGCTAAGGATTTTTCAATTCTATCTTTCCAAAGAACCAACTCTTTTTAATATTTATTGTTTTTATTTTATGTGTATGTGTGTATGGCCTGCATGTATGTAAGTGCACCTGTGTTGTGCAGTCTCTGCAGAAGACTGAAGAGGTCATTGGCTTTCCTGGAACTGGAATTAAAGGCAGTTGCTAGTTGTCATGTGGGTGCTGGGATTCAAACCTGGGTCTTCTGCAAGAACAGCCAGTATTCTTAATTGCTGAGCCATCTCTCCAGCCCTGAGAACCAACACTTTGTTTCATTGATTCTTCGTATTTTTCATTTCCATCTCTTAATTTCTGCCTTGATCTTTATTATAATATTAGTCTGTCCACTTATTTTTGTTTTGGTTTGCTTTTGTTTTTCTAAGACTTTGTGATGCATCATTAAGTTATTTGATGTTTTCCTAAATTTTTGGATTTTCTGTTTCAAAAAATTTTAAGTCATTTGTAACTCTAAACTTCTCTCCCACAACCACTTTTCATTGTACCCGGGAGGTTCTGGTATGCTGTATTTTCATTTTCACTTGATCCTAGAGATGTATATATTTCCTTCCCGAATTCTTCAGAGACACATTCATCATACAGTACTGTGTTCACTCTCCGTATATTCTGTAGCTTCTCTGGCTGCTGATTTCTAGATTTAATCCACTGTGATCAGACAGAACACACTAAATTAATTCAATTTTGTTGTGTTTTCATTTTCATTCAATTCTAGGACATTTTTTAATTTCTTAAAGACTTTTAAAAATTATTATTACATTTATTTTATGGGTATGAGTGTATTGCCTGCATGTATGTGAGTGCACCCATGTTGTGCAATGCTGCAGAGGTCAGAAGAGAGCTTTGGATTCCCCTGGAACTGGAGTTAAGGACGATTTGGAGCCACCATGTGGGTGCTGAGAATCAAACCCGGATCTTCTGCAAGAGCAATCAATGCTCTTAACTGCTAATCCATCTCTCCAGCCCCAATTCTAGGAAATTTTTAATTTCCTTTTTTATTTCTTCACTGACCCATTCATTATTTATTAACATGTTGTTCAATACCTGATACCCTGATTCTGCTGCAGGAGAAAGTAGGGAAGATATTTCAACTTATAGGCACAGGTAAGGACTTTCTGAATAGGATTCTGGAAGCACAGAACCTTAATTAAGACCAACAACTGGCAAATAGGACCTCATGAAACGTCTGTACAGCAAAGGACACCATCAATCCAGTAAAGACGCAACCTAGAGAATGGGAAAATCTTTACCAGTTGCATATCTGACTGTGGGTTAGTGTCTGGAATATACAGAGGCGAAAGAACCCCCAAAGACAAGCAGCCCAATTAAACACTGAGGCATGGAACAAAATAAAGAGTTCTAAAAGGAAGGAATGCAAATGACTGAGAAATCTATTTAAAAAATATTTTCATTGAGTTTTTGTGCATTTCATATATGAGAAATTTTTAAAAATGTTAACATCCTTGGCAACAACAGAAATGCAAATTAAAAATACTTTGAAATTTCATCTTTTATCCAGACAGAATGGCTAAGATTTAAAAAAGAAAATGATAACAATGGGTGAGATGCGGGAAAGGGGAACTTACTCACTTTTGAGAGTGCAAAATGCTGCAGCCACTCTGGAAATCAGTGCAGAAGCTTCTCAAAAAGCTGGAAACAGATCTACCACGTGATTCAGTTCTACCACTCCTGGGCATATTTCCAAAAGCCTCTATATCCTACTATAGAGGTATTTTCTCAACCATGTTCACTGTTGCTTTATTTACAACAACCAGGAAATGGAAACAGCCTAGATGTTCATCAGCTGATGGATGGATAATAAAAATGTGGTACATACACTCAATGGAATATTACTCATCTATTAGGAAAAGTGAAATTATAAAATTCCCAGATAACTGGATAGAGCAGAAAAATAATCATTCTGTGATTGAGTGAGGTAATCCGGGCTCAGAAAGACAAATGCTACATGTTCTAGCTTATATGTGCATGCTAGCTTTAAATTTCACATATGCATGTTCAAATTGGAGTACCCATAGGAGTCAGGAAAAGAAAAAAGAGAACTGGGTTGGGGCACAGAGACTGCATGTGCCATCCAACCTGAGTGCTGGTGGCAACTCTGGTTTTGTCTGTTCCTTCCTGGGGTCGGGTCATTGGAGATGGCCCCACTTCTGAGGGTTCATTACAGAAGGTGAAGGTGATTATGTTTCTGAGTGAGTTCTTTCAGGGGTTTCCACCTAGCTGAACACTGCCTCTAACTGTCCACCTTACCCTCCTCATGTAGAGTATTCTGCTGGCCAAGCTTCAAAGTACAGTCCCATAACACTTGCTGTGGTTTCAGTGTCTAGCTCGGGGAGCGACTTTTGCTTCTAGGGCTTCCAAGCTATTGGCTCAGATATATCTCTTAAAAAAATGGCTTCTTGGGGTCTGAGAAGATGGCTCAGTCCACAGAGTGCCAACCATACAAGCATGAGGACCTCAGCACTGACATAAAATCCTGGAATGGCAGTGTGTGTCTGTAACCTCAGTGCTGGGATGCAACGGCACAGATAGGCAGATCTCTGGAGTGCACTGGTCATCCATCTAGCCAATCTGTGAGCTCCAGGTTCAGTGATAGAAATGTCTGCAAATGAGATAACAAACGCAATAGCAAAGCCAAAACAAGCTGGAGAGCAACCGAGGAAGACATTGTATGTTGACATCTGGCCTCCATGTACACATGTGTACACAGCCATGCATAGCCATATGCACATGTGCACATACCCACATGAACATGCACACACATCATACATAAACACATAAACATACAAATAAAAATGACTTCTTGCCACCTGGTGTCTCCCCCAACTCTGGGGATGCTGTTCCATTCATGTTTTACTGGAACTACAGTACAGATTTTCTGATCTTCTTGCTTTATTATAAGACATGGTTCTGGCCTTGGCTTCCCTCCCACCAGCACTCCACAACTGGAGCCAATCCCTCTGGAATGGACTCTGGACTCTCTTTCTACTGTGCTCTGTGGAGTATTTTATCTCACTTTGCTACTGAAACTAGTAATTTTCAGTTGTCACCTGCCTCTTAGGACAACTATACTCCAATTACCTTTGGTTTGTACCCTGTGGATTCCAGCAGTTTATACATGGGTGTTGTCTGTTATCTTCTGGAGTCCAACACTATTTTTAATTTTATTTTATGTATATGAGCATTTTGCCTACATGTATGTAAGTGCACCCTGTGTATGCAATGCTCGCAGAGGCCAGAAGAGGGGAGTCAGAGTCTGTTGGGGACTCCTGCTGTTTTGGGTTGTAGTCTTTCCATGTCTGGATAGCCGCATGTCGGCTCGGCGCGAATGGGAGGACTCCTCTTCTCAGCAGGGCGCCCCCCTACTCTCTTCCTGACTCATCTTTGAAGTAGCTGCCACAGATACATGGCCTCTGGCATAGGAACTGCCAGGTTTTCCTGTGTGATAATCAGGCAGTGTCTGGCAACCCGGCAGAAGCCCACCACCACATGTAAATAGGGCATCCTAAAAGCACCTATCCACTAAGGCTTTTGCCACTGCCCCCACAGTATAAATATCCTGGTTTCCAGTAATTAATCGGAGCTGAATCACTAAGACCTGGAGCCGAGCTGAGTCACTGAATAAAGGAGTGGTACCACTGAGTCTGACTGAGCTGAGTTCTGTGTCTTACTGCCTACGATCTAGTCTTCCCGGAGAGGGCTGTCTCTTCATAAACCACGACTCGAGGAGACCCTGCTTTCGCCGTCCCGCACCTCCCCTCGTGACCCGGCAGCTGACGGATCTCGAACCCAGAGGGAGTGCCCAGTAGATTTGTACAGAACCCGCCCGGGCGGCTGACAGCGGTCCTCTAGAGCCACCAGCCCCGGTAGCAGAGAGCCTCAGCAACACGGTGCATGACACGTGCGCACCCCAGCAACGCGGCGCGTGGGACCCACTCCAGCAGCACGGAGAGACAAACGCCAGCCAGCAGCTGGCGTTCCGCAAGACCCGCACACCGATATCTGGCGCCCAATGTGAGAGCCTCTGAACTCCGTGCCAGCTAGCAGCTGGCGCCCCCTGAAACGCAGGATTCGTGAGTATCTCTCCCACCAG
>NW_008332583.1:268987-269785 GCF_000622305.1 Nannospalax galili
CCAAACGTGAGAGCCTCTGAACCTCGTGCCAGCTAGCAGCTGGTGCCCTCTGAAATGCAGGATTCGTGAGTATCTCTCCCCACCAGGAGGGCAGCACAAATCTCTTCTAATTTCCTCCTTTTGTTTCCGGTCTAGAGTCTTTGCATGAGAACATTAAAGACGGAAAGGCAACTGAAGCTTCCTGGTCAGGGCTACTCCCTGACGTTAGCTGAAGGCCTCTCTGTCCCCTAATGACCTCCGACCGCCTGTACAGGTGTAGACAAAGGACCTTCTATCTAAACATCTTTCTAATATAAAAACCTGGTGACGCAGCGGCCACTTAAGAGTCCTTAGGACGGCCACCAGTTCCTTAAATCTGTGGGAAGGCTGGTGCTGGGAGCTAAGCGGAATCCCCTGAGATTTTAATTTCAGGCACGTTCCCTTGGAAACCATCACTTCACTACTTTCCTATCCTAACACTGCTAGAAAAGTCCCAAAGGTTCTAAGGAATCTTCACGTAAGCCTTGGAGTCAGCTTCTAAGGCAAACTTCCCTAATTGGTTTTGTTATCCTGCCCCCCAGGGCATTCAAGCCTCAGCTAAAACCAGTTAGGTGAGAATTTAAATTAACCAGCCCCTGCGGAGCACCTGAAGGCTCAAGGTGGCTCGCGCTGAATAAAAGATTTATAAGTGCCATTTTTTTTTTTTTTCTGCAGTCTAAAGGCTCATGCCTGTCAGAGCGTTCCAATCCTTTAGTGTCAGGCTGCTGCAGGAACGTTAAACGCTAAGACAATGCTATTTCCTTTTATAATTGGTAATTC
>NW_008332583.1:270460-271756 GCF_000622305.1 Nannospalax galili
TTTCCTGTAAATTTACAAATAACCAGACAGCGTCCACTAGCATGGTATCTGTTCCCTGCCACAGAGCTTAAGGAATTGCGCCAGGCGGTGCAGGAGGATGGCATTCATGCTCCATGGACTAAATCTATACTACAAACATTCAATACTAACCTAACCCCCCAGGATTGGAGAGATATTTGTAGATCTACCCTCCCCAGTCCATTATTTGTACAATGGGAGGCTTTATTTAGAGATAAATGACTGATACAGGTTAAAAGGAATGACACACATAATCAACAGCTGAGACCACAGCAGGGACAGAATCCACCACCTGGATTCATAGATTGGAACTATGACCAGCTTTTTGGTCAGGGCAACTCCTCCACAGGAATCCAGCAGGCTGCAATTCCTGCTGGCTGTTTTGAGCAAGTTCGCTTATGTGAATTACAGGCCTGGAACCGCCTAACCCCCTTGTCCACCGGGCCTGGAGAGACTTCTTCATTAACTTTTTTAAAACAAAAGCCAACTGAAGCTCTCCCAGACTTTATACTAAGAGTGCAAGCCAGTTTAGATAGAAAAATAACAGATCCTGCAGCCAAAGATATAAAAGACTACTTTTTCTCCATCCGTTTGCACAAAAATTATTGCCAATATTTTGCCTCCTCAGTTCCTAAGATTAACAATTCTGGTTCAGCTGATCAATATGAATGGCAAGTTCTGCCACAAGGCATGGCAAATAGTCCTACAATATGCCAGGAGGCTGTTGTTAATGCACTAGCACCCCTCTTAAAAAAGGGACTGCATGTTTATCATTACATGGATCAACTCTTGGTCTGGCAAGATGAGGATTCCTTTCTAGAAGATCTAAAAGATGCTATGATAAACACCCTAGAGTCAAAAGGTTTTGAAATAGCAACAAATAAAATACAATCTGTCCCCCCATTACCTTCCTGGGGACTGAAATAACACCCACAACTGTTAGGCCCCTCAAACCTGTCCTGGATGTCCCCCATCCACTCACACTTAACTCACTTCAGAGTTTTCTAGGCAATATTAATTGGCTAAGGCCATGGCTTTCCATCCCCACAAGTCAATTACAGCCACTCTTTGATCTCTTAAAGGGAGACAAAAACCCAGCCTGCAGACGGTACCTAAACCCAGATGCAAAAAGGTCCCTCCAAATAATTAATAACCACTTCCAAAAGGCATCACTAGTCAGATACAATCCCAAGCTACCTGTCCAACTCTTAATATTTAATTCCTCCCCCACCATGGTAGGAGGAATTTATCAGCCACACGGAGTCCTAGAATGGCTTC
>NW_008332583.1:273110-293442 GCF_000622305.1 Nannospalax galili
ACACACCCAGTACCACCCATCATGGTTAGATGGAGGGACCCCTTTGATGGACTCTGGAAAGGACCAGATCCATTGCTGACCACAGGGAGAGGATTTGCTTGTGTTTTCCCACAGGATCAACCAAAGCCTATCTGGGTTCCAGCTAGAAATGTCCGACACCTCCCTGCCCACGAAAAAGATGGCCTGCATGACCCTGTCAGAGACAAAGAAAAGAAAGAGGCGGAGATGACACCGAAAGCCACACCAGATCACGTGGAAAGAGATCCATGATCTAGTGGAGACTGCTCACCGCAGATGCCCCCCCCAGAGCTTCTTTCTCTGTCATCCTGATGGCCGTTTTTACCCTGCTTAACAGCAACGCTTCAGCTAGCCCCCACTCTCCTTAATACCATGTTCTAGAGATTTTATGTCAGAGAAACATTTCAAGAAAAAAATCAGATCCATGGGACGATCGCTGGTGTATTGGAGTAATAAAAAAGTTCTACTCAGGTGCATTCTCTAGGTACCCTACAGCCGACTTTCATATCTCTCGACAGCTTGTACCTGCAGCTAAGTCTGTGCTAACTCATAATATTATTCTACAGGAAAGACAAACAGAGGACCAGATAAGATCAACTATGTCCTGGAACAAGTATATTCAGTATGTTGCTAACTTTCTTCCCTTCACCGCCTACCCCAATGTCTAACTGCTTTTTTTGTGCACCCAGCAATATGCCTCTACTGATTCAAACAACTGGCTAACTATTCAATTTGCATTTTCAGCGAGTAAGCCTACTCATTACAAATGCCTCACTAACACTACTCTCTCCAGTACAGCATGCATCACCCCTCCTCTCTTCATATGGTGCAAGGAAGAAGCCCAAAACTGTGTTAATTTCTTTGTCCACCTTTTGTGTACTAGTACATTCCAGGTGTAAGAAGCCTTTTCCTCCTACACAGCTACCAGCAAAGAAAAATCTTCTTCCCCCTGCTGGTAGGAATCGAACTTGCACCTTCCCTGGGTACTGGAGGCGTTGCTATGGCGACAAACTGCTACAAGCCCAGCACCTGGCGGGAAACTTCCCAGACAAGCTAGACCAGACAGTGCCATCTGCGACTGACAGCCCAGAATCTCTCCAACAACAAATAAACTCTCTCGCCAGGATTGTGCTCCACAATAGAAGAACATTGGACTTAATAACTGCTGAACATGGGGAGGGTATATAATATTAGAAAAAATGCTGTTTCTTTGTAAATGAATCAAATGTTGTTGAAACTAATGTTAACACTTTCAAAAAACTTTGTAATAACCCATTTTCAAGATTTCAACCCACCAAACAATTAGGTTGGCTTTTAAATCCCTTGTTTACATGGCTCTTATCCCTTGTTGCCCCCTGATAATACTGTGTATTATTTTGATGCTTGCTCACTGTTTTTAAGATATCCTTGCTGACAAATTACTGCCATTTGCTAAAATCACTACAAAATAGGCCATGGTCAATTATCAGACTTTGAATTCTCCTGAGACAGATAATTTGGCCCTTAGGGCTGGTGATGGCACTTCTCCATTTTTAAACCAAGATGGGGAGATGTTGGGGACTCCTGCTGTTTTGGGTTGTAGTCTTTCCATGTCTGGATAGCCGCATGTCAGCTCGGCGCGAATGGGAGGACTCCTCTTCTCAGCAGGGCGCCCCCCTACTCTCTCTCTTCCTGACTCATCTTTGAAGTAGCTGCCACAGATACATGGCCTCTGGCATAGGAACTGCCAGGTTTTCCTGTGTGATAATCAGGCAGTGTCTCGCAACCCGGCAGAAGCCCACCACCACATGTAAATAGGGCATCCCAAAAGCACCTATCCACTAAGGCTTTTGCCACTGCCCCACAGTATAAATATCCTGGTTTCCCCTAATTAATCGGAGCTGAATCACTAAGACCTGGAGCTGAGCTGAGTCACTGAATAAAGGAGCGGTACCACTGAGTCTGACTGAGCTGAGTTCTGTGTCTTACTGCCTACGTTCCAGTCTTCCTGGAGAGGGCTGTCTCTTCATAAACCACGACTCGCGGAGACCCTGCTTTCACCATCCCGCACCTCCCTTCGTGACCCGGCAGCTGACGGATCTCGAACCCAGAGGGAGTGCCGGTAGATTGGGACAGAACCAGCCCGGGTGGCTCACAGTGGTCCTCTAGAGCTGCCAGCCCCGGTAGCAGAGAGCCTCAGCAACGTGGTACGCGACACGCGCGCACCCCAGCAATGTGGTGCGCGGGACCCGCTCCAGCGGCACGGGGAGAGACAAACACCAGCCAGCAGCTGGCGTTCCATGAGACCTGCACACCCATAAGAGTCTCTGGAACTGGAGTTACGGATGGTTGTTAGTCACCATGTGTGTGCTAGGAACTGAGCAGCCAGTGCTCTTAACCTTTGAGCTGTCTCTCCAATTCCCAGAAAGTGCTTGTAACCATCTCTCTAGTCCTCCTTCCCCAACTATTTTTAATGCTCCTTCTTCTTCCCTGAAGTGTCCTCTCTTGGTGATATTATTTTCCTTCAGCACTAAGCTTCTTAGTGTTTGCTGTAGTGCACATCTATTAGAGTTGAATTCTCCTGCTGTGTTTTAAAATCTGATGACACACTGCTTCTACTGCTTTGCCATCATTCTAGCAGAACACTTTTGTACATGTAGAATCTGGGTCTTCAGCCTTTTTCTTTCAACCCCTTTAAAATACTCCATTCTTTTCTGGGCCCCATAGTCTGGATAAGAAGTTCTTGTCATTTTGCATTTTGGTTCCCCTGTGTGCAATGTGTTGCTTTTCAGTTTCATTCAAATCATTTTTCTCTGCATATGGATTGGCCAATTTTCCTAGTACTAAGAGATATCATTCACATTGTACTCTGTGTAGTTATTTTTAGATTTGTAGAAGCCATGAGTGTTTTTTGTTAACAAGAAACAAGTCAGAAGTTAGTTGCATTACCAGCATACCTTTTTTATATGTGAAACTATTTTTGTGAGGTGTACACAGAGTCTTTGATTACCTGAAACATCTTCCTATATTCATGATATCACACGCCACTACAACAATGGTATTTTTTTTTGTCCCACTGGCCTCTATGTCAAGACTTTTTTTTTTCTTTTTCTGTCTTGGAAAGTAGTCCAAAGTACTTGTTAGTTCACCAAAGATATCTGGGAATGTACTCTGTCCCCAACAAATTAGGTGTATATCATTAACTTTTGTTTAAATTCAAATTTCATGGAAAAAATTTTATACATTAAAACTTGCCATCTATGCAATAATGAGACTTAACCAGTTAATTTTAAAGTGATGCCTTAGAAAAAGATAGTTTGTGCAAGGTCTTTGACACAAATCTGAATTCTTAATTCTTTTAATAACTAGGCCTTGAAAATCTCTAGAGATGCGGGGTGGGAAAATCTTCAGCTACTGATATCTGAAAGACCTTTGTGGAAGCCTAAATTGGTTATTGACTGTGTTGCTTCAGAAAAATTACTGAGTCTTTCTCAACTTTTTTCCATAGGAAAAATAATTTATTCATCTGCATAAATACTTGTTTATTATAAAATATTGAAAAAATGTGAAGAGTTAGGTAGTGAACATAAAACCAATTATAGTTCTAAGCCCTAGTGCTAATTATAATTATTGTTTTGTGTTTTGGGCCATTGAATATATAATTAGAAAATAGTGGGACCATATATAAATAAAATTCTTTTTGTTGTTATTTTTTGAGACAGGGTCTCCTTGTAGCCCCAGCTGAACTGGAACTTGCTATGTAGACCAGGCTGCCCTCCATCTGACTGAGATCCATTTGCCTCTGTCTCCCCAGTGCTGGGATTAAAGGTGTGTACCACCACATCCAGTCTAAAAATAAAATTCTTAATACCCACAGCAACTAGTTCCAGAAACCAAACTCCAGCTTTTGCAGCACTTGGTCAGTGTCTCCATTTTTGTCTCAGTTTCCAAGTTCATATCATCAGAGAAAAGCCACCCATGCCCTCCACCTTAAGCAATCACACAGACTCCCCTCTTGAAGCCAGCCACTTATAGCATTCTTGCCGTCAGTGTCCATCAGCACGCTCCTGAGCCCTTCCCTTTATTCACTATGCAGCCTTCCCACTGAGGTGCAGTATGTAAAAGCAAGAGGTGGCAGCCCTGAAGAGTTTCTGTATGCTCTCATTAGGGTGGTCTTCAGTTCTTTCTATACTTTTCCCCTGTGTCTTTATTCATTCCACATGGTCTAGCTTTGGACATCCTGTACCTGGTATCTTTACCTTCAGTTCTCTCTCTCTTAGCAATATACTAAGGCATATACATCTGGAAATGTCTTTCACATATTATTTTATGTGGCCGCAGAACACTGACTTATGTATATATCATCAATTAATTATTGTCCTGCTGTTTAGTTCCTCAGTTTTTCCTTGCTCATCTATACAATGGATAAACTAGTATTAATTCCTCAGGATAGTTGTAAGAATAAACTAATGTCAGCTTTGTATACTTTCTAACAGAATTCTAGACACACAGTAGACACCCCAAAACCTTAATTCTGCTGTCAATGAAACAGGAGGCTTCATGGAACAGTCCTGCCCCTCCCCCGAGCCCCTGGATTCTTTGTAGAGTCTCAGGCTTCCCCAACAGGGTCAACATGATTCCTGAATCCAGAGGCTGCCTGGGTGCCGCAGCTCAAGTTCCTGAGCTATTTCTATAGCTAAGAGCTACTCACACAGAACTAGGTAAGTAAACAAAACCTCAATAGTCTCCTCTTGTTGACATGGCAACCTGACTACCAGGCAGCTGTCAGGCAGAGCTGTCTGGCTGCACGTGGAAGAGACTTATACCCCCTGTACCTGATGAACAGTTCTCAGCTGCAGGGGGAGGGAGGACTCAGTTCCAGGGCCTTCTTCAGCCCCCACCCAATCCAAGGAAGCCCCTCTTTGAAGACGGGCTAAGGGTTGAGGTTATCTTCCCAGCTCTGCCAGCTGCTTAACACGGGCCTATAAATAATATCTGCTTGAAGACCCCTGATCTTCAAGTTTCCATCTGACTGGCTTTCAAAAGCTTCCCCAACTTACGCTTCACCCTCACCCCCCTTGGAGACACATTCTGCAATCAGAGAACAGGAAGACAGGATAGGCAAGAAATAGTAGTTGTCAAGAACAAGTAATTGGGAGACAGAAATCACTTCTTAAGGAGTAACTCAGTGCTCTGGGGACAGAGAAGAGTAGCTGGTATGTAAGTTTTAACAAACACAGGGCACAATGGAGCTTAGCTGTCTGAAACAAATTAATTCTCCCTTTCTTTTTTGCTCCAGTGAAGAAAGAAAAGGGGTCTGGGTTTTTTTGCTGAAGGATCTGGGCACATGGTTGCCTCAGAGAATGGCTTTTTTTGCCTTCTGGCTAAGATCAAGTACAATTGTCTCAGGGTGACTATATAGTAGTCAGTTCCCTGTTCCTGCAGCAAAAGACCTGACTTGCAGAGGGAGAGAAGGTATATTTTACTCACAGTTTGGAGGACATAGTCCATAAACAGCCCATTTTGCTTTAATTTGTGGTGGGCGTGTTTAGTCAAGGAAAACTGCTCAGCTCATCCGGACCAGGATGCAGAGGGAGAGGCTGGGTCCTACAATCCTTGATTCACAATCCCTTTAATGGCACAAGTCCCCACCTCCTGAAGATCTATAGCACCCCCACCTCAAGGAGCAACACATGGAACTTCGGGGAACATTTAATGTTCAAACTACAGTAACGGTGTAGATTGTACGCTGCACAAAGATCCCTGACAGAGGGGTCAAATATCAGTAAGACCTTGCCTGGGCATCACTTACCATCCTGACATATGGTTTTGCCTCCCGAAGTGGTGTCTTCCCTACTAAAAGGCCCTAGAATGGCTTTGAGGAGTCCTGTGGGCTGTCTTAATACTGGACTTTTCAAAGAGTAGTTGAGAAGGAGGAAGCATTGTGTAGAAGATAATGGAAGAAAATTTTGCACACGCCTCACCATTTCCAAAAGGCTTTAATTTTAGGCTTTTTTTTTCTCCCCCATGAAGTTGAGGTGAGTTTCTAAATATAATCATAGAATTAAAGCAAGAAGACTGAAGAGGTGAAAGAGTTCACGGCCTTCATAAGATAGTTTGGGGGATGTTTGCATTTTCTGTTATAATAGGAACCTCTTGAATGTAAAAGGTGTGAATCAAGCTGGAAACCTACCCCTGCAATGGCTTCAGTCCCCAGGCCTGGATGCCCCAAACCTGATTCTGTCCTGGGGTGGGTGGGTGGGTGCGTATGGTCAGGCCTTGGCTTAGCCCTCTTCATTAAGGGAACTTCTACTGCTTTTAACCTTTGAACCTCAGAAAAAATACCACATACTTCAATGTACAGTGTGTCAGTCTGTTGAGATGATAGTTTGAACATTTTCTTATAACCATTTCCCAGATTCTCAGCCATGAGTTAGGGAGGAATGTATGGATTTCAAGATAAGATCAGGAGTTGTAGGGAAGAGCATCCACTTTCCTGAAGAGGATTCCAGTGTCATAAAAGTCTTTGGAAGATTTTTATTCCTGAGCCTTCATTACCTAGTACCTAATAGGTCCTAGTTTATCCATTACTTTCTAGCTTTAGGTCTGAAATCCCAACCTCCTGGGAATTTCTCATGTCCCTGGCAGTCTGGTATGGTAAATGGTCAATTTATAAGAATGTGTTAAACCAATGAATGAATGAAGGCTTTTATCCTCCGTGTGAGGATTCTTTGAAGAAAAGCTTGTCCAACCCTGTGCCAAGTGGAGACCACTGCCTCCTCTTTTTAGGACCTGTACACGAAGAATTGTTAAAAAAAATCAAATGAAAGATAATGTTAATGACATGATCATTTTTATGAAAGCTGATTTTTAGAGTGTGTAAATATAGTGTCATTGGAATGTAGCATATTCTTTATCTAGTGTCTGTTTTCCACTTTTACAAAAGACAAGAGTCGGGTAGAGACAGCATGTTCTGTACAGTCTAAAAGATGTGCTGTCTGTCTGCCATAGAAAAGGTTCGAAGGCCACTGACACAGAAAGAGCTGTGTGGACTCAGCTGGAGGGTGAGAGGTGACCAGGCCCCTCATGGTGCACAGTGACTTCCAGAGCAGGAGAAAAGCCAGAGGCAGCTGAATTTAAGACACTGGGCTCTCTGCCTCAGCAAGGTTTTTTTCTTCTTTTTTCTTTTTTGATACAGGGTCTCCCTATAGCCCCAGATGGACTAGAACTCACTATGTAGACCATAGTGACCTCTATCTCACAGAGATCTGCTTGCCTCTGCCTTCTGAGTGCTGGGATTAAAGGCATGTGTTGTCATGCCTAGCTCAGCAAAATTTTTGCTCCCACCTGAGCCCCGAGCTTCTCAGAGTGATGAAAGTCCACTGTCTGGTGTGTAGTGAGGGTTGGCTGTGCTACTGGGGATGGGGACTCAGAGGCCATTTCTCTGTTTCCTGGGTACCTTGGCAGTTTCCTGGATTATAAAGGGGCTCAGGAAAGTGTGGCACATAATGGTGATCAATATCAAATATCTTCCCAACCTGGCAGGGACAAGATAGACACAGAGCTTAATATCAACAGCAATTCCTTATTCATCTGAGCACTGTAAGTTCTGTGATCATAGCGCTATGTACGCCTGGCAGAAAGTGCTCTGAGCCAACAATGAGAACTGAGAGCCAGGTAATTCACTTCATGCCAAGGGAGGAGCATTCATAGTCTGTAGGTTGGCCTCTCCTCCACCCCCAGGGAGCTGCCGCAAGCCTGGTGCCTGCCTGAATAAATGGTTAATGAGGAAACAGGAAAGCTTTCCTTCTCTCTTCTAAACCTTCAAAATCTGTTATAGTCTGACTGACCTGGATAGTTTACAGGCTTGTGTGGGTTTAAGTAAGTTGTTCTCATTCCCAAGTGTTTGCAACTAAGTCTGAACCATTGTGGGTCTCTCCCTCCCCTTGTGGGCCATTGGCCACCGACCCATGAGAACAAAGGGAGCAGAAGCAATGAATGGAGTCAGGACAGCCAGTGAGCACAACGGAAAAAACCTTCCGGGGAGTCAGAATCAGTGATACAGCTCGTTTATTCAGTGGGGGTCAGGGAAAAATATAGTGTGGAGGAAGCAGCCAAAGCTTCAGCTGATAGGTGCTCATAGTATGCTTTATTTACATGTGGTAGGGGGATCCTATCACCTGGCTATAGGGCAGTGCCTAATTATCATATAGAAAAAACCTGGGGGCAGTTTATTGCAGGTAACTATGCCAAAGGTCATGTTCCAAATAAGGCCAGGCATCTGTGCTTGGAGGCACTTTCTAGATAAGGTCCCCCCGCTGAGAAAGGGAGTCCTTCCATATAGCGCTGAGCCCCTTAGAGCTATCCAGACATGGTGGACTGCAACCTTAGCAGCAGGGTCCCCCAACAAACTGTAACAGTAGAATACAAACATACGCTTGGTGCTGGAGAGATGGCTGGGCAGTTAAGAGCACTGACTGCTCTTGAAGAGGACCTGGGTTCAATTCCCAGCACCCACATGGCAGCTTAACCATCCTTAACTCCAGTTCCAGGGGAATCAGAAGCCCTTTTCTGACACTGGCGGTATTGCACAACATGGGTTGTGCACTCACATACATGCAGGCAATATACTCATACACATAAAATAAAATACTAAATAAAATATTAAAAAATACTCTTCAATTAAAGAGATTCAGACATTACAATACTTGTCTGTACCCAGACTCTAAGAAGACTTGAAATCAGCATTCAGTAAAAATGATAATGATTGTGTACCTAGTAACAGTCAGCTTCTGAGTTATCTTAAGTCCTCACAGAAATGTTGCAAAGGACATTACTGGGCAGATCGGGAAAGTGATGTTCAGAGAGGTCAAGACACTGAATCAAAGTCACATAACTACTATTTCTTTTTCTCAGCCTTCTAAGTTCCCAGCAGGAAGCAAGTACCAGAACAAATGTCTTAATTGTGATGGGTTAGAATATTGAAAGTCAAATAATTTAAGAAAGTGGCTGGCAAGATGGCTCAGTGGTTAAGAACAATTGTCTTTCTTTGCAGAGGACCCAGGTTTGGCTCCCAGTACCACATGACAGCTGACAACCATTCTTAACTCTAGTTCCGCGGGATCCAAAACCCTCTTCTGGCCTCTGAGTGCTCTGCAGGACATGGGTGCACGTACATATATGCAGGCAAGACACTTAGACACATAGAAAAAAAAGAAATTCAGGAAAGTCATCTCAGAGAAGAATAAGGCAAGTTCACTGAGTATGCTGCAAAGGAACAATGTGCAAGAGCAGCAAGAGAACTGACTGTCCGCAGACAGTGGGGGGTTTCAGTTCCTGCCATGCAAATGAGTTCTGATTGGTCAGCATTGACTCTGGGCTGGGGCTGGGTTTATAGGGCAGGAGCTCTGAGGTATGAGGTCATAGTTAGGTTCTGCCATGCTCAATCATACTATTCCTCTAGTGCCCCTCATACTTCAGATAGACTTGAAATCCCTGCATAGTCTAGAAACTCCTCATAATCTTCCTCAAAAGGAAGTCTTTGTTTTCATGCTGTTATTAGGGACATTCCTGGACCAGCTGTCATTGCAGAAAGTCCCTGAGAGGAACCTGCTCCTGTTTTGGTCTCTTGATCATAGCCTTCTCTCCACCCCAACAGAGCAGTAAACTCAAGCTTGGGAAGTTGGTTGGCAGCTCTTCTATCATGGCTTCTTTAAGCTGGGTGGGGATGATGTGTGGGCTTCATCTATCCTTTGTTTCTCTGGAGGTGGTCCATGTGGGTGCCGTGGAGATAGAACCGACAGGGAGTGCTGAAGGGTAGTTTCCGTCCAGGGAGCCTTAAGGAAAGTGAGGCTTCCAGGGGAGGAGCCGGGAATCTTGTTGAAGCATCATCATCCAGAGGTGGAGCTGCTGAACCCTAGAAGAACCAGACCAACTGCGAGAAGCAGATAGAAAACCTCGGCAATTGGTCCCAGAAAGGGAAGCAGCCGGGCAACTGTGACCAGATATTTGTTTCAAATCCCGTTTTTGTTCCTCATTCCCAAAAATCACTGGTGCATTTGACAATGTTTTAGAGCTATTGTTGTGTTTGTCTAGATTGGTTGACGTAAAAGCAACATTTTTCCTTCAGCTTGATACATGTTTTACCTCGTGCAGTGGTGAGTAAATCTAGAACCCAGCACTTTTTGAAGAATAACTGCTGGAAGGGCATGAACTATCCCTACAATACTGAAAGTTCTTAACTAATGCAAGTATCTGGCTTGTGAATTCTAGGGGTACTTGTTGGTCAATAAAATAAGAGTTCATAAGACAGCCCATCTATTTCTGTACCTATGAAATAGGCTCTGCGCTTATTTTTTATTTTTATTTTATGTGTATGAGTATTATGCCTGCATGTGTGTAAGTGTACCTGTGTCGTGCAATGCCACGGAGGTCAGAAGGGGGGCATCGGATTCCCTGGAACTGGAGTCACGGACAGTTGTTAGCTGCCCTGGGGGTGCTGGGATTCAAACCTGGGTCTTTTGCAAGAACAGCCAGTTGTCTTAATCACTGTAGGCTCTGAACTTTTAGTTTGAGACAGAGAGGTGGAGGCACATAATGGAGCAGTTGTGTATTTCTGATTAAGAGTGATTTGGGGAAGGAAGGATGTCAAGGTTAATGTTTCTGTCTAATGGCTAGGAGACAGAGATAGGCCCAGGCACCCAAAAGAAAGTACATATGACCCTAAGGATCTAAGCAGGTGGTAAAGGCAAGATTGAGCTAGGCTTGAAGTACCCATGGAGGTGGAGGCTGTGACTGGCCCCCGTGAGCAGTTAAGACACCCTGTAGAAGAGGGCGGTGTAAAAGGGATTTTGGCCCAAGTGGGTAGTTTCAAGTGGGGTCCTGGGCTTGATCTCTACTGACCATGTAATTGTGTAGGTTATGATTATTGGGTGCTCCCTTTTAGGGAGCCATGACTGAGTAGGATTTGAGTAACCTGTGGTTCCAGTGAAAAACTTTTGAAGGGTTGATGGGCCTGTCCAGTGTCCAGGTTTGAGGAGACTCATTTGGCCAGATTGTATGCCTGTAACAAAGACATCAAGGTCTAAGTGAAGCTCATTTAGACTTGGAATGAGGGAGCTGACTAAAACCGTGACTAGGGAGATTTCATTTACATAGGTTCAATTGGATTGTGTTCAAAAGGAACACTGTCTCTGAAAGGAGAGTCTCTCAAAAATGGCCTCCAAGATGAAGGAGGTGGTTGGGAGGTCCTTTGAAGCATGGATTTTTATCCAGCTGTTTAGACTGGCAGCAGGGTTCCATCCATTGGGACGAATGAATTGTGCCTGGACCTCAAGGGATAATTGTGACCAAAAATCAGGGTATACTACAGTTCCAGGTCGCTTCCAATTGAGGCCATATTGGTGCAAATCCAATACTTAGTCTAGGTATTGGTATATTGATTGAAAAACATTGAGCTTTCATTGATAGTTGGAAATAAGAACGAATTAAGGGGCCTGCGGAGGAAGACAGAACAGGAGGGTAAGCAGGAGTATTTAAAATGGTATGTCACAGTAGTTGAGTAAGACCAGAAAGAACTATGCCTGTTAATGTTAGTAGGAAAATTATTAAACAGACCTAGGCCTGGGGCCCATGCCTACGGTAGGGAGAGACTTGATATTTCAAGAAAGTCTCAGAAACTGCATGATCTCATCCCAAATGAAATCAATGAGGTCACCTTGGAGATCAAGGATGATCTCTTGTGTGATAGAGGGAAAATATGAGGCAAAGATTTTGGAGAACAAGAGATTAAAAAGTGGTGAGCATGCAGGAGAGGGCTCAGAGCAAGGCTGGGGCTCGTCAGTTTATGATTCTTGGGGCTTGATGTTTATATCCCCTGGAGTCTTCCTGATAAACAAGAGCAGGTCCCTGTTGGCCTCACAACCAAAGTAGGCTGGTGAGTCTTGTACTGCTGGAAGATTGAGCTTAACATGAGAGAGACAGATCCAAAGGAAAAGCCCTGAAACAGCTGAGATGGGAGGTAATGGGAGAGCTTGGTAGGGCCTGATCCAGGTGTGTTCCAGAGGCTTCTTATCCGTGGGAGAACTTTGAGATTTATCCAGTCGGAAGGAGTTAGGGACAGGGTTTCCTTTTTGGGTGAGATCTAGCTTAGGGTTGTAATTACCTTGATAATTATTTAAAAAAATATTTTATTTGCTATTATTTTTATTTTATGTGTATGAGTGTATTGCCTGCACATATATAAATGCACCCATGTTGTGCAATGTTAAATGGAGGTCAGAAGAGGGTGTCGGATCCCCTTGTACTGGAGTTACGCACGGTAATTAGCTGTCATGTGGACTGGGAACTGAACTCGGGTCCTCTGCAAGAACAGCCAGTGCTCTTAACCGCTGAGCCATCTCTCCAGCTCCTACCTTGATAATTATTAATAGCTTTGGTGATTAGCCCAAGAGATGTAATATATTGGGAAAGATAATGTGTTTCAAGGTCTAATCAAATATTCTTTGGAAGGAATGGTCCTCTATATAGACATCATATGGCCTGAGATGTGCCTCAGTTTGGGGGCTGATATGAGACCTTAGGACCCACTGAGGGGAATGTTGGCAGAGACCGTGGAGCTTCCTGTGTTAGAGGAAGGAGCCTCTTTGATGTCTGATGAGCCCTCTCTAATTTTCCTGATTATTGTGGCTACCATGTAGCATATAAGAAACACTTATTTTGAAGGCCCTAACTAATCACTTGAGTTATTTGTGAGATGAAAGATAGGCTATTATCTGATAAAAATTAATTCAGAATTGAAAAAGAGAAATTAATTCTAGTTGCTGCTACATCTAGCCACATGAGTTTCTTCCATAGGGATGAAAAATTCCAGAGCCTGTATACCATCTTGGACCTGTCAATCAATCTGGAGACGGTCCCTTTCCTCATGTGCGCCTCATAATTCAGAACACAGTCAGAGGTAACGGCTGATCCCCTAGGCCATGTGTCTCTAAGACTTTTGGTGTTAGGACGTTTCTTTAGAGTGGTAGGGGAAAGTTCCTGCTTCCAGGGTCCCTTCGGTTTTTGCAAAATGAGCATGGGCCAGATGGTTGTATATTAACTACTTCTTATTGCTGTGATGAAACACTCTGACCAAAATGAACTTGGAGAGAAAGGGGTTTATTCCATCTTATTCTTCCACGTCACAGTCCACTTCTGAGAGAACGCAGGACAGGAACCTGGAGGGAGGAACTGAAGCACACACCCTGGAGGAACGCTGCCTACTGGCTTGCCCCCCACCCCCGCCCTGTGCTTGGCCTGCTTTATTATACAACCTGGGACCACCTGCCCAGAAGTGGCACCACCTGCAGCAGCGTGGGCCCTCCCACATTGTTAACATCCAGAAAATGCCTCACAGACATGCTTGCAGGCCAGACCAATAGAGGAAGCTCCCAAGTTGACAACGGAAGCCAACCAGTGAGCATGGGCCAGATGGAAGGTATTGGGGTTTTTACAGTTTCAACTAAAGTGTCCTGGTTGGTCATATCTGGAGCAGATGTGAGTCCTCATTTGGCAGGGGCCTAGGCATTATTCAACTATATAAGATTGAGGGATTTGATATAAGGAGCTATTAACTATAGGAAGCAAGGAGGTACCCAAGGGCGCCCCTATGTGGGCATGGCTGTAACCATGCATGGGTATAGCTGTAACCATGTATTGGACCTGTTGCTTGTCATGTTCCTCTTCCCTCCTTTCTTGTTTGGTCCTCAAGGTCTCTTCTTAGTTACTGAATATCCTGAAGGTCATATTTAGAAAAGTGGAAAAGGAGGATAGGCGTTCCTTGCCTAACTTTGAAACTTTTGTCTGAGGCCACCTGGCTAATGAAAATGAACTGCTGTAGTGGTGAAATCTCATGGACACTCCGGGTCTGGCTGGTATATTGTTGCACAGCCTCAGCCAGGCTGGCATGAAGCAGGGGAAGGTGTTCAGCTGGGCCCACAGCTGTCTCTTTTGATTTGATGCAATTAAGAAATTTTAATGCTACCTGTATTAGTCAGGGTTCTCTAAAGAAACAGAACCAGTAGAATGAATATATATGTATAGGGATTTATCAGATTAGCTCCCAGGACAGAGTCCGAGTAGTCCAGCAATGGCTGCACCACACTGGAGAGGCTGAGAATCCGTAGTTGCTCAGTCCATGAGGCTGCATGTCTCAGTAGTCCCGATCTGCCACTGAAGGTCTGACGAATTCCAAAAGATTGGCTAGTCTTCAGTCTATAGCAGCAAGATGAACTCACCAGCGAGAGAGAGGGTAAGTGCCAAAAAGCAAGGCGTTCTCCTCTGCCATGGCCTTTTATATGCGCTGCCATCAGAAGATAACACCCACATTTAGGGTGTGTCTTCCAGCTTCAGATGATCCAATCAAGAGCTCTCTCATTTCAGTTAGTCCCAGATTCAGTCACGTTGACACTCAGGATTAGCCATCACACTACCCTTTTCATCCTTTCTATTAAGCATTCAAGCATGTAATTGTGACAGTCCCTACCCAAATCCCTATTCTGTTAAGTACCCCTAAAGTCTGTTTGGGAGCTGCATCTTCCCTAAGGCACCTCTCATGGGTTATGGGCATGGGAGGGCCTTAGTGGGCAAATACTGTTCTTTTTCTCATGGATACAATAAGAAGTTAATATATATATCCTATCAAGTTAGATCAAAATAGATGATGAGGGCCTGAAATGCTTTGGTGGTGAAATGGTCTTGGCTAAAAGAACTGTTTGGTTTCTACCTAGGTGAGATCAGACAGGAGAAGGGAATTTGTATTTTGAGAGTGTCTAGTTCTCCACTGGCTACCTCACAGAGGAGATATAGACCTCCTTAGGCAGGAGGAGGTATTTGTTCTTTACAGGAATTCCCTGAGTGTATGAGTGATGGGGAGAGAACATCAAGACCCTGTGAGTGTGGGAGAGGGACTGCAGCACCTTGGGGAGGCAGGCTTGGAGAATAACTAGTAGTATGTGGTGGGACAAATGAGGGGCCAACAAGCATGTCCTGGCCTTCCAAGTGCCCTGAGAATTTGGCCAAACTTGTGTGGCAGAAGAGAAGGGTTGGAGCTCCTTGCTCCCCATATGGGCCAACAAATGTGGTGAGTTGGAGTCATGGCAGTGAAAGAACTCAACCAGATCAGATCAGAGTAGGTCTGATATTACCGCAGGGAAGCTGTAGGCAGTGTTGAAACAGCTGCCAGCCCCGAGATGGTGGACTGTGGTAGATTTTATTTGATGCTTTATGCTTTTTGGTTCTGATTCCCACCATGCTTATGAGGGCAGTTTTGGTTGCTCAGTGTTTAGCTCTGGGCTGGTGCTGAGTTTGTATATATACACGTACACACACACACACACACACACACACACAGACACACACACACACAGAGCCTATAGAGTTAAGTTTGAGTCCCCATATGCCCTTCAGTGTGGTTCATCCACTGGACCCTGGACAATCTACTAAAGAGTCTCACTCTTAAATGAAACTGAATCTCCCCTTCCCAGCAGTCATCAATTACCATAGTTCCCCAAGTAAGGCTGGGGTTTCTTACCTGTTTCCCGTGTGTATTCTGGCATTTTGTCCTGCTTGAGCTTATGTGGGACTTGTCTGTGCTGTCAACATTGCTGTGAGTTCATATGTGCAACTTCCCAGCTGTCTGGAAAACTGTTTCTTTGTGGTCATCCACCTCCTCTGGCTCTTACAATCTTTCCACCTCCTCTTCCACAATAACCCCTGAACCTCGGGAGGTCAAAGTCAGATATAGGTATCCTATTCAGAACTAAGCACTCTGCAGCCTCTAGAGGCTAACGAAACTTCTGGACAACCTGGGAATGGCTCGTGGTTTGTCCCGAAAGTCCTTGTTTTTATAGTATTATTAAGGGAAACTTCCTGGGCCAGGATGGCTTTGCACTAAGTCTCAGATAAGGACTCATCTTCTTTTTGGTCTCTTAATACCAGCCATGTTACAGCGCCATTTTCCAGAATACCAGGTCTCTAGAATTAGTGTCCTTGTCTTCCCCCACCATATGTTGCATATCTGAGCCCTAGCAATTAAATGGCCACAGCAGACTCTTGCCTGTAGGAAATGCATTAAGCTGTTCTCTCAGTTGTTTTCCTAGTTATTTGCTACTGGATTTTTCATCAATCATCTCAGAAGAAACACAGATAAATCTTGCTTCATTAGCTTTATGTGAGCCTGGGGAAGTTTAGCAAGAAAAATGCATCATTTTGAATAATCAGCTTTCTAGCCCAACATTTTCCCATGTATAAGAAAGAACCTGGATGAGGGTCTTGGGTCTCTGGCTGGCCCTCTAATTTATATACATGAAAGTCTGTCTCATGTGGAGCTGATTTGGCAACATTCCCAGGAATGCAAGAAGGTTTGAGTGGAGGATTAATTTGTAGCTCTGTTCCTAGGCCTATTACTGTACAGACTTCAAAATCCAATTATAAATTCCAATGCAATATAACATATTCCCAAATCTCACAGCGCCTCTGGAACCTGAATTTACCTGGGAGTTATTTACATTTATTGCTTCTTGTTTTTGTAATGCCAAATATTTCTAATTTGTAATTTCAAGTTTCTGTCTTTTACCAAATTCTTGCTCGAATGTTCCCCGTATTACTGTCCTATGGAAATGAGAAGCTCACTTTCTGTGGGGGTCGGAGAGGGGTTCTCCCAACCCCTTAAGTAAGCAATGTAGAAGCTGCTTAATTCTTGGTTTTGATGTTAGTGGAACGGTTGAGACTCAGACTTTTGAAAAATTAGCTACTTCCCCACCAGAGCAGAAAAGAGAAACAACAAAATAAAGGTAAAAAATTTGAAAAAAAATTTAATTTGAATACTTATATACAAAAATTAAATACTTAAAATCCCACATGTAGTCATTACAGCCTGTAATTTATTTGACATCTTTATATGTGGAGAGTTTTTTCTTAATGCTAAGCATTATGGTTTGTAGGTAGGCTGATTCATTTAAGCCTTTCAGCAACCTCAGGGGAAGAAGTACATTATTCTCCACATTTTGTATAAGGGAGACTGGCAGAGAGAGGTCATGCAATTTGTACAAGGCTCCCCAAAGGGAGGGAGATATAGATGTGGAATTCAGACCCATCTAAGCATTCTGGAGGAAGGTTTCTGATCTCAGGCCCTTCCATGTCCTTGGGTTTACATTTCGACATGGGAATCATAACAGAGCGGAAGTGTAACATGACGTTGCGTTGATGATCGTATATTTGATATTTAACTTAGTTGAACTATGTTCCTTTCTTTTCTACTTAACATATTTTATGCACACTTATTTCTCACTTGTTAAATTATTACAAAAAACCAGCAATAGCATTTTAACTCGTGGCAGGCCAATTTGCTGCATTTTTGGAAAACAAAATATTTATGTGTCACTTCATATTAGACACTAAAATCATTCCAGATGGAATAAAAGTTTTCTTTTTAATTACAAAATATAGTTTAAGAACAGATCGGGCCATCGATATTTGATCAAGGTAGAAGGGGGCGCTCGAGGCCCCACCCTTCCCTGAGGGACTATTGACAGTGAATGGTTGCTGGAGGAAGGGGTTTCATTTTCTTCAGTGGTAACAGCAGAAAGGTGACCCATGTGCCAGTAAATAGCTTCTGGCCGATGCTCTTGCAAACAACCCTAATCCAACTCAGTGGGTCTCACATAGAGCCATGAAAAAGGAGACTTCCTGGGGAAAAGGAGGAGAGAACTGAGATGACAAAGGGTAAGGAGCGAAAATGACTATGACTAAAACTCACTGTATACAGGTGCGAGAGAATACATTCTTTTTTTTTTTGGTCTTTTTGAGATAGGGTCTCCCTGTAGCCCCAGCTGGCCTGGAACTCCCAATGTAGACCAGGATGGCCTCGAACTCACAGAGATCCACCTGCCTCTGCCTCCCAAGTGCTGGCATTAAAGGCATGTGCCACCACGCCCAGCAAAACAATACATTCTTAAAGAACATGGGAACCATTCTGTTGGAGATCAGTGCCCTGTTTGAACTCTGCAGAAAGCACACTTGACTACACATGCAAAGTCACCAGTAGCCAAGATTGTCTATGATGGCAGAGCCAGATAGGCACGTATGCTGAAGCAGGGTTCTGAAGTGCAGTGTCTCTTATGCTTGTGTTTAGATTAGATAACAAGCTATGCCTTATATACACTGTTGTGTGAACATTTGCTCTATACCTTGCAAACAGGCCACACTTTCTTGCTACTTGTTTCCTCAGCTCCTGCAGAAGAATGCCTTTTGATCTGCATACCCCTTTGTTCCTGAATGGCTGCTTAGAGCACCCCATCCCTGAGCAAAAACCTTAAGAGTTAGAGACTCAGTGCTCTTTGTTTTATGGAACAGGGAGTCTCCTGGTCCCCAGCTTTCTTAAATATTACATTGTCTATGTGTGTTATTTTACTATTAGATACCTCACCATCCTTCTCTGTGTCTACCAAGACCAAGCCATGCAGGATGTAACACCATTCTATTGGGGTAAAGTGATTTCCTCTTGGCTTGGCAGACAATGACGATCAGCCAGCATGAAGCAGAGACAGATTTGGTCCCATAGCCACAGCAATAAAATAAATAGAGCAACACAGTGAAAATTAGCTCTATGATAATGATAATGGAACTATTCATACTCTCTGTCTCTGTCTCTGTCTCTGTCTCTGTCTCTGTCTTTCTCTTTCTGTGTGTGTGTGTGTGTGTGTGTGTGTGTGTCTTTACTTGGGATTCTAGTCACTTCTTTCTCCTGCCTCCCAACTGCATGCAGGTAGATTGGGTATATATGGGATGGAAGGAAGGTTAACTGAAGGCAGGGCTCCCCGACACAGCTTCGTGAGGTTATCACCCATGACGAGGTGGGATCTTTTCCATGATGCTGCTGTTTTTGAGTCCCCCATGCTCCTATAACAACCCCTCACCCACACTCTTTTAAGTAAGCCTAATAAACTCATTGATTCTCCAAGCTGAGCTTGAATGCAGTCCTTGCTTTGATCTGTCAGTAGGGCCCCGTCTGGGATGAATAAATGGTTAAATGGTAACACAACACAGTCCACCTGAGTTTGAATCCTGCTCTAGCTATTTGCTACCGCTGACATCTGGGAAAATTGCTTAATTTCTTGGAAACCTTATAAAATGGATATGAACAAAGTAAGCCTAATAAACTCATTGATTCTCCAAGCTGAGCTTGAATGCAGTCCTTGCTTTGATCTGTCAGTAGGGCCCCGTCTGGGATGAATAAATGGTTAAATGGTAACACAACACAGTCCACCTGAGTTTGAATCCTGCTCTAGCTATTTGCTACCGCTGACATCTGGGAAAATTGCTTAATTTCTTGGAAACCTTATAAAATGGATATGAACAGTTCCCTCCCTCCCTCCCTTCCTCCCCCCTCCCTCCTCCCTCTGTGTTCTGTAAATGTGAGTTCTAACTTTCTTAGCCAAAGAACTCCAAGAGTTTGAGGGAAGTGAACCTATAAAAATATTATTCTAACCACAGGCTTATTTTTAACCGTCTTCCCACACTCAGCAGTGATGTGAATAGTAATGTGGAAGAGCAGGTTGACAGGGTGAAGTACAGTGAGGGCCAGGCTGGGTTTTCACAGTGATGAATACTCCTGCTTTATTCACCATCTCTTTCTTTTGTCTTTGAGTATGTAGGCATGATTGAAGGTTTTTTTATTCATTTAGGAAAAGTTAGACATTTCTAACAAATCTCATTTCATAGCTGCTTCCTAAGGAAGAATTTTGAAGTCACATTAGGGAATTATGAAAGTATTAATACTTCCTAGCAGATTTCTCCATATAAATAGTTATGTTATTATGCAAATTTCAATTGAGTTAGAATTTGCAATGAAAAAATTAGAAACTTTTATAAACTATATGTTTTTACTAGATGCATTTAGTGTGTATGCATGTGTGTGTATGCATGTGTGTGATATATTCCTGAGCACATCATGCATGCGCACACACACACATGCACCCGTGGAAGACAGAGATTGACAGAGTGTTTTCTCTCTTGTTCTCCACTTTATTTTTTGAGATAGTGTTTCTCCCTGAACCTGGGACAGACTTATTTCTAGATTGGTTGGCTTCCTTGCCCCAGGGAGACTCCTGCCTCTGCCCTCACCCCAGTGCTTGGGTTACAGACATGCTCTGCCATGTCCAACTTTCCTGTGGGTGTGGGATCCAAATTCAAATCCTCCTGTTTGTACAGCAAGCTCTTTGTCCCCTGAACCATCTCCTCAGACCCCAAAGGTGTATGTCTTAAATTTAAAAATCCAAACACAATTATAAAGTTA
>NW_008332583.1:309928-338963 GCF_000622305.1 Nannospalax galili
GGAAAGAGTAGGTAAGGGGTGGGGTTGAAGATGTCACTTCCATGCCAGCACAGAAGAGCGATGAATCTGATCCAGGGCTGAGGCGTGGGCTGCCTGTCTCCCTGCCTTTCTCTGGGAACACATACTGGGTACAGACATTCAGGTACCCTGCAGTAATCATCTAGATCTTGCTTAAGGCAGAGTAGGGTGGAGCTCAAAGGCTCGGTAGTGGGAGAAGTTCTTGCAGCTGCACCTGCACTCCCCATGCTTGGGGTCTGAGATGGGCTACAAGGATGGAAACCAGGCTGTGCTTTGATAAACAATGGTAGAACCTTAGTTCACAACAAAAATTTAACAGAGTGGGTTAGATACATGGTCCATTTAGCCCAGAGTTTGTCTCTAGTAGTGGAGCCAAATAACTAATAGTTTGTGGATTTTTAAAACAAGTAACAGATTTTTCTCCCCAAGGGAACTCTCATATGAAAATCCAGAGCTTAACAGGGATAAGAAGTAGAGAGATTTCAGTTTAAAGAGATGGAGGGAGCTCAGAATGCCCTGCCCCTCTCTCCCTCCAAACACCTTCCTGGGCCCTAGGACTGGAAGTGTGGGTAGTCCAAGGCATCAACGCAGAAGGCTAAGACCCCGAGCATTCTAAGTCCCCTCAGTGGTCCAGTGGCGATGCATGTACCGTTTATAAAACCTTTCTAAAAAAGTCAATTTGAATTAGACATCTGGGCCGCTCATCCATCTACAATGACCATTATTTAGAGGTATAGCCTATACCTGTTCTCTTGTCCCAAACTCATTCGGCTCTAACTTGAAGGAATATCTTTGAGATGGCTATACTATAACTATTTATGACTTTAGAAACTTTGTTTCTGTCCCCTTGCTTGCTTCCAGACAGAACATTCCTGAGCTGTTTAGTCTGTTGTCACTGAGGATGAAACACAATAATATATGAAAAGACCCATCAAGTGGAGAGGGCACATCATCTTCAGCTCTCAAAAACCCTTCCTTCCCAAGCTGGACATAGTGATGTCCACCTGTAATCTTAGTACTTGGGAAGCTGAGGCAGGAGGGTCATTTGTTCAAGGACATTCTTGAACTAATATACTAGATATAGCAAGACACTGCATCAGAGGAAAAATAGGGGGGGTTATTTAGTTTTAGTTTTACCTGTTCCTTCCTTCCTTCCTTCCTTCCTTCCTTCCTTCCTTTTCTGGTGCTGCAGACTTAACTCCAGACCTTTCACATAGTAGGCAAGCACTCTATCACTGAGTTACATTCCCAGCCCCTAGAAATAGTTTCTAATAAGGATTGTTAAAGGATTAAATGGAAGGATAGATAGAGGCATATAGTGAATGCCCCCCAAAATGTTCGATATTGTTATTTTATGAGAGAATAGAAAAAAGAATACCAATAAACACAACACCAAACCCTGGCTCCAAGTAACCCACCCTGTTTAATTGTTCAGCTCTTCCACCCGCCACACTGTCTTTATAAGAGAAGTTTATCCTAACTGACATCTGAGGAGGAGTTACTTTTATTTATTGGGGTGAGTTAAGCCAGCTTTAAATTAAGTTCAGGAATGGAAATGTCGTCTTCCTTCTTCTCAGCTTCTTTTGTCTTTATTATTCAATAGCAAATGAGAGGTTTGGAGTATGTGCCTGCATATTTAGAAGAGGCAAAAATCTGATTTCCATTACTGGTTTTCAGTCTCTGGAAAAAAAGGAAAAAAAGCTGGCATAATTGCTAAGAAGAAACAGTGGGCAGATCCTATTCAAGAGACATAGACTAGATGTACCCAAGTTACCCACCCAAATGAAGTCAGTTGTCAGAGATTCAGTGTGACATTTACTAAAGTACTCAATCACAAATCTGCATGTAAACCTTGCTGTGGGCTCAGGTTGTTCAGATCTGAAGGATAAAGTCACATCATGTTTTCTTTAATCAGAAAACATGAGATGTGGTGGTTTGAATGAGAAATGTCCCCCACAGGCACACGAATTTGAACACCTGGTCCCCAGTTGATGGCACTGTTCAGGTGATTATGGGGATGGGTAGCCTTGCTGGAGGAAGTATATCACTGGGGGTGGACTTTGCGAGCTCATAGCCTTGCCCCACTCCAGGTTGCTCTCTCTGCTTCCAGTTTTCAGTTGAGATGACTAAGGATGACAAGCATCTTCTTATAAGTTCTGGTTTTTTGTGTGTATTTTGTGGAGGAATGTCCCATTTTTCCAAATGAAGAGTTGTTTTCTTATTCTCCCATTTTGGGGTTCTCACACTTTCCATATATAAGTCCTAGGTCAAACACACAGGCCACGTCATGTTTCCTGCAGTCCTTCCTTCTTATTGTTGCTTCTCAAAGAACATTTTTTTTTCAATTTGAGGGAGTTCAATTTATTAATTTTGAAAAATATACCTTTGAGAAACATAATTTGAAGAACAGACTTTTCACCCATCTGGGTAGTCCAACAGAGTGTTATAATTTAGATGTGTCCCCCAAGAGTTCATATGTTAGAAAATTAATGGTATTTGGAGGCAAGGCTACATCAAGGTAATTAGAATTAAATGAAGTCTTGAGAGTGGAGCCTTAGATGGCATCATGGGCTTTATGAAAAAAGGGAAAAGATTTGAGCTGGCATGCATGTTCTACATGCCCCTGTGATGTTGTCTGCCCTGAGATGATGTGATATGAGCCACCGCCCCCTGCCCCCCCCGCCAGATGCCAAGGAGCTGTTGTTGTCTGCTCTTGGAACTGTAAGGAAAGTAAACCTCTATTCACTATAAATTACCAAGTTTCAGATATCCAGTTATAGTGACAGAAAATGGACTGAGACACCAAGTATTTGAAGAAGTAGAAAGTTGTGGTTAAGAATGAAGGAATATGTGGGCAATCTAAAATGTGATGAATATTAGTGTATTAAATATATTAAAATAACCCTAAATTGATTGGGATAGATTTCCTTGAAAACTGCTACCAGTTGAACTATTTGATTGAGACCATGTCCATCTGAAAGGAACACACATCTAATAAAGTCCCTATGATGTGTAGGGCATATTCTAAGGGTAGCCACTGTCATGCTATGGCTGATGACCAGGAGATACTGATGCAGCATGTAGATAATTTAACCTATAGAGGGTTACAAGTGTCCCAACATGGCTATCTGAGGTTCAGAGACTTTTGTAGAAACCCTTGAACCCATTTTTCTTTCCCATTTTAACCAGATAAGGAAACTGAAGTCTAGAGAGGGGACATCTTTGCTCAATAATAGAATTAGGATCAAATATGGATTGTCTGATTCACAGTTATCAATGAGATAACCACCTTGTATTTAGGGGTGTGTGCATGCATGATTGTGTGTATGCACATGTGTGTGTGTGTGTGCGTGTGTGTGTGTGTGTGTGTATTTCTAAAACCAATTTCTCTCAGTAGATTTTAAAAATGTATGATGAAGCTGGGAGTGGTGGCACATGCCTGTAGTTCCAACACTTGGGAGGCAGAGGCAGGCGGATCTCTGTGAGTTCAAGGCCAGCCTGGTCTACATAGTGAGTTCCAGGACAGCTGGAGCCACAGGGAGACCGCTTCAAAAAGACCAAAAAAAATGTATGTTGGAAAATTTCACACATGCAAGAATAATCAATAATAATCACCCAGCTTCACAGTGAATTTTATCCTCCCCCACATCTCTGCTCCTTTTGTTATTTTGAAGCCTAGGTATTATATTTTTTCCTAAATATTTCAGTATATATCCTAAAAGATGAAAGTTCTTTTTAAAAGTATTTTATTCATTATTTTTATTTTATGTGTATGCATGTATTGCCTGAATGTATGTAAGTGCACTCGTGTCATGCAATGCCCTCGGGGAACAGAAGAGGCTGTCAGATCCCCTGGAACTGGAGTTATGGACAGTTGTTTGCTGTCATGTGGGTGCCAGGATTAGAACCCGAGTCTTCTGCAAGAACAGCCAATGTTCTTAACTGCTGAGCCATCTCTCCAGCCCCAAAGATGAAAGCTCTTAAAACCTCATTCTAATGCCATTTTTGCTCCTTACAAAATTCACATTAAGTTTTTAGTATCAGAGGATCTTAAAGACACCTGTTAACAAATTTGACAGGTACCAGTTCCTGACACAGACATGAAAACACTGCCTGGGAAGATTGCCACACATTCTAGAGGATGTGCCACTAGAAGAGCCATACAGAATAATGGTTGACTGAGGAAAATTTGAATTTTAGATTAACAGTATTTTGGGGTGGTGATATACAAAATATTTAATGAGATGTCTGTACCAAAATGAGCATTTGCTATGTATTAGCAATTCAAACTTTACTGAGTAATCTGCATTTCTACTTGAAAAATAGGGCCTAATCTTAACACTACCAGAGGAAGGAGGGTCAACAGTCTTCCCAGAGAAGGAAATACACCTCAAAAACATGAAGACTTCTAAACGTGTGTGTGGTAACAATGGGCCTAGAGATGCGGAATCCTAGGAGACATTCCCTTTCTTCTCACGTCTCAAAGGTCTCTGAAAGCTTTTCATCTCCTAATCACCTGAGAAAGTTGAGGTTTATGTAATATAAGCTGTCACTGCTGGAACAGTTGCTCCTTTCCAGATGTCATTAGTTTGCCACAGTTACCTAATTCTAATCCTCTCAATGTTCCTGTGTGGCAAGCATTCTCATTTTACAGGTAATCTAAAACTAAGCAAGTTGATGCGATTTGCTCTGTCACCCAGCTTACAATAAAGCCAGAATTTAGACCCATTCCAAACTCAAAGTGATTGATGCTCTTGGCTATTTCTGAGCCTGGAGGAAGAGCTACGGTTTGCAGAAGTGCCTTTGGAAGGTCATTAGTTGGAGTCGGGCTAAGTGTCTGGTGTTCCTCGCTCTTTGCTGGTTCCCTTTCACTGTGTCCACTTTGAAATGATCTCTTTGATGTGTGTCCTCAGTCGGCCTGTTTGATCCTATGGGCTGTGCTGTGTGGGGACCTTTACTGGTACAACAGCTTGAAAAGTAGAGTTGAGGGTAAAGTACAGTGAATTTGGTCTCCCCCAAATCCGACAGGACTTTGGGCAGAGCCCTGCCTCATCTTCCCCCCACATGCTGGAAAGGAATGTCAAATAAGAGCGTGTTGGCCAGAAGTAAGTAGGAGAAAGAAATGAATTTCAGGCTGTTTGTCACCAACAGACTATCCAATCAAGCCCTTTCATAGTCTGTAATACAAAGTAGTCTTCCACAGGAAACATTTATTTTAGCTTCATCATTCTGTCCTCCTAATGATGTTTACTTCGCAAAATATTTCTTCACATTTCTTTTCCTCTGTGGCTGCACCCTCCTGTCAGCGTCCTCTTTTGTACCAAGAGCACAAACAGCTCAGACACACTACCTTTGTTGGAATAGAGGACGCTGTTAATTATCCTCTGAAGTGAGACTTCTTAAACCTAGCTGTGAACTAAATAAGATCTTGAGAAATATCACAAGGGGCTGAACAAATGATTCTACTCAAACATAGCCATGCTCTGTAAAACCATGGTTTGATGAATGACAGTGTACATGACAGTAGATACTCTGTATGCTGATATGTATCAGGTTGTAGCATCTAGACAGGTGTAGTCTGTGACATCTACACAATGACAAAATCACCTAACCAAGCTTTTTCTAGATCACATCCCAATAGTTAAGCAAAGCATGTGTCTGTCTTTGAAAGTCAAGGGTAAGCCATCTGATAGCAACAAAGAGGCCACTGATTCCATCTGCCTAGCATTCCTTTTGTCTATTGATTCATGTGCCACCCCTCCTATAATCCACAGGGTTACTGGCTTAGTCCAACCAGAAGCTGGAAGGCCAGGTTGTCTGTTGATCTTAGTCTTCCTGGACACATAGCGGATCAGAAAAAGAGTGAGATCTGTAGAGATAAACAGAGCAACACACTCCGCTATTCACTTTAACCTTCTGAAATTATAGTCATTAGTCAAGACCTCGTGTAAGTGCCATGTCCCTCAGGATTTTGTGTTACACAACCCTGTGCCACTCACCACCTTCAGCAGGAGTTACTTTTTTTCTAGTAACTATTTCTTTTCCTCTGGTCTTTATTATGTCTCATTGTATACCTTAGTCCTTGGCATGGTCACTTGAGGCTGTTATAACAGAATGGCAGGAACTGGGCAACTTCTCATTCACTTCTCACGGATTTGGAGCTTGCACATGCCTAGGTCCATGTGCTGGCAGATGCTGTGTCTAGAGAGGACCCTCTTTTTGGTTTGTAGACACTTTTCTTTCTTGTATCTTACATAGTTGAAAGAGAATTCCTCTCCTTCCTGTTCCTCCTTAAAAGAGTTAATTCCATTGACGAGGGCCTTGTCCTCATGACCTTAGGCCCCAAAGGCCCTACCTCTTAACACTATCATCTTTCAGGTTAGAACTTCGGTATATGGATTTGAAAGGATATAAATATTCACTCTACTCCTTTATAATTTATATGCATATTTTAGGTTAACTTTCCCAAAGACAGGCTCTGAAATGAAAATTTGTTAGTGAAGATTATCTATGAGGAACGATTCCCAGAAGAACTTACAGGGAAGAGGAGATGTAGGAAAAGAAAAAGAGACAAACTGGGGTGTAATTCAATGCCACAGGGTAGTCTGAGATCAGTGTACATCTGGCCTCAGAGTTGACTGGCTCAGGGGCACAGAGCAGATGAGACAGACTCTCACACAGGTCAATGATGGGCTTTCAGTTCTCTGAGCTCCCAAGCAAAGTGGCTCTGACAGGCTGGGGTCAGATGCCAACAAAACCATGTAGGTACTAGCTATTACGTGCAGATGCTCATTGGTATCCAGTGTGAACAATAGTAAAGGGACTGGAATGATGTGACCAAAGTCCCCGTAGATCTTTCATTACACACATCTTTGCTTCCATCCACTAGCTTCTCTGCTATGAAGTCTGGATTCCTTCTTATAACCTCATATACATCTTTGTAATACTGATCTCTGACACCAGGGTTGGGGGTGCAGGGGTGTGAGCTGAGCTATTGCACAGCAATCAGAAGATCCTGATGGTTTAGCACTAGGATGCTATGATTCTGAATTTCTTATTAAACAAGGAGTCCTTGTTCAGTAACTGAACCCCACAGATAATGTGGCCAGTTGTCTTCTAGCACAGTATCTAGCACAAAGTGGGCACTTGTGCTACTTCACTCTACTCCTATTGAATAGAGGAATAAAGGAATGAATGCCTGGGATTTACTAGGGAGCTAATAAATGCAGGCTAAATGCCTCTGTATAGGGACTACTGTTTAGGTCTTCAAGCTTGAGAACACAGAAGTTGAAATTGGGTCTTGCTCTCTGACCTGCACTCGACCTCTCCTCACCCCAGTCTTTGCATCTTCCTGTGACTCATGAGGAGTGTGTAGAACTTTTTTATTTCGAGCCTCTGTTTACTTTTATCTTCCTGTGACATAGAAAATTCTTGGCATCAGACAGCACTATTTTTATTCCCCCTGTGAATAATTAAATTTAGTCTTTGTTGCATTTTTTTAACAGATAGGCAATGGGAAAAATGAGATGGACAGGCTGGCACTGAGAGCTGGGTAGGATGGTGCTATGGAAGGACTAGGCATGTTAACCTAGAGTTCATTTTTCTGGAATCTGCTTGTGAGGAAGCCCTGATGTCTTTGCCAAGGCCTGTCAAGCTGGCATCTCTATTAGAGCAGCCATAAACACCATAGATTCCTAGAGCTGGGTGGAGTTGTAGGAATGTCTTAGACCAAAAATCAGAAAACTGCACCCCATATACCAAATATAGCCCATCACCTGGTTCTGTAAATAAAGCTTTATTGGAACACACACACACACACACACACACACACACACACACAAATCATTGGAGTATTGTCTACAGCTGCTTTTGAAATATAGCAAAATGTAGAGCAGTTGTCACAAGGACTGTATGGCCTTATGAAAAGTTAAAAATACATAGCATCTGGCCCTTTACAAATCTGTTGGACAATGACCACAAGAAACTCCAGCAGTTTGTAGTGGAATAGCTCTAGTCTCTCAGGCTGCTCTGTGCAAAGAGAATTCTCTAGTCCAATAGACTTAGAGAACACACAGCTTTATCTGTCTCCTACAGCTTTCCATACTGTCACCCAACTGTTAGAGTCACTGTCCACAGTCCATCAGCAACTCTGCACATTCTGCGTGCTGTAGATTCTTGTGGCTCTTGTCTAAGGTTTTTGGTCTGATTTTGATTTTCTTTTCCTCTTGGCCAGAAAGTTCCTGCTGCATTACCTCCAAGGAAAGCTGGAAATACCCAAGAGGCAGTGCATTTTAAAGCAGCCTTCAACCAGTGGTACATGGCTATTGTGAGAAAAATCAAGGCTATTTTCCCTGTTGATTGTGATGATCTCAGGCGAGGTCTACATTGGCTTATCAGGGGAATTGAACTCTACGGCCATACCCTTGAAGAAAATTGTCTTGCCCTCGCCCCAAGAAGCCATAAACTGTCAACAGCTCCTCAGCTAGATGTGTGGGACAGCCCTTTCATGCTAGAATGTTGACTGGCTTGATCTTGTGTAGGTCTTGTGCAGGCAAGCACAGATGCTGTGAGTTCATGAGTGCAGTGTCCTGTCATGTCCAGAAGACAACATTTTACTCCAGTCCTCCTAGACTTCTGGCTGTTACAATCTTTCTTCCCCCCTCTTCCATGCTGGTCCTTAAGCCTTGAGAGAAGGTGAAGTGATACAGATGTCCCATTTAAGACTGAGCATGCCACAAACACCTGTTCTCTCCATGTGACCACTTGTGAATCTCTGTATCAGTCATTGTCCACTGTACAATGTTATTTCTCTAATGAGGTCTGAGAGCTGCACTAATCTATGAGTATAGAGATACAAATTTAGAGAACAGTTTGATACTATGTCCATTCAGGAAAATAATAATAGTGGGTTCATGTGGTGGGTTGAATGAGAATGTTCCCCATAGGCTTCAAGTATTTAGACACGTGGTCCCCAGCTTGTAGCACTATTTGTGGAGGTCATGGACCCTTTAGGAGGTATGGCCTTGCTGAAGGTCACTGGGTGCAGGCTTTGAGAATTCTTAAGCCTTGCCAGATTTCCAGTCTCTCTTTAATTCCTGTGACTGTTTGAAGATGTGATTGCTTAGTTTTCTACTCTAGCCAATTTCTGCCACCATTTATCCCCAACGATTATGAACTCTTACCCCCTGGAACCATAAGCCAAATAAACTCTTCCTTCTATAAGTTGCTTTGGTCAGTGCTTTTATCACAACAACATTGAAGTAACTAGTACAGTTCCTCCCTGGGTCCTGTGAGCTCCCAGCCACAGGTTCCTAGCCAGGTTTGCAGTACCAGCATGCATTTCATCCCAAGGGGTGAGTTGAAATCAGAATCAGAAGGTAGTTTCCTGCCCACATAACATCCATGCCACTATTGTACCCATGAAGATATCTTGCCAGGTCAGTGGTTTTGACAGTTTGCAGGGTATATAGCTGGGTAAGACTGTTGACAGCCTTTCTCTCTAAAGCAGTCTACACAATACCTTCCAGTACAAGGAAAGCTGGCCAGCAGGGATAATGCTTCTTGGTCAGTACTAGCTTGATTTCTCTATGTCAAATGCATGGTATCTTCAGCAATAGGTCTTACCATCAAGTTCTGGTGGCAACCAAGAGCAATGTCAACATCCTGTGTTGCTTTGGGGGTCTCTGGAACATCTCTGACCAACAACTTGAGAGGAGGTATCTCATACCTGACACTGGGCTTTTCACTTGCCAATCTATGGCTTCTGGAAGAAGCATTACCCCTGGTGTAGAGTAACTCCAATTCATACATTCGTATATGATATGAGAGAGAATGAGAACAAGTAGTAAGACAAGGCTATAAACCCTCAAATCCCACCCTAGTGGTGTACCCCAACAAGGATGTACCTCCTAAAGGTCCCACAGCTTCCCCAAATAGTGCCACCAACTGGGATAAAGTGTTCAAAAACATGAGCCTAGGGGAGACATTTATCATTCAAACCACCACAATTCCATTTCTTCTTTCATGACCTCTATACACACATGTGAAGAGAGACAAAGAGAGAGAGAGAGAGAGAGAGAGAGAGAGAGCACTCTAAGTCTAGATTCTATACGTGAGCAAAAATGTATTTGTATTTTTGAGTCTGACTTATTCTACATAATGTAATAATCTCCAGGTTTATCTTCTTTCTATAAATGTCATGATTTCATTTTTCTTTAATGTTGAATAAAATTCCATTGTGTATGTGTACTACATTTTCTTTACCTACTTACCTGTTGATGGACATCTAGGCTGGTTCCATTTCTTAACCATATAAATAGCACAGCAATAAAATGGATTGCACAAATCTCTCATCATGGCACTTTTTGAAAGACATTATTTCTGGGGCTAGAAAGATGGCTCAGTGGTTAAGAGCACTGACTGCTCTTGCAGAGGACCCAGGTTTGAGTCCCAGCACCCACATGGGGGCTACAAACTGTCCTTAACACCAGTTCCAGGGGGAATCTGAAGCCCTCTTCTAACCTCTGCAGTATTGCATGACACGGATGCATTCACATACATGTAGGCAATACACTCATACACATAAAATAAAAATAATAAAATAAAAAAAGAAAGATTATTTCTAGTTTGAGTCTACACATTCTCCTCTAAACCATGTGGCTCCAAAAACGAGCACCGTGCCTGTCTGTCCTCCTCACTGTATTCCAGACCCTGCAGAAATGCTTCATAAATATCTGTTGACCATGAGTATGGAAGGTTCAATGCTGCCTATGGTCTTTGTTTTAGAGTTCAGGTACCACACAGTTTCTGGACCATGTCTTTGACCAAACTGAAGTCAGTCAGCTCTTTTCTCTGTCAAACCTTTTCCTAGGACTGTCAAGATCAGTTAAGCACCAACAACTACTCCTGATATATAACCAAGTTCTTTATCCCCCCCCCCCCCTTAATACCTAGTCCTCTTGGTAATTTTCCACCACAAGCTCATCTTTCTCTTCATCTATAAACCTCCACCTGTTCCTACTCTATTTAGAATTGGGCTCAGTCTCTCCCCACTGTTGCAACAGTTGTGAATAATAGTTGCCTGTTTAACTTGGGATTGGATTTAGTTCCGAATTGCAGTTTCTGTCCTTTACCAGAGAAACTCAAACAAAATTCTGTCTTTCCTATTTTACTAGGTATCTGGCACAATTCCTGTTCAGTCTGAGGCCTGTTCCTTCAATTTGAGCCTGAACAAGGCCCATGAGGAATAAAGGTTCTTGAGTAACCTGAAGCTGAATCACCAAGCCTTCCGCTCTCACCACATTGAGTCAGGTAAGTGGCCATTTCCTGTCTCATTCCTTAGCATCCACCTTCTAACTCACCAGGTTCCTCCACACAGAATTACAGCCTTTCTCTGCCCTCTCTGTTCACCCACACAGGCATTTCCTTTTTATTTTTATTTATTTATATATATTTTTTGAGACAGTGTCTCCCTGTAGCCCCAGCTGGCCTGGAACTCACTTTGTAGACCAGGCTGGCCTTGAACTCACAGAGATCCACCTGCTTCTGCCTCCCAAGTGCTGGGACTAAGGGCGTGTGCTACCACACCTGGCTCCAGGCTCTTCCTTTTTAGAAGAAGAGATGGATTCTATTTTATTTGTCTCATATTTATTTCCCAAAGGATTCTAAGGAGCATTTACCATTCCCAGTAAGCATTTTCTCAAACATCAGAGAGTATTTTTTGAATTGTTATATGTAAAATACTGTTTGATACTGTTTGCAATGCTAAGAATCAGAGGAAGATTTTCCTCAGTTTGGCTTTCTCTCTAGAACACATCCTGCACAAAGACTTAGGAGTCGGATTACAGTGGAAGGTAATATTAGGAACCAAAAACTAAGGGAGTTGGAAAATTGAATCAAGGAAAGGAGAAAAAGTAATCTTGATAACTCGATAAGTAGGCTC
The DNA here is from genome assembly GCF_000622305.1 of Nannospalax galili. NCBI lineage: Eukaryota > Metazoa > Chordata > Mammalia > Rodentia > Spalacidae > Nannospalax > Nannospalax galili. Next base: position 321,888 of record NW_008332583.1, read on the forward strand.
AGTCTCACTGGGAATCTGATAAGCTACGACAGCTTGCTTCGTAATCATAAGGTGTGGAGGCAGGAGAAATTATCCATTGACTCTCTTGAACTCTGCAGCACATCCAAGTCACATGTGTCTGCTGCAGAGTAAACTCCCAGGGTTCCAGAGGTGAAGAGATAGCTGCATTTGAGGTAAGACATTGTAAATGTGCTGGAAATAATGTACATTTGTTTCAGCTGACCTCAGGTATACTAAGATGAACGAGCTGGGTATTAGCATCATCTGCTGCCCAGGTAACACTCCAAAGCACTAACAAGTTGCATGGGTACAAATAAATTGGAATAGATGTTAAATGTGAACCTATAATATAGAAATGTCAAGGACTCTAAGCCATCAGTCATGCTAAGAATACCCATGGGTAAGTGTCGCAGTTCTCAGGAGGGATTTTCCAAAAGCAATATGGTTTCTAAGATTACAAATGATGCTTCAGCTTTTGAATTATGTCTAAATCAGCTCAGAACAGTTAAAGATCATAGAAAATGTGGCCATCAAGTTGGATTGTCTGTGGCGTTGGGGCAAAGGCAAAGTCCATCAGTTCTCTAAGCTGGATTGCCCATCTTCAGCTTAATTTCAAAAGGGTTCCAGGAGCCAAAGAAATCTGAGTTCACTCCTGGACTGTGACTCCAGGGATTAGAAATGATTTCCACATTTTTTCAGCCTCTCTTCTCATCCTGATTTCAGGGAGAAGCTGAGTGGAAGGAATGTAGCAAGGACAGCTTCTGAGTGATGAACCCCATGACTGTGCGATTTAATATCTTCACTGTTTCACACATGCTTTGCAGGGGAGAGTCAAACTCTTCCCTTGAAGAACAAAGTACCAGAGAAATCGAAGATCCTTTAGAAATCTTGTGATTCTCCTTTTCCCACCTTTAATTTCATTATTGATTTTCATTAAGCCCTCCAGAGGCCCTAATGTACCAGCAGCTTCTCTCCTTCAAAGACAGATTTGGAGACAGCAGCTAGTTTCAAACATTTACAGGCCATTAGAGATACAGCAGTCACCAACAAGCAGGCATCCATCCTGTTCTTGAGGGTGGAAGGTCCAGAGATTTCCTAGGATTAACTTGTCCATTCAGTGGGATGCAAATCTGTCTGAGGTCACAATGTACCCTTAGGGTCAAAGGCCAAGAAAGTACGCTGAGCAGCTGAGGGTAAACACAGATCATCCGATTTGAAATGACTTTATCTTACAAATAAAAATGTGTTTTGATGACATGGCTGGGCTAGCAAAGCTCCTCAAATCAATAAGGAAGAGAAGGGCCCCCAAATTCCCATGTGTTTTCTTCTCTCAGAGGGTCCCTGTTGATTAGTGGCTCTGGGTTCTACACATCTCTTGGCCTGGAGCATTTCCTGCTCTGTGGGGACTTCAGTGACCCTTTAATCACCAGGAGGCTTCATCTTCTGTGTCTGTTCTTTTTAAAAAAAATCAAGATATTTTATTGCATTTATTTATTTGTAGGGGGGAGTGGGGAAGGCTGTACATATATGTGCACGCAGGTGACAGGGCGTGCATAGGAAGGTCAGAGGACAACTTGTGGGAGTTGGTTCTTTCCTACCCATGTCAAATTCTTTACCATGTGGGTCCTGGGAGTCAAACCCAGGTCATCAGGCTTGGCAGCAAGGTTTTTTTATCTGCTGATCCATTTCCCTAGCACTTTTTGTATTTGTAGGACTAACTCTAATTCTGTAGCCTAGGCTGGCCTGGAGATCATAATCCTCTTGCTTTGGTCTCCTCAGTGGGTTATAGTATGTACCACCACAGCTAGCTTCTCTATCTTTGGCCTTGAGACCCTCTGTGCTGATTCTGGGCTGGGGATAAAGTCCTCGTCTGAACTCCATGTCAGCACCTCCACCACACCACTGGACACACACCACCGCCAGCCTTTTCCCCCCACGACTTCCCCAGCATTCTGCCCTTATGTGCTGGCGTCCTTCACGCTGTTTGTACTTTCTTTAAGGAAAACCATGGGATACAGATTACATAAAATTTTAAATCCCATTGCCTTCCCACAGGAATAAATCCACAGAAAGCTAGATGAAGCACAGAAAGGAAAGGCAAAACATGTTATGAGACCGACATACTACCTACTGCACTAATGAGGCTCCTAACATGTTATGTTACGGGATTAAACAGGAAAACTTGTCTTGATTCTTTTGGTCCATGGATATGTGAAATACAGTGTTTTTCTTTTCTTCCTCTTGGTTTTAGAGAACAATTTCTTGTAGTTCAGTATAAATCATAAATAATGGGAAGGCTTTCCTACTTTTACTCATGGTACCATAGAAAACGTTGAAGTGGTGGCCTGAAATAAGCCTGAACTGAGGTCCTGGGTTGACCTGCCACCTAGCTACCCACAACCAGGAGTAAGCCAGTCACGCTTCCGTTGTGAAATAGACACAATGATATCAATTTCCTGAAGCTGTATAGGGAATTAAAGTAAAAGACCACACAGTGGTACTTGAGTGTAGTAGATATTCTAAAAGTGGCAGATGTTAATTAAAATACTGATAATAAGTTAAGGAATTAGACAACTTGGGGCCCATTTTTAACCCCAAATTTGTATTTGAAAAAAAATATGAGGCTCACTCAGAGGAGTGGAGAACTTTGCAGAGTCACGTGGCTAGTGGAGACAGTTCTGGGACTAGAATCTCCTCCTCTGCCTGCCTCCTTCTCTACATTTGTGATTCTCTGGAGGTGGGGAATCGTCAGAGATACATCCTAAAATTTCACCCCAAATAGGAGAAATGAAGACCACAAATATCCTCTGACTAGTTATGTCTTATGTTTTGTCCCTAAATAAGAAATTTCAATGGTCACTCCTTTCATAATTGTGGTTAAAGTCTTGAGATCTTGTAATATGAGTCTGTAGCACTCCCCAAGAAAAGTACTTTTGAATGCAACAATAATATAAAATGCTCAGAAAACATGTTCCCAACTCTATCTTTGGCACCTCCTAAATTTTATTATTTAAAAAATAATAAATAGAGGCAGAAGAGATGGCTCAGTGGTTAAGAACACTGTTTGTTCTTGCTGAAGACCTGGATTTGAATCCCAGCACCCACAAGGCAGCTAACAATTGTCCGTAACTCCAGCTCCAGGGGATCCGACAGCCTCTTCTGTCCTCCACGGGCATTGCACGACATGGGTGCACTTACCTACATGCAGGCAATACACGCATACAAATAAAATAAAATAATAAAATAAATACAAATAAAATAAAAATAATAAATAAAAAATAAAAATAATAATAAATAAAAAAATCTCTTAATAGATCGAGGAGAAATAAGAATTCATGTGCCTCAGATTGAAATCGAACAAAAGAAAGATCAGAACAGCCAGTCTCTCAGACCCCAATTCCATAGGTCACCGTCTCCTTCACTGTTCAGTGGACTGGTCTTCACAAGCTCTCACTAGCTCTGCCCGTGCCAAAGTTCAGCTTTTGAACAGGGCCTGGACTCATCCTCTCTCAGCCTTCTCCCCTTTCTTAGAAATGCCTATTTAAAGCACACGTCTTCATCTCGTATGTGGACCCAATTTTAGATACTAAAATAAAGAAAATTAGGGGTTCTAGGATTAAGTTATGTTCTTGTCATGCTTAGAAAATTGCAAGGGTGTCAGAGCTCTTGTATAGGAATATCCTGCCTATAATTAATCACAAGGAAACTTCCCAGGGAGACTCAGGTTGGTTTCCTTTATACAATGGCAATGAACAAAAAGTTTCACTTGGAATAATGAGTGAAATTGTTCATCAAGACACCTTCACAAGGCGAAAAGCATGGTCCTCCAGTATAAGTTAGAGGTTTTGTTCCCAAGGGCCTTATAGCATCCCTAGTCAATCCTTTCCTCCTCACCTTCTTTCTCCTTTCTCTGAGATCCTGCTCACAGATCTTCTGAGGAAGTGACTCCCACAGTCACTTGACCTGCTCAGTGGGTATGTGACCTATCTCCTTGATCTCAGACAGAAACGGGATCAGCAGCAGCCTCTAAGTATACTCAGCTAATTGAGTTCTCTTTCTGGGGACTGGTCATGGCTTCTGACATGCTACAGTACTGAGTATTTCAAGAGAAAAGTGAAGTCAGCAGATATGACAGTGCTTGGCTCCTGTATGAAGAAGCAGAAAGAATGGGTTAGGAAATAGAGAGAGGTAGAGAGAGACAGGGAAAGAATGCAGATAAGAGCATTCAGAGGAGCAGGGACAGGAGAAGGAAGGAGAAGTCTCAGTTTTGCTTTCTATTTCTGCTTGCAGTATTTTGTGGACAGTCTTGGCAATCTTTGCCTCTGTATCTCATTACAGGCCCTTGTTCCTTTAAAAATTGAACCATTGTCTTTTTTCTTGTGTGGGAAATCACAGTGGGTTTTTCTCTTTGCAACCAAAATATTCCAGGACAGATCTATTTGTGTTATGGTCTCATCTATGATGGTCAGCAATATTTTCAATATGGCTCCTTTTAAACCGAGCATAGCTTATGTTCCTGACTCCAAGAACTGAAAGTCCATGCTCTGTTGTCTGAGCATCATATCCCTCGATTGATCTGTCACTGATGCTTCAACATGCACACGTGCTTTTGCTCTCTTTTCAATATTTGCATCCGGCTAAAATAGAATCTATAATTGATAGCCCCCTCAGAGAAGCGTGGCTTTCCATCTGGGATGGATATCTGAAAATTCGTACCGGGAGCCCAGAGGGTTGGAATGACTCCAAGATTCTTTGTCACACCATTGGCCAAGCTCTCACTTTTCCTTCTCTGAAAGGTGTGAGTTTGACCTTTTGATTGGTCACCAAGATTGCCATATTCAGCTACTTGTGACTGAGACACAAAGGGCTTTTGCAGGAGGACAGCCCACAGGATTCTATTTGAAGAATGCCAAATGGTTCTCGGGGGGCCCAGCTGGTACTGCTATCTCTTGCACAGTACTTGAAATGTGCACAGCTATTTCTGTCAAGTTATAATATTATTGCTCACAATGAAATCTAATATTAAAGTGAAATTTACTTTGTTCTCAGAGAGGGTAGGTAACTACCCTTTAGTTGTGCGACTCTGGGAAAATGAGAACTTCTCTGCTTCAGTTTCCTCATCTGTGTTGTGGTAGGAATAATAGTATCTGTGCCACAGGTTTCAGTGGAGACACCAGCTTTTTGGAGATGCCAGGACCATGGGACAACCACCAAGGGTGGCAGCAGGTGTGGAATGGAGCTGGCCTGGGCTTGTGAGACTGTGTGCTGTGGACGGCAGAATCAGGGAACTGGAGCTGTTGAAACCCCTTGGAGCCCAGAAAATCATGAGTGAATCCCAGATGTCCAGCATTGAGCTACTTTTCTGGACTTAGGTTTTGCTTAGGTATGCCCAATTCTTCCCTTTTGAAATAAGACAGTACTTCTTTCGAATGTTACAGGAGCCCACATTTAAGAGGCTTTTAAAAGAGACAGTGGACTTTTAAGTGTTTGGATTTTTTAAGAAATGTGGGACTTTTAAGGTTGTACTGTCTTATGTTGTGATATTGTTAACATCATATCTTGGGGACAAGAAATGAAACGGTTATGGCTTAATAGTGATGTGTTTCTGTGTCAAGTTGATATGGGGTGAGTTGTGCTGGAAGCTTTAGTTGTCAACTTGACACACCTGGGTAGAGGGAGCCTCAGTTGGTGAACTGCCTCCATTGGACTGGCCTGTGGCCATGTCTGTAGGGGGATTTTCTTGGGTTTTGAATGATGTTGGAGGGCCCAGCCCACTGTGGGCAGTGCCACCCCTGGGCAGGTTGTTCTGTATTATATAAGAAAGCAGGCTGAGCATGGCCCAGGGGCGCAAGCCAGTAAGCAGCATTCCTCCATGGCCTGTGTTTTAGCTCCCATCTCCATGTTCCTGCCTTGAGTTCTACCTTGGGCTCGCTGATGAACTGTGACCTGGGAGATGTAAGCCAAATAAACCCTTTCCTCCCCAAGTTGGTATTGGTCAGAGTGCTTTGCCACAGCAATTGAAACCAAACTAGAACACACGCTGGCATTGAACTTTCAGTATAGCTAAGAGTTGCTTCGAATGCCTGATCTTTCTGTTTCTACGTCTTTCAAATGCTGGGATTATGGTATGCACTACCATACCATACCATACCATACCATACCATACCATACCATACCAGGCATACTTGCCTGGTAGGGTTTTAAAAGTCATGTTTATTTAGGTATAATTCATAATTCACATACAATAAATACATCAATTTTTGTGTGTTTTTTGTAAATATTTTTATTGAATTGTGTATTTTATAGAGAATATCTTAATCATCTTTACACCCTCTTTCCCATTGGCACCCTCCCATAGCCCCCCACTGGAATTCATGCATGCTGTCATTTGTGTTAAGACCTTACTGAGTCAACTTAGTGTCCCCAGACATCCCTCAGTGCAAGTTCATTCACTGAGATCTAGTCAACCTATCTAGAGTCCCTCCCTTTAAGAAGAACAGCTCTTTTTCACCTAGCAGTATTCAACTGCCAATAATTCTTCAACTAAGATTGGGGCCTGCTGCCTATTTCCACAGTTCTTTGCTGGGTTTTTGTCTGCTTGAGTTCGCATGGGTCTTCTGCATGCTGACACCATTTCTGTAAGTTCACATGAGAAGGGTCCCAGGAACTGTAGGACTCTATTTCCACATGGTCATGCATTTCCTCCCTGGCTTTTACAATCTTTCCACACCCCCTCTTCTGCAATGGTTCCTGAGCCCTAGGTGGGTGGAGCTTAATATAGGGGTTCTGTCTAAGGATTCTTATTCTCTATGCTTTGGCTGTTTGTGACCTTTTGTGTTCCTGGTCCTCTGTTGCATGAGGGAGCTTCACTGATGAGCATTAAGAGATGCATTAGTGTTCTCTTTACCCTTTGTTCTGTGTTCTGTGAGCTTAGATAGAGAAGTTGCATTATATATGTGTCACTTAGGCTTGGGCAATTCACAGACAATGTCTGTGTATGACCAGATGTGGAACTCTGTAATAGTCTCTGTCTTTGATGAGTGGTGACTAGGATACTTGTCTGTAAATATAAGGATCTACATAGTAAGATTTTGCACATAGTAAGCAATTACACTTGTCTAGGGATGTGACAGCCTTGGGGTTTTCTCTAAGATCTATAACCTTTACAGCCATGTGTATTTGGCTGTTTACAGTACCATCCATGAATTTCCTCCTATGGAATTAACTTAAAGTCTAATTAGGTAGCTGTTGATTACCCCCAAGATAAAAGTGCCACTACCCCACCAAGGTTGTTTGCTGTGCCAGTCATTGATGTGGTTATTAGGCCTTAAAGCTGGGGTTGGACCATTGATTGATGTTTTCCCTTAGCAGCTTGCATAGTGCTCTCCAGAGCTATGAGAGGTAGCTTTCAGGGGAGGTGACTTCTGGTTAACTCCAGCTCTATTGCTCCTAATCCTGTGTCTGAAGTATGTTCTGTCTTCAGCAATAGGGTCTTACCTTCAAGTTCTGGGAGGCAATCAAGAGCTATGGCAATAGCCTGTGAAATTTTGGGAGTCTCTTGGACTACCCTAGCAAACAACTCAAAGGAAGGTTTCTCCTGTCTGACACTGTTTCTTGTTATATAGCCTTCCCATAAGTCTATTTATAGGGAATCTCATTCACAACCCTGGGAACCACTGACCATTTGTTTTTCTTACAGGTCAGTAAAGCTTTGATATTTGAATTTATATCATGTAATGAACTCTGTTAGCATTCTATAGCTCTTATCTTGGTTATATTTATACTGTATTTTCACATGATAAAAAAACTTGTTCAAGATTGGGGAGATAGGTCAGTTGGTAAGGTGCCATGTAAGCATGAGGACCTGGGTTTGATCCCCAGAACCCATTTTAAAAAGCTGAGCATGGCAAGTGCTTGCAATCCCAGAGCCAGGGAGGCAGAGGCAGGTGAATCCCTGGGGACCACTGCCAGGCAGCCTAGTCTACGCTGTGAGCTCCAGACCAATGAAAGCTCAACAATGAAGGTAGACAGCACATGAGGAACAGCACTGGGTACCAGACTCTGGCCTCCATATGCACATGTACACACACACACACACACACACACACACACACACACACTTGTTTTTTTTAAAGAATACAAAGTGGATGATACAGACTTGAGGGAATCCAGGGAGCCAGTAGCTGGCGGCCTCAGAGCCTGCAGGGGAGGCTCAGGATTCCTTAACATCACAGTGGTGACCACACACACACACACACACACACACACACACACACCCCTGCACACATACAAACACACATGCATAAAAATATTGTTGTATGCCTTTCTCTTCTGCTGGAATTATGTACACATGAATGAGGGAAGGAATTATCCAGCCACTCATTTCTGTATTTTCAACAATGTTACCAAATAGATGCTTGACAAACATCGTTTGATGAATCAATGAATAAATGTGAAACTCCATTTTTAGCAGAAAAATGCTCTAAGTCATTACTGACTCAGCAAAAGTAGTATTCATTTTATTATGGTGTAAAGCATCTTATTCAACTATTTCTGAAGAATGTGTTTAAAACTTTTGGAGTTACACTGAGTAAAAATCAGCAATATGAACCAGCTCATACATGATACAAATCAGATAGAAACATCTTTAATCATTTAATGCTGTATTTTACCATCCATGTCCATCATGAATTTAAAGCTGTTTACTTTGTAATCTTTGCACTCCATATATTTTGCAATAGATCTGACATGACAGTGATGCTTAGGAGCAAGATCATGAAGTCTTCAAAATCCAGTTTATTTTCTGTGTGCTCGTCAAGGTCAGAAAGGATGTCTTGGTATTTTGGCTTGGCTTCTTCTCCCTGTGAGAATAAAGAATGAGTGGAAACTCGTTTTATTGTGTAAGCCTTGTTTTTACAGGTCATAAACAATAGCAAGTGCGTTATTAATAGCAATAGTGGGGTGAGTACTACCCCTTAAGTGTGGACTGAAACTTTTCTGTGGCTTGTCTCTCTGAACTCTTACTGTGATCTTATTGCATCAGTACTGTTGCCACCAGGATCCTGAGGATGGACTATGAGAGGATTAAGTAACTTGCCCAAAGGTAAAACAGCTTTTGCTGTGGAGCCAAGATTTGTGGTCTTATCTCCCTATTCCAGAGCCCATACTCATAACTGGTAAATCATTCTGCCTTTCTTTGAACATAGATTGTTGTTTCTCTAACATAATAAAAATATAATCTCTTTGCTATGGGAGGCACCTTTGATGTGCTCTCCAGACTGTAAGGATCCCCAGAAATACAGAATCAACTACGCCAAAAAGAAAGCATATTAGTTTGGAAGATTGTTCATTGTTTAGTCTGACTGGAAATCATATCTGGCTCATAGCTGTCATGAACCGACTGCAGGAAAACACCTGAACAGCACATAAATGGAGAGACTTTTCAGTTCCAGATCATGGCTTGAAACACTGACAGTAACATGCAAAGGTCATTTGATTTGCTCTGACACTGAGCTGCATTTGCATTTAGTTCATCCCCAAATACCCACCCACATGCTTGCTTGCTCCAAAACTCCTAAGAATGCTTGAGATACTTTTGGAATAATCGCACAGACTAAGACCCATCTTTGCTTCCCTAGGCTGACTGTCCCCCAGAGGTAACCTCATTGGCCTGAGCCAAGGGAGCTTTCCACTTACTTGCTCCAAGCGAACTGAATACTACTTGGAATGGGTCAGATTCCAAGATGCAGATAGGATTTACTGGTGGGACAGTCCAGTTTGCTCAAAGGTCACAGATACATGTAAGTCTGTCTTCATTCTTTATCTGTGTATTGAAAGATCCAGGGAGCTGAGTGGGGTCTAGTCATCCTAGGGCATAACCAGCCATTGTATCTTTGTATCGTTTTAGCAACATCTTCAGGTTTTATTATATCTTACTGGTGATGCGTTAAGATACTGGAAGTTGTGTTGGGGCTTAAGAGAAATGACAAAGGATGCTTCCTTTTCGGATCCATGCTTTAGCCAAAAGGTCCAACACAGTTTACCAGAGAACTCCACAGAGTTTAGGCGAAAGGCCCATTAGGAATGGGGGTGGTGTCTCTTGCCTTTTGCTGTGGATTGCTGCTCATGCCCATGCCTTAGGGACTCTCACAAAGCTGTACTACTGGGCCAAGGCGGTGTTCTGATTTTACATGCTTGACAAACTGTCACCATTGATCCAGAGAATGCCGCCTTGAGCCCCTGAAATATGGCTCTGCTTTCTGGTGCCTCATGTTGAGCAGAAGGTAGGATTACAAATAAGCCTATGTGTGTCTGCTGCAGAAATTGGCCACCTGTGTTGGAGTTTACTCACAGGGAGGAACATAAGGCTGAAGACATCTTTCCTAATGAATGGTTTTAATTTGCCCCCCCCCCAAAAAAAAGGGGGGAAAAAAAGGGTGAAGCCTTTTTTCCTAAAGAATGTTTTTTATTTCCCCCCCCCCCCCCCGCCGCACCCGATGCTTTCCGAGGGATGATATCTTCTCTCAGGATGATGGTCCCACTAACCCATTTTCTTGCTTGTTAAAAGCCCTCTGAAGAGTTTCTGAGCCTCCAGGTGAGGGTTCTCTCTGGGATATGTTGTTTATTTGGCACCAGATACAGACAAATACAAAAAGATTCAGTCCCATCTCCTTTATTTAAAGACTTCCCTAAACAGTTTATCTCCTGTCAAATTCTACCTGGTAAAGACTTCCTAAACAGTTCATCTCTTGTCAAATTCCATCTGGTATTTCTAGTTAAAAATAGCTTTTCCTTAAAAATATTTTTAAAACAATGCATGTATAATATAGAACATTTAGAAAAATATTTTAACAAGAAAAATGTAAACATACAAACATAACTCCCAAAGATAGCTCACCTTCATTAACATTGCTCTCTAGTCATTTGTGTATGAGAGAGAGAGAGAGAGAGAGAGAGAGAGAGAGAGAGAGAGAGAGAGAGAGGCACATGGAGACACACAGAGACAGAGGCAGAGGCAAAGACACAGAGAGAGGTGTATAGTGTACGTATTACGCATGCATATGTGTATAGCTTCAGGCAGTGCAGGTCATGGTGTACATTTGGAAGTCAGAGGACAGCCTTAGGGGTGGTCCTCACCTTCCACCTTGTTTGAGGCAGGGTCTCTTGTTGTTTGTAGCTGTGTACACTAGACTATCTGGGCTGCAAGCTTCAAAGTATTCTGTCTCCACGTTCTGTTTTGCTTTAGGAATGCTGGGATTAGAGATGTGAGCTACGGATCCTGGATTTATATGGGTTCTGGGGATTCAAACTTAGATCCTCATGCTTGTTTGGCATTTTACTCACTGAGTCAACTCTCCAACCCCTCCAGTCTTCCCATGCGCACGCGCGCACACACACACACACACACACACACACACACACACACACACTTTGATAGAATCAGAGGTTCACAGGAAGTTAGACCCTAGATTTAGCTCTTTCCAGTAGTTTACATCTTCCATGACTTAGTACACTAAAATGATATATGTATATATACATACATTTATAGAACAATATCTTTTTAATAGCTCAGAGCATACTAGGAACTTAAGATAGTTTCTATTTTCTTTTTGTTATACCTATCAGTAAATATTGGGGGGTTTAGACTTGGTCGCAGCTTTCTTTCCTTTGTCTAAGATTTCCCTAGGCCAGCATTTCCCAAATTATTATTATATTTTTAGTTATTCTAAAATTTTATGTGTATGAGTGTTTTGCCTGCATTTTGTAAGTGCACCCATGTTGTGCAATGCCCACAGAGGCCAGAAGAGGGTATTGAATCCCCTGAAACTGGAGTTGCAGATGGTTGTTGGCTGCCATGTGGGTGCTGGGAGCTGAACCTGGGTCCTCTGGAAGAGCAACCAGTGCTCTTAACTGCTAAGCCATCTCTTCGGCTCTATATTTTCCAAATTATGAACACATGCTCATGATAGAAGATAAGGCAATTACAGAGGACGCCAGAAAATCTATTGAACTAAAAACAACAGTCATTTATTTCTTACTATAATTTTCTACTTTTACCCATTGTGTTCACATTTAGGATGGGATAAAGTATTCCTATTAAACAAATTTCTTTAAACATGGAGAAAATGTAAAGAAAAAATTAAAAGTAAATGATAATACAGGATGTGAGCAGATGTGGAGAAATATTGATGGTAGATTCATGACTCAAGTTTGCAAAATGTGTCTAGGGGATTCAGGGTTCTCTCTTCAGGCTGTTTCTGTCTGCCAACTGTTACTTCCTCATTTCAAACACAGACCTCTAGTCTAACCTCCCAATTCATGTGTCCTGCTGCTGTCCCAGTTGCCCACTAGAAAGTATGACCATCTTAAAAGTGGCTCGCCTCCTCCTTGCCACCCCTCCCACCTCAGCCTGCTCTCTTCTCTGGGCGGCAGACTGTTCATTTCCTCTCTGCAGGAGAAACTGTGGTGTAGTCTTTGCTTCCCCATCCCCATCTCCAGGTCAGTCATTTACCAGATCCTGTTCATGCTCGACTCTGACTCTCCTTCATGCTTGTGTTTCCCTCCCTCCTCATCCCTCTGGCCTAGTCTCTTACCATCCTTCATTTGGATTGCTCCTCCTTAGTTGCTCTTTTCTTTGCTTTCCCGTCCCTACCTGTGCCCTAGTTTCTTTTCTGTAGCCACATGCAGCGAGAGTCCTTACAGTTGGACTTAGATACCATTTCTGCCTTTTTCCTCCTGTCAGGATATATGTCTGTAAGAGCTGACTTCTCCAGACTTCTGGAATGCTCATTTCCTACCATTTCCCATTCTTTCCCCATCTTTACCAACTACTTACTTACCTGCTTCCTCTTCCTCACCTGCTTCAGGGCCTCTGAGCACCCACCATTCCCTCTGCTTAGAATGCCGTTGTTCTTGCTCCTCCTTGCCTAGCTAATTCCTGATCACCCTTCAAATATTAGCTACACTTCGTTTTTTTAGAATCTGTTCTTTGACCTCCCACTCCACGATAGTCCTTCTATTTCACCCCTTTACTACATGTTCTACTCCGTTTGGTTTGCAGATATGAGTCACCAAGTCCACCTAGCATATTTCTGAACTGAATGATTAGTTTGTTCATCAAGTCCAGTGGCCAACCAATACACACTAGATGCTCAATAAACATTTGTTGATCAAAACAGCATGATGGAAGCTTGGTGCTGGGTTGTTTTGCTGTTTGGTGTGGGTTTTGTTTATTCGTGCAGGCTAATTCTCTTACCTCTGTGAAATTCCTATATTGAGTTTGCAGCAGATTTTTGGCAGTAGATTTTCCAAGTTTACCATCAGGGTCAGAAGAGTTTTTGAAAATCAGAGCCACAGTAGCAATGGCCTTTTCCAGATCTGAGCCTTTCTTTAAAGCTACGAGAGAAGAAATGTGTGGTGAAGGATCTTAGACTGTGGAAAGGGAGTTGCAACGTGATCCAGTGCTTAGGCACATCACCCACTTTCTTGGAGTGGGATTTGGGTGTGTCTGATCTTTTATCTTTTTTTTAAATTTATTATTTTTATTATTTTATGTGTATGAGTGTATTGCCTGAATGTATGTGAGTGTACCCATGTCGTGCAATGCCGCAGAAGTCAGAAGAGGACTTTGGATTCCCCTGGAACTGGAGTTAAGGATGGTTCATAGCCACCATGTGGGTGCTGGGAATCGAACCTGGGTCCTCTGCTAGAGCAGTCAATGCTCTTAACTGCTGAGCCATCTCTCCAGACCCCTGATCCTTTATCTTTAAGCATTATAGAGAAAAAGTTTATTTCATAGCATTTGAACTAGAATTAGGCTGAGATTTACCACCTGCCTGCCATGTGACCCTGGGAAAGCACTTTGCCCCACTAAGCCTTGGATGTCTGAGATGTAATGTCATTCAGTTAGTCAACATCTACTGTGTGTTAGGATCAGAATTTGGTGTTAAGGATACCTCATGTAATAACATGAAATCCTACTCTCATGACTTTCTATTTTGAGCTATATACACTATCATTTTATGTGAATATGATAAAGGGAAATGACATCCAGGACAAACTCTTTGACTAATGGTGATAAGGAGTCTTTTTCTCAAACACTGGGGTTGCCCAGAGCTGGTTTCTCTGGTCTGGGATCCTTGCATTCATTTTTTTCCCCAATGGGCAGCACCCAATGAACACAGAAATGCATAAAATACTGGGAAACAACTCTATACTCTGAGTTCACTTAGTTACAAACCTCTGTAAGGACAAGCTTATCGCCCTTTGCACCTGTCACTTGTTTACCTTTCTTTCCATCTAGACAGCAACCTTCATGAAACCAAAGCTCATAACTTCCTTTTTGTTTCTCTATCCCCAGTACCAGCACCAATGTTTACAGCACAGTAGGGCTATTAATGCTGTTGAGCAATGAATAAAAGAAAAACAAACACAGAATCCCACAGCTTTCAGGCCAGGAAATGTGTAACCATCATGGGTTCAAATATGATGTTCAGCTAGAGGAAGGCTCAGCATAGAGGTGACAAAATTAGATGTGATCTCTGCTCATGTATGTATATCTTAAGATCTAGAGAAATAAATATGAGTCAAGAAGATCTGCAGCAATGTACGTAAATATTTGTTTTTTACATATTTAACAACACATGAAGAATTCAGTTTGCTTTACCTTTCCCAGCATTTGGTTTTGTCACTACTTTTTATTTTAGTCATTTTTGATAGGTGTCAGTAGTATCTCAGTATGCCTTTAATTTATATTCCAACTGACTAATGATGATAAAAATCTTTTCACATGTTTATTTTCAAACTATATATATAATTTGTTGATATGCCTATTAAGGTCTATTCACAGACTTTGCTTATTTTCAAATTTACAATTTTGATTTAAAAAGTATTTTTAGGCATCCCTGGGTTGCCCAGCCACCAGCTTCCTGGGGCCAGCATCTTTTCTGAAGGGATCTAGACCTTAGGAGAAAGCATGAGAGCCTCTGATCCTCATCTGACTTGGGCCTCTGTGGGAACTCCTGAGCAGCGAGAGGAAAGCAATTTGGCCCCTTGAATATAAAATCAAAGGAGAGAACCTGAAGCCGAGATCAACCAGCTTTTCAAGCCCAACGAGTAAACCACAAAGGCACATAAAGTTTACAAAAAGAAGCAGACCGAAACTCAACAAAGGAAGGCTTGAATCTCACACAAGAATCAGAAACTACAAAAGAAATCCACGTGTCAAGGTCACAGTGAAAAAATAACATGAAAAACCCAAATAATATATCCCTACCAAGTACCAACAGTCCTGTAGAGAGGAGTACAATGAAAAACCCCTAGAGATAACACAGGGTGTAGAATTCTAAAGAACAATCATAAACATGATGAATTCAGTGAATTTAAAGAACACACAAACAAAGAAATCAAAGAACTGAAAGATGGGGATAATCTTCTGAACTAATTCAAAAAAGAGTTAGAAATATTGAAGAATACTCAGGCTGAAATGAAGAAGGAAGTGAAATTCAGTAAGCCAATTAGAAATGACAGGAGAAAGCCTCACCAAAAGGATGAATGAAATGGAAAACAATATCAAGACTGGAAGATAAAGTGGATGAATTAGACCATCCAAGCAAAGATTAAGAAAAATTTAAGAAAACAGAAGAATGGAATATGCAGGAATTGTGTGACACCATAAAAAGACCAAAATGACAAATCATAGACATAGAGGAAGGAGAATTTCAGGATAATGGTATGAGCCAGGTCTTCAACAGGATTGTAGAAGAAAATTTCCCCAATTAAAGAAAGACATGCCCATACAAATACAAGAAGCACATAGAACACCAAATAGGACCAGAAAAGAAATGCTCCATGGTACATCATAGTAAAAACACTAAATGTGCAGAACAAAGAGAGAATACTGAAAGCTGCAAAAGAAAAACAAGAAGTCACATATAAAGGAAAAACCATCAGAATTACAGCTGACTTTTCAGTGCAAACTATGAAAGCCAAGAGAGTCTGGACCAAAGTATTCCCAGTTCTAAATAACCACAGATGCCAACCCAGATTACTTAACCTATCCAAAATGTCTATTATAGTTGAAGGGGAAAGAAAAATCTTCCATGACATAAATAGGCTGAAAGAATTCATGTCCACAAAACCATCCCTTTAGAGAGTCCTTGAAGCAATACAAAGAGCTGAAGAAAGGAACAACTATACCCAAGGGGTTACGGAAAGAAACTTAATGAAGGTATAACTGTGGAAATACACAGCTACACCCAAGAATGTGAACAAAAATAAAAACAACAGGAATCAGTACACATCTTTCATTAATAACTTTAAATATCAATGGACTGAACTCCCCAGTCAAAAGACACAGACTAATTGAATGTATAAAGAAACAAAACCTATCTTTTTGTTGTTTGCAAGAAACCCATGTCGCCCTCAAGTACAGGCACTACCATAAGGTGAAATGATGGGAAAAAAATCACCAAGCTAATGGTGCTAAGAAAAAAGTAGGCTTTGCAATTTTAATATCTGACAAAATAGACTTCAAACTAAAACTAATCAGAAGAGATAAAGAGGGCCACTTACTTCATTCTGATCAAAGGAGCAATTGACAAGATATTATAATCATGAACATATATTCACCAAACTCTGGTGAACCCAACTTCATAAAAACAGTACTACAGAACTTTAAGACCCAGATTAATCCCAACTCATTAATAGTAGGGGACTTCAATACCCAATTGTCTTCATTAGATAGGTCAACAGAACAGAGAACTACCTGAGAGACATCTGAATTAAACAATACCATACATCAAATGGGCCTAACAGACATCTACCGAATACTCCACCCAAGCACCAAAGAATATACTTTTTATTCAGCACCCCATGGAACTTTCTCCAAAATCGACCATATACTGGGGCACAAAACAAACCTCAACAAATACAAAGTGATTGAAATAACTCTATGCATTCTATCAGACCACAACGCAATAAAGCTTAAAATCAATACCAGAAGAAACCCTAGTAACTACATGAACACATGGAGATTAAACAACACACTACTGAATGACGAATGAGTCAAAGGAGAAA
>NW_008332583.1:339013-339364 GCF_000622305.1 Nannospalax galili
ACAACAAAACCTCTGGGACACACTGAAAGCTGTCCTTAGAGGGAAGTTTATAGCTCTAAGTGCCTACATCAAAAAATCAGAAAGAACACAAATAAATGACTTAACATTGCAACTCAAGACACTTGAAAAGCAACAACAAATGAAACCCAAACCCAGCAGACAAGAAGAAATAACAAAAATCAGAAATTAATGAAATAGAAACAGAGAAAACAATACAAAGAATCAACCAATCAAAGAGCTGGTCCTTTGAAAAGATAAACAAAATTGACAGACCCCTAGTCCAGTTAGCCAAAAGAAAGTAAGAGCATCTCCAAATCAACAAAATCAGAGATGAAAGAGGAAACATCACAA
>NW_008332583.1:339591-353869 GCF_000622305.1 Nannospalax galili
ATAGCAACTGCAAGCAGTAAAGAAGATCTATATCTAATACTACCTAAATTATTCAAAAAGATAGAAATGTAGGAAGAACTTCCAAATTCCTTCTGTGAAGCTAGCATCACTCTAATACCCAAACCAGGTAAAGACACAACCAAGAAAGAAAACTATAGACCCATATCTTTAATGAACATAGATGCAAAAATTCTCAACAAAATACTTTCAAACCACATACAGACATACATCAAAAAGGTCTTCCATCATGATCAAATTGGCTTTATTCCAGAGATGCAGGAATGGTTCAAAATACATTGTCAATAAATGTCATAAATTATATAAATGGACTCAAAGACAAGAACCTCATGGTCATCTCAATAGATGCAGAGAAGGCCTTTGACAAAATTCAACATGGATTTATGTTTGAAGTCCTAGAGGAAATTGGACTGGAGGGAACATACCCCAACATAATTAAAGCCATATATAACAAACCCACAGCCAATATCACTCTAAATGGAGAAAAACTGGAAGCATTCCCATTAAAATCAGGAACCAGACAAGGCTGTGCACTGTCTCCACTCCTTTTTAACATTGTTGGGGACCCCTGCTAAGGTAGCAGTCTCTCCATGTCCGGATAGCCACAGGCCAGCTTGGCGTTCATATGCAGAGGCTCCCTTTCTCAGCTGGGCGCCTTCCTACTCTCTTCCTGACTCACCTTTTGAAGTGCCATCACAGATACATTTCCTCCGGTATGAAACTGCCAGGTTTTCCTGTGTTATAATCAGGCACTGTCTGACAGCCTGGCAGAAGCCCACCACTACATGTAAATGGGGCATCCTACAAAGCACCTATCAACTAAGGCTTTTGCTACTGCCTCCACACTGTAAATATCCTGGTTTCCCCTAATTAATCGGAGCTGAATCACTAAGATCTGGAGCTGAGCTGAGTCACTGAATAAAGGAGCTGTACCACTGAGTCTGACTGAGCTGTGTCCTGTGTCTTACTGCCTACGATTCAGTTTCCCCGGAGGGAGCTGTCCCTTCGTAAACAGCCACTCGCGAAGATCCTGCTTTCACTGTTCTTGCACCTCCCCTTGTGACCTGGTGGCCAACGGATCATGAAACATAGAGGGAGTGCCCGGTAGCTTGGAACGGAACTCGCCTGGAAGCACAGCGACCCGCTGAGTCGCCAGCATCCAGTAGCCGTGGAGAGCCTCAGCAACGCTGAGAGACAAGAACCCCGCCCATATAACATAGTACTTGAAACTCTTGCAAGAATAGTAAGACAAGAGAAGGAAATTAAAGGTGTAATAATTGGAAAAGAGGAGGTCAAATTATCCCTTTTTGCAGATGATATGATATTATATCTTATGCCAGAAATTCCACCAGAAAACTCCTAGATGTGATTAACACTTTCGGTAAAGTGGCAAGTTACAAAATTAATCTACAAAAATCTGTAGCCTTTCTATATACTAATAACAAACAGAGAAAGAGCACATGGAAAGAAACATTTTTCCAATAGCAGACAAAAAAAAAATTGGAATAAACCTGACCAAAGACATTAAAGATCTCTACAATGAAAAATTTAAATCTTTAAAGAAAGAGCTTGAGAAAGACATCAGAAGATGGAAGGCCCTCCCATGGTCATGGACTGGAAGAATTAATATTGTGAAAATGACCATCCTACCAAAAGCCATTTATAGATTCAATGCAATGCCAGTCAAAATCTCCATGACATTCTTCACAGAATTGGAAAAAAAAAACAAACCATCGTCAGATTCATATGGAAGCACAAAAGACCTCGGATAGCCAAAGCAACACTGAGCACTAAGAGCAATACTGGGGGGATTACAATACCAGGTTTTAAACTGTGTTACAGAGCTATACTAATTAATAAAAAACCATGGTACTAGCAAAAAAAAAAAAAAAGACCTGTAGTTCAATGGAACAAAATTGAAGACCCAAATATGAGTACATGCAATTTCAGCCACCTGATATTTGACAAGAGGGCCAAGAACATTCACTGGAGGAAAGACAGCATGTTCAGCAAACGGTGCTGGCAAAACTGGATCTCCACCTGTAGAAGGATGAAACTAAACCCCTATCTTTCAAGTTGCACAAAAATCAACTGTAAATGTACCAAAGACCTCAATGTGAAGCCTGAAACTCTGAAACTGTTAGAATAGAAAACATTGTCAAAAACCTACAAGATACAGGTGTAGGAAAGGATTTTCTAAACCAGACATCAATTGCTCAAGAAACAAGGTCAAGAATCAAGAAATGGGACCTCATTAAACTAAAATGCTTTTGTACATCAAAGGAGGCAACCAGGAAAGTGATGAGAAAAGCCACGGATTTGGAGAAAATCTTCACCAGTGACACGTATGATAGAGGTTTAACATCCAGAACATATAACGAACTCAAAAAAAAAATAATCAAGAAAGGAAATAACCCAATTAAACTAAGGAGCTGAACAGAGAGTTCTCAAAAGAAGATATAAAGATGGCTAAGAAGCATCTTAAAAGGTGTTTAACATCATTAGTAATCAGGGAAATGCAAATTAAAACCACTTTAAGATTTCATCTTACCCCAGTCAGACTGGCTAAGATCAAGATAAAAAATGATAGCAAATGTTGGAGAGGATGTGGGGAAAGGGGAACACTCATCCACTGCTGGTGGGGCTGCAAACTGGTTCAACCGCTATGGAAAGCAGTGTGGAGAAGTCTTAAAAAACTACAAATGAACCTCCCATTTGACCCAGTTATACCACTCCTTGGCATATACCCAAAGAACTCATCCTATTGCAGAGACACTTGTACATCCATGTTTGTTGCTGCTCTTTTCACAATAGCTAAGAGATGGAAGCAACCTAAGTGCTCCTTAACTGATGAGTGGTTAACAAAAATGTGGTATATTTACACAATGGAGTTCTATTCAGCAGTAAAGAAAGATGTAATAATGAAATTTGCAGGTAAATGGCTGGATCTAGAAACTGTTATACCAAGTGAAGTTACACAGACAAAACAAAACAAATGACGTATGCTCTCCCTCATTAGTGGATCCTAGCACCAAATCCTGATAAGTGATTATGTATCCAGACATAACTACAGGAACCAGGACAATGGAAAGGAACCAGGGAGGTAAGGGAAAAGAAAGAATCTGAAAGAGAAGAACAGTAGGAAACAGGCATTAATAAGGGAGAGATGGATAAAAATGGGGTTAGTTTAAGGGATGGGGAGGGAAGGGTATACAAGGAACCTAAGGGATAAAGGGAAAGAAGGAGCTCAAGAGAGGTAGGACCATAGGAGAAGGGTATTATTAAGGGAGAAAGGGGGAAAATGGGGAAACCATGGTGGAAGGGTTAGACAATGTGAGAGATAAATAATGCCTAGCTCATTTTTTAAAAAACAGAGGGATCCATATTAGACCAACAACCTACTGACAAATTATACATACAACTAGATCAAAGAATATAATATATTTCTAGGCAAGGTTTATCTGAGAACGTTTGGTCTTTACCCATGCTTTATCTACATGGCACATGGTAATTAAAAGTACCAGACTGGTGGAACTAACCTTCTTGGATGTTTAACAGCCATACTTTGAGGCCTGTACTAATTTGGTCAGAGGGACATAAAGGACTGTTTTTGCTCCTTGCCATCCTAGGTTGACTAAGTTCCAGAGGACTATGAGCATCTCTAAAAATGTCCTGTAACTGTGGTGAGTTACCTGTCCTCTTGATCAAGGAGGCTGAGGAGACCCCACCAGATGGACTTGAATCAGTGTCCAGTCTACAAAGAGGAGGGTCAACACAGAGGAAACATTTCCTCCATGCTTCCAAGCAAAGCCAGCTATGGTTAGCAGGACCTTTGACTTGTCTTCACATAGATGGAACTGGTAAAAGAAAGGATCCAGGGGCTCCTCCCAAGCCCATGTTACCCCAGAGGAACAGATCCTCAAATGATCTTAAGAGTAAAAATAATTTTTTTTTTTAAATCTGGGCCAACTATTTGGTCTTAAGCACCCAAAAGGAAAGTATAACCAAAGATTACAGGGATCAATATAATTTTTTTAAGAGTCCATGTGTACAGCTAAAGTCTACCTCATGAGAAACAATGCCAGGCAGGAAATACCTTCATTTGAGCTGTTGGCCAGGGTGGGCCAAGAGACTCCCAAACAGTAACCCAGCATAGAACTGGGAAAATGAACAGCAGATCCCAATCTTATCTAAAGTAATATTGGCAACTGACTGCTTCCAGCTGAAGAACAATTGATCTTCCTAAAACAGGGAACTCTAGATAGGCTGACTAGACTCAGCAGATGGACAAGCACTGGGGAACGGCTGGGGGTATTGACAACACAGTGGACAGTAAATGGAATTACAAGAGTATATGGGCTCCAGTGGTGGTTGGGGGGAGGCTACAGGAGGGTGATATTTGGGATGTGGGTATATAGATGAATAAGATTGTTTGGGATGTTCTGTATGAAATGCATACACAGAAAAAGCAATAAATAAAAAATGAGTTATATTTGAGGAAGAAGCATAAAAATTTGCTTCGTGTTAATTAGTACAGGTGAGAAACCTTACCATTGAAATCTATCTGATGACTTTATATCCATTCTCAGGTGCCAAGGATCTCAGAAAGTAACTGACTGTGACTAGTAGTAATCAGATATATAGAGTTCAGAGATGAAAGTGCAAACATCTAAGTGTTGCATTAAAAATGAGTTTTTCTGTATGAAACAGTATATTTTAAAATGAAATGGAGATCTTTTTAAAGGTTAAAACCTCATTCGATTATGTCTTATAGGGTTTATATTGAGTACAATATTGTATAACTGTATTAATTAAACTGTGAACCTAAAACTTTACAGCCAATTTTTAGAGCTGCATCTTTGCTCTGGAAATTGTTATTGAATATGTCAATGCTGTTGTAATGAAATGCTTCTTCTAATCATGTGATTATTAAATAAATAATTTTTAAAAAGCATTTTTAAATCAAATTATTTTAAATATTTTAAAACGATTTAAAAATTTTATTTATTTTATTGTATATGTATGACTGTATTGCCTGTATGTATGTAAGTGTGCCCATGTCATGCACTGCCTCTGGAGGTCAGAAGAAGGCATCAGATCCCCTGGAACTGGAGTTAAGGATGGTTGTTAGCCATCATGTGAATGCTGGAAATCAAACCCAGGTCCTCTGCAAGAGCAGCCAGTGCTCTTAACCACTAAGCCATCTCTCCAGCCAGCCCCATAAAAATTTGATTTTTGAGAATTTTATATCTATTTAAGATACAAGTCATTTACAACATATCAGTTTTAAAAATATTTTTTCCAGCCTATAGATTATCTTTTAAGTTTATACTTTTAGTTTTAGGTTTTTTTTAAATTTGTTTTTGTGTTTGTCATTGTGTGTGTATATGTTTGCCATAGTGTGTGTAATTATGTCATAACAGCTTTGGGAGTTGATTTTCTCCTTCCACATGGAGATCTAACAGGTCATCAGGCCTGCATGGTAAAGGCTTTACCTGCCAAACCACCCCACTGGCCCTCTTAATTTTCTTAATGAAGTCTTTTTCAGAGGAAAAGTGTTTTATTTTAATGCAGTCCAATTTCTCAGTATTTTTTCTTTGGAAAGCTTTTGTCCTTCTTTTCTCCTAAAAGGTATTATTTTTCAAATTTATGTTCCATGTAAGTTAATAATCCATTCTAACTTAATTTTTGTTTATTTATTTTTATTTTATGTTTATGGGCATTTTGCCTGCATGTATGTAAGTACACCTATGTCATGCAATTCCCATGAAGGCCATAAGAGGGCATCAGATCCTCTAGAACTGGAGTTAAAGACAGTAGATAGCTGCTTTGTGGGTGATGAGAATCAAACCCAGGTCCTCTATAAGAGCAGCCAGTGCTCTTTTTAAATATTTTATTTATTATTTTTATTTTACATGTATGAGTGTATTGTCTACATGTGTGTAAGTGTGCCTGTGTCTTGCAATGCCCTTGGAGGTCAGAAGAGGGTTCCGGATTCCCTGGAACTGGAATTACGTATGGTTGTTAGCTGCCATGTGGATGCTGGGAATCAAACCTGGGTCCTCTGCAAGAGCACCCAGTGCTCTTAATCGCTGAGCCATCTCTGCAGTCCACCATTCTAACTTAATTTTTGAGTAAAGAATGAGACTTAAATTGAGATTAAGTTTTTGTTTTATGTGATGATCTGTTGCTCCAGCACTAATGGTTGAAAACACAATCCTTCATTGAGCTTTTTGAATCTCTGTCAAAAGTCAGTTGGGTGTATGTGTGTGTGTATGCATTTCCAATCTATGTGTCTGTACTTCTACTGACACCATGCCTCTTGATTACTGTAACTACAAACCAAGACTTATCAGGTAGGGGGTGACTCCTGATGCATCATTCTTTGTCAAAGTTGTTTGGGTTATTCTGGGGCTTTTACTTTCCACGTAAAGTTTAGAATCAGCTCACCGATCTTCAGAAAACCTTGCTAGGGTTTTAATAGGAAATGCATTGAAAATACAAGCCAATGTGGAGGCAAATCAGTGTCTTGACTGTGTTGACTTTTCCTATCTGTGAATGTAGTGCTTTTCCCTCACTATGTCATTTCACATATGGAGAAAAGATACGACCTTGCTGCCGGCAGGCTGCTGGTAGATGGGGGCGCTCGAATTTGAAATGTCAAAACCACAAGCTGACACACATGAGAATTGTTTGCTTATCTGTTTTCTGTTGAATCTGCAATACTTTGGAGCAAAGCTGGTGCTCCACAAATATTTGTTGCATGAATGGTTAGAAAATATTTCTTCAACGTCTTCCGCCTTGATTTCCATTTTGGTTTCCAATTTTCAACTCTGTGCTGCTGTAATTTGAGCTTTCTACTTCTCATTTCTGCTTATCCAGTGGTGAACACTCCATCACCTCCGGGATGCCTCAAAATTCCCATGCGTTCTTTCTTCCCTCATCCCTACTCTTTCTTTCCCCAACCTCTGCCATTTCTAGAAAGCCCACCTTCAGAAGTCCTCAGTTCTTGAACAGTTCCTGCCCACTGAACACTGGGAGATGGTCCTATTTCTTACTTCTCCTGACCTGCCTTTCCAGGTGTGTGTGTGTGTGTGTGTGTGTGTGTGTGTGTGTGTGTGTGTTGAGGTACTTTGTCTTGGTGTGTTCCATTTTTAGTGATTTTAACCTTAAATTTAAGAAGCTGAAAAATGGATTCTATTACAAAAGTCTTTTTTGAAGAATCAAAGCATCTGGAAGAAATACCTGAGTTCTTTAGGAAATAAATACTTGTATAATTTGAACTAGCTGATTTATTCATTAGTAATCAAGAATGACTAGGCATGGCTTTAGGGCAAGCTGCTTTACTGTGTCTGGGATTTTTCTTGAAGAATAGCAGTTGCTGGTATGGTACTCTGCTGGGCATGCCTGCCTGGTGGGAAAGGAGTGGATTTTTAGGCTCTGAGTGAGTTCATTAATCATGATGAATGCCTTCCTTTGTTACTGCATATGTCTCAGATGGTTTTCAAGCATAATCTTAATTAGTGCTTCTTTTAAAAAATATATTATTATTTTTATTTTATGTGTGTGACTATATTGCCTGCATGTATGTAAGTGCACCCATGTTGTACAAACCCCTGGAAGTCAGAAGAAGGTGTTGGATACCCTCAAACTGGAGTTATGGATAGTTGTTAGCTGCCATGTGGGTGCTGGTAATCGAACCCGAGTCCTCATAAGAGCAACCAGTGCTCTTTAACTGCTGAGCCATTTCTCCAGCCCCAATTAATGCTTCCTAAAACCCAAAGAGGTGGGTACTATTTCTGTCTCAGTTTTATATATTTGAAACCTATTCATGGAGCGATTAAGGATCATAAGTCACACTGCCAAGAAATAAGAAATGAAAGGGTTGAAGGTCTGTCTGACTGCAAAGCTGACAGAAAGAGCCGCTACCTTGGAGTATGTGGTCCCCATGCTGACTGTGGAACCCAGACATTTCCCAGCCCCTTGATGTAATTCAAGACTAGCTATACTCCAAATTGGAACTCCATCTGGACTACCCAACTTCTCATTCTTCTACCTCTCTTAAAAAACAGAATGCATTTACCTCCCAGCTATAAAATAACATATGCTAATGGTAAAAACAGAACTAGAAGATATTTAAAATAAGAGATAACAAAAAGTTCTGTTTGTCCTCCCAACACTGATGATATTTTCTAAGGCTTTTTTAGCTTCCTAATATTACAGTTTGGTTCTTCACTTAGTAAACCCGGCAGGTTGCCTTCTAACTGCTGCAGTCTGCCTTGTATAGACTTATCAATTAGTACTTGAAAGCATATTGTAAGGGGCCAAGTGCGGTTGGGGAAGCAAGGGATTGCTGTTTCTGTTTCAGCATCTTTCATAGGATCTCTTGACTCTGCAACTTTGGGACGGGGGTGGCTGAGAGACGTCTCTGCCAAGCTGCTCTCTGTCACCTTGCTCTGTTCTGTAGCCCATTGAACTGACTATTGAATGACGGGTGGTCCCATTCATGCTCTATACACCTCACAAGTGTTTATCATCAGCATCTGTTGCCAGGCTGAGTGGCAGCTCTGGGTATAGAAGACTGAATGCCTTCAAAAGAGCAATCCACAAGTCCTTGGAGCATGGGGAAGCCTGATGACTTTGTGGAGAGTGCATTCTGGTAGACAACAGTAGGGAATGATTGTGGAGCTCATACATTCTAACTCTTCTCCCTGGAGAGATGGACATGACTCGACTCATTTAATTCTTGTGTCAATCCTCTGAGGCAGGCCCAGTTTATAGATGAGGAAACTGAGGCACAGAGAGTAACTTACTCAAAGCTGTAAAGCTAAATGAATTCCTCACTGCAATGCACAGTCTCTGTAAGTGCTCCTTCAGGTAGCAGAACTCTTTCTCAACCCCCCAGAATGGGGTGACAGGTTCCTCTGATGTGCCTCTATTTCCCCCAAACAGAGCATCTATGAAACTCTCACACTTGAAACACAGTATATTATCTTATCCCCTAGATTGACGTTGCCCAAAATAAATACAGTGCAAACCACAATCATAATTTAATACTTTCTCATAGACAAATTAAAAAGACTGAAAAGAAGCAGGCAAAATTGATTTTTAATGATATAGGTTACTCAATTCAATACATTAAAAGATTATTTCAATGGGTAATCGAGTTCTTAAGAGATTTTTCTAATCTTTTCTACTAATTCCCTTCAATTTATATCTCTGTTGATTAATCACTGGTCTAGTAGTCTTTAGCTCCACATAGCTGGTGGAACCATAATAGAGAGTATGTTTCCAGGCTGTGTGTTCTCAGAGAACAGTTACTACATTGTAACAATCTTTACAGCTGTTTCCAGGCCTTGCTGTGTTGTGGGCCTCAGAATACATATGATATGTGTATTAAATCCAACTGACTCAACTTCAGAGCAGCTTCTACCTTTTCCTCCTCCCCTTCTTGAAACACAGAGCACTGAATGTTAAACACTTGATTTTGTGATTTCCCAACAAATTAGTGTCCTAGAAGTACCACTCAATACTGTGAGGTGTCAGAATCGCCTTATTTTGGAACTACTTTTTCTCATGTAAGTTACTTTTGCAGATGACAGAGTGAAATCATGTACAGTATAAGTCACTTGTCCAAGCTTATCATATCAGTAGTGTGTGACAGAACTAACAGTTACCAAGTCCCTTTTCAATATTCCTTAGGCCAATCATTTTCCTAATTCTATGCAACAGACATACCATATGCTTTTGCTAGATGACTGCTTCCCAAGGGCATAAACCCAAATAGTGTGATGAGAAACGAGGGCCCAATTCCATAATCTACCCATGTTTGAGTTCAGTGGTCAATGCTTAAAAGTTTTTACCATTAAATGAGACATTGTCTAAGAAGGTGAACCATGTTTGTCCTGTGGTTTCATAGGCATGGGAGTAAGTGTTGATTCACGGTTCAGTTTAGGGAGGCAGTGGGGTGGTAGGAGGGGCATAGATACAGTTTCCCCTTTAACCTCCCAGAAGAAGTTGTATTAGTAAAATGTTGGAATGATTCTGAAAAGTACCAGAAATTCTATAAATGTTTTGAAACAAAAATATTCATAGATCTGTTGTGTTGTGATGGGGCTTTATTGAAGTAAAAATACCAAGAATCAGGCCAGGCATGATGGCACAGGCCTTTAATCCTAGCACTCGAATGGCATAGGCAGGTAGATAGATCTCTGTGAGTTCAAGGTCAGCCTGATCTATATAGCAAGTTCCAAGCCAGTCAGAGATACATAGTGAGATCTTGTCTCAAAACAACAACAATAACAACAACAACAACAACAACAACAACTCCAAACCAAACCAAACCAAAACTAAACAAAACTAAACAAAATTCCAAGAATCTGCTGCAGACTGGCCGGCCATCTAGAGGAAAAACAACTTCAGTGTAGTAATGACTCAGTACACACCGTGAGTGGCACATTTTGAAATACAAATGACCCAGCTATATGAGTGTTTTTCCCATGTTGTCATTTCCAAGGTGATGTTAGTTCTAAAGACATTTTACTAGACAATTGAGTTCTAAAGGGCAGTAGTTAAGCTTTGGGAGCTAGCTGTGCTGTGCTGTCACTCAATCAACTGGAGCAGTTGGGGGCTGATCACAAACCAAGATCCACTGAACATGTGTGAATCAGAGGCTCACCTTCTACTCCAGACATCCCGAGGACACTGTCTATAGAGGGGCAACTGGACACAGTGGGGAGAAGAGTGAATTAGTCGGGAGACCCATAGACTCGTCTTACCCCTGCCTTGAATGGGATGTGTAAAACTGGACAAGCTAATTCCTATCACTGGGCCTCATTTCCAAAATCAAAAAAGAGTTTCATGAATGTTTGATGATTTATCTAGAAGTTGCTTACATCTTTGACATTCTTTGATGTCCTATTAATTTGAACTCTTGGCATGCTGTCATGGAAGTGGAGAGACATACACATCTCAGCCACCCCATGCCTTACCTTTTATTGAAGCCAGTTGTTTGGATATTGAAATGCTGCCAATGAAATAAAAGAAAAAAGGAAAATAATGATTTTTGGAATTCAGATGATGATATTGGCATAAAACAAAGCAACACAAGGACTTAATGATGGTTTTCAGCAGATGTCCACTGCTCCTTCTAGTGGGACATCCATATATCTACTCAAGTACTTTTTTCTATTGACACAGAGAGAAAAGGTGCCTGCCCATGGCTGGACCCTGGCCCATACATCTCCATCTTCCTAGCTCTTATGTGGCCCTCTGCCTTAAGTTCTTTCAGCTGGAAAAGGAACAAAAGAGAACACTTTTCTGTGAGGATCCCCATGATTTCTCAACTGGAAAGACAGAAGATTACAGCACTTCTCAGCATTCAGAAGCCACTTGCAAGGTGATGGGGCTTCCCAGGCCCCTACAAGGCTACATGGAGTAAAGCTGCCTTAGACCTGGAACTCTCACTGATATGAAAAAGAAAAAGGAAAAAATTCTGTGAGCATGCTAAGACTTTAAGTGTATTTGCTCTCGCTATTTAACCTACCTAACTACTTGAAATGCATCAGTGGATGATAGAGACGTATTCCCTGGCAGCTTAGAGTCTAATGCAGAAGACAGAAGACAGACATCAAATGGGAAATGAAGCACAGAGTAATGAAACTCACAGAAATAGAAGAGAAGGGCTAACCTTGTCTACAGTTATTGTATGTTATTGTATGTAGGATAATGGAATGAGCCCAGTGAATCAGTACAAGAGGACAGAGGAAGAGTGTTTCAAACAGAAGGAATGGCATGTGGGGCTCTGAAGTAGGACAGGGCAGGATTAGATGGAAGAACCCAAGCCTAGCTGTGAACCAGAGAAAAGAGGCAGTGGAGCAAGGTGAGGCTGACATCAGGGCTAGGGCCAGAGAAGGCCGAGACTTGGAACTTTATGAGGGATGGCCTATCCTAAGGATGATATGCACATCTGATGCATATCAGATGTGCATTTGGGGAATCATTTCACCTGGTAATCTGACATAGGTGAAGAGGAGCTGGATTGGAGGCAGGAAGGGGAGTCAAATTGCTACTTTATGAGCAGTAAATAAAAATTTCCCGATTTTTTGGTCCCCAATGGCTGAGGCAGCTGCCAGGAAAGATAAAAGACCAGCAGAACTTGGCCATACTCTTGGCAACGCCTTAAAAGGAATTTTTGGATATAAGTTCTGGGTTTGGCCTTAGCTGGTTGTGGGACCCTTGCTTTTGGGGGTGTGTGTGGGGAGGCTTCACTCTTCTCGGCTGTGGAGCTGGATATTGGGCTCCGAGGTGTGTTAGGACCTTTAGGTTCCTCCTTGTAGTTCTTCTTGATGTACTAAAATCTCTGTACCCTGACTGTCCCCTTCAGAGGATGGAGGATGTGTCATTCTTTTTCCTTTTCACAAAGTGCACTTGCCACATGACATGTGCTATTTTCTATTGCCCTGACTGATTTTCTGTCTCCTCCATTAGTATGTGTAGCCCTTGACAAGCCGGAGCTCTGTAGCATATTTCCACACCTTCCACCTCTTCCTTAGCACAGTACCTGGCACTTGTGAAATGTCAAAAAACTGGTTTTGGAACTAAAGTTGGTCTCCTAAAAGATTACATGGTAAAGCACATTTTTCACTTGTTAGGTCTAATTTATACATTTGAATAATACAGAACAGTTTCCCCCATCACCCTGTCATGGATAATTTATAAATGTGTGCTTTGTAGTGAAAATCATTACCAAGTTTAATTTGCAAATGTTTCCCAAGAGGCAATCAATGATATTTGTGCTAATTACATCATCTTTGCAGTTTGCAGTCAAAGCTTCAAGTTTTTTCTTTTTGTTTCTCCATTTTAATTTAAATCTGGACTTGGGTGGCTAAGAGGGAGTAAAATTTCAATATCTTGGCTGCCAAGCTATTGATATGAATAACTTGGAGATGCGTTTACAAATTAAGAGAAATTCAGTAAAGGAGAGTCAAGTACTACTGACCTTTTGGGCATTTTCTTAGGTGTTGAGGTAAATGCTGGGGCTGCAGGAGGACCAGGCTCCCCTTCTGTGTGGATTGTATGGTCCTGAGAGCTGTGCAAACAGCCTCCCATAGTCGGCTCTCCTGTTGTGCCTCGGCCCTTCCTAAGCAACAGTCACCTGCTCACTGTTACTGTTGTTTTCTCTATGACAACCAAACAATGGCACTTGCTGAAGAACTTTCCCCCAGTGTTATTGTATGTAGACATTAAATCTTTCATGTGTCCAATAAATATTTGAGTGTGTATTGTGATCCAGGTGCTATATGAGGATCTGGGATATAACATGACAGTGCTCCAGATTTGATACAAATCCTGGTATTGGAAGGTTAACTGGAATGACCAGCATTAATCAGGTCAGTGTTTAAAATGTAGACCTTAAGGAGTAGTACTGTGCAAGGTGGATGCCAGCGCTCAGCCACGAAGCTGGGCATCCCCCAGGAAGTGGTACTTGATGATGGGGAGAAAGTAGATAAAAGGACAAATGCTCTATGTTGAAGGCATGGCCGTGACCTGCCCTGTGTGGTGATCAGAACAGGCAGATCCTTAAAGGCTCCTGTGACTGATGGGGAGTGTGATTCAAGTGGAGGCTGAAGAGGATGGTGGCTAGGCTGTGCAGAGACCAGCAGACCACAGTGGAGAATTCTTCATCTAAGTCAAAGGGAAGGAAACTCTTTTTTTTTTTTAATTTTTTTTTTTTACAATTAAAGTTACAGTTTTAACAAAAACTTCTAGGGTTTGTTTTGAGACACGGTCTCACTATGTCACCTAGCTGGCCTGGAACATGCTATATAAAACAAGCTACTCTTGAACTTGTGGCACTCCTCCTGCTTCACCTTCCTGAGTGCTAGGATTACAGGCCTACAGTACCAAATTCAGCTAAGAAACAACTTCTGATACACAGAAGCTATGTACTGAAATGTAATCTTGTCTATATCTTTGTTTTGTTGGTTTTTACAGTGTTAGATATTGAGCTCAGGGCTTTGGGAAAACAGGTCACACATTCTAATAGTGAGCTATATCCCTAACTCTGTTCTGCATTTTATTTATTTATTTACTTATTTTTGTCTTTTTGAGAGTATATCTCCCTGTAGCCCCAGCTGGCCTGAAACTTGCTATGTAGACCAGGCTGGCCTCAAACACAAAGATCTACCTGCCTCTGCCTCTCAAGTGCTGGATTAAAGGCGTGCACTGCCATGCCCAGCTCTGCACATTTTTTAAAAAG
>NW_008332583.1:353960-357312 GCF_000622305.1 Nannospalax galili
CAGTAGTATGTTGGGTTACTATCTGGAAGAGCCTTTATCTATCCTGGCCAACAACTTGACTGAAGGTATCGCCTGTCTGGCTTTGCTGTTTGTCGAGTAACTTTTAGTTATGTATATTAAGATGAATAGAATTAGGTTTAGATTTTGGAACCATCACCCCAGTTTCCATGGATGTAATGCTCTAGAGACAGCAGAGTCAATGCAGAAAGGACGATTCTGTTCCTGGTATTTTAGAGGCCTTTCTAGAAGAAATGTAGGCTAGATCATCTCAGTCGAATGAGTCTGAGTCACAGAGGGTATGTATAATGATTGCTCAAGTGCCTGTGAGCTGATGAGTCAGAAGAGATAGAGTGAGAGGCTAATAGCAGTCATTATTCAGGGTGCAAGCTGGCCTCGGACACTGCTGGGTCACATTTACAGTCACTATGGCTATGTCACACTCTCATTGCCTGCCCAAGCCAGAGGCGGGGTGTCCTTGATCTCTCCCTACTTAATATTTTGAGACAGGGTCTCTTACTGAGCCTGAGGTTCATAGGTTGGCTGGCCAGTGGTGAGAGGCTAATAGCAGTCATTATTCAGGGTGCAAGCTGGCCTCGGACACTGCTGGGTCACATTTACAGTCACTATGGCTATGTCACACTCTCATTGCCTGCCCAAGCCAGAGGCGGGGTGTCCTTGATCTCTCCCTACTTAATATTTTGAGACAGGGTCTCTTACTGAGCCTGAGGTTCATAGGTTGGCTGGCCAGTGGAATCTGGGAATTCTTGTCTCTGCCCCCTCTCAACACTAGAGTTACAGGTGCACATCTCTGTGCCCCGCTTTTTTTACGTGGGTGCTGGCGATCCAAACTCAGGTCTTCCCAATTGTGGGGCAGGCACTTCTCAACTGAGCCACCTCTCCAGCTCCTTGCCTGCTTTTTTATGGCTTTTATCCCTCTAGTTCTTCACTAAGATCCTTGGCATTTTTTTTTTCCACTCAAATTTGGGAAGGAGAGAGGGAGTTTGATTAGATTCACTAATTAATGTTACCCATACTGGTCAGTTTCATGGCCAGCCCACCCTGTAGGTGGCCAGCTACTCAAGAGTGAGAGGCTAATAGCAGTCATTATTCAGGGTGCAAGCTGGCCTCAGACACTGCTGGGTCACATTTACAGTCAGTATGGCTATGTCACACTCTCATTGCCTGCCCAAGCCAGAGGCGGGGTGTCCTTGATCTCTCCCTACTTAATATTTTGAGACAGGGTCTCTTACTGAGCCTGAGGTTCATAGGTTGGCTGGCCAGTGGAATCTGGGAATTCCTGTCTCTGCCCCCTCTCAACACTAGAGTTACAGGTGCACATCTCTGTGCCCAGCTTTTTTACGTGGGTGCTGGCGATCCAAACTCAGGTCTTCCCAATTGTGGGGCAGGCACTTCTCAACTGAGCCACCTCTCCAGCTCCCTGCCTGCTTTTTTATGGCTTTTATCCCTCCAGTTCTTCACTAAGATCCTTGGCATTTTTTTTCCACTCAAATTTGGGAAGGAGAGAGGGAGTTTGACTAGATTCACTAATTAATGTTGCCCATACTGGTCAGTTTCATGGCCAGCCCACCCTGTAGGTGGCCAGCTACTCGCCACCTCTCCAGCTCCCTGCCTGCTTTTTTATGGCTTTTATCCCTCCAGTTCTTCACTAAGATCCTTGGCATTTTTTTTCCACTCAAATTTGGGAAGGAGAGAGGGAGTTTGACTAGATTCACTAATTAATGTTGCCCATACTGGTCAGTTTCATGGCCAGCCCACCCTGTAGGTGGCCAGCTACTCTGTACAGTTAGCGCCCATGGGTCTGAATTGACAATGAGTCAATTTCACCCTTCAAAGTCTAGGGTTAGGCCAAGCATGCTGGCGTGTGCCTGTAAGTGCTAAGCACTAGAGTAGCTGGGGCAGGAGGATGTAGTTTTTTGAGGCCAACGTATGCTACATAGTGGAACCCTGTTTCAGAAGCCTAAAAGCCAAACAAGCCTAGAATTGGTTTCCTTGGAAGGGCACTTTGGGTAGGATTTTGAGCAAACATGCCAGGTCATTCTGAGTGCATTCAGGAGCTGCTAGTGACTGCCGCAAATAGACTTTAAAGTGGGAGTTGGGTTTGCATTTTGACCCTGCCACTTACTAGTTGTATTTTAAAACCGCAAAGTTGGATTTCTCATCTGTAAAATGATACTTTCCTTATGGAGTTCTTGTCAAAGCTAGACAAGTTTAGACACTTAACACTGTCTGATAGGGGGAGGGGAATCAATAACGAATAGCTCTGGGGAGTATGATGTTGGAGATGATTTTGCCATTAGAGTCCTGACAAGATGCAGATTTTAACGAGACAGTACTAGAGATGTTTGTGAAGGGTTGCTCAGTGAGCAGAGTTAGGGAGCTGAACATAGATGTTAGGCACCCAGAGATGAGTAGCAAGAAGGAGTTGTTGCTACTCTGTCCTGAAGGGGCACAGTATCACGGAGCTTAGGAAGAGCTGGGTTCTTGGAGTGGAGACCACTTGACAGACTCTGCAGGAAGCAGCCACTGCTAATGCAAGTGAAGCAGGGAAGGATGGGAAGGGAATTTGGTATGCTCTGATCTGAACCCGTGCCTCTGGTGACCTAAACCAATACAGCAAAGGAGGCTGGGAGAAGTGCCTTAGAAGTCAGTTTCCTAGGCCACAGAGAAGGGTGGAGGCTGAAAGGGGGCGAGAAACAAACAGCAGGATGAAGACGGTGGTGGTGATTGGAGCTGTACTGATGGGCTTATTAGGTTTGAAATAAAGCTGGCATTAAATATACAAGCATCTACAGAAACGTGGCAATGGGATGTCATTCCTACCCTAGATTTTCACAGAATCATGGAGTATTTAGGCTGTTTATATGTGATATCAAACCATCTGAGTAAAATATTTTTAAATACTCCTTTAGTCAACTGGGCCTTGGGACAACATGAGGGCAGTGAATGCATTGAGTAGGTGTCAACTGGGGACAGGAGATGTGTAGGCAGCAGGCAGGGCTTTGACAAATGACTCTGTGTGGGTTTATTGACAAGCACACAAGACTACCTGTGTGGAGGCCGCAGTAGTGGAATTCTTGTGTGTCAGCTGCGGGCTGTGAGAATGGGCACAGTGTTCCTGGGGCTTGGAGTTCATAAACTATTTGAGTGAGAAAAAAATGCCAGCACAGAGCAAAGTATTTGCTTTTGTAAACCAGGTTTGTTCTCACAATGGGTTCTTTGCCCTTTATTGTATTTTGTAAATAGCAAATAACAGATGTAGGGGCTTGAGATTTGTCTCTGGTGTTTTGGTGTGTGGTTTTTGGTCCCCTGGTGCTAAACTCTTCACTGGGGA
>NW_008332583.1:357855-364354 GCF_000622305.1 Nannospalax galili
CACATAGGACAAACGATACTTGGGATTTGGGTATGGGCCTTTCTAGCTGTGCAAATCAAGCTCTTTACCCCTGGAAAGATACACGAGACCCTCACAAGGGACCAGTTATTAATCAACATCTTACTTTCTACTTGCCTGTCCTCGCTCTTTCTCAGTCACAACGTGACTCAGGATGTAGCGTGCGATGGCCACTTGGGATGCACATATCTCTGTCCCACACTGCTTCCTTTTTTTCACATCCATTCTCCTGTTCACATGTGTCTGGGTTGTTTTCAGTTTAGGACCATTATAAATAAAGCTGCTATGAATATTTTTCTGCCATGACGTTTGAGTTTATATAGTGGAATAGAATTATGGGGTCATAAGATAGACTTTAATAATCTCAGAAACTGCCAATTTTTTTTTTTTTTGAGGAGTGCCACTAAAGCCCCTGTCCTTCTCAACACTCGATGCTGCCATCCCTTCAGACCTGAATAATTTGGGCATCTATGTGGTTTTTGCTTGTGTTTCCTTCATGACTAATGATATTCAATATGTTTCATATGCTCGCTAGCCATTTGGTTATCTTGGGAACACTACTCAGCAGTATAAATTAAAAAAAAAAAAACTACAATATGCACAGCAGCATGAACAAAGTGCAAAACCATCTAGCTGAACAAAGAATTCAGATACAGAAAAAGAATATTCATGCTGTGTGATTACATTGATTCGCCTGCAGCTCACAAACAAGCAAAATTAATCTGTGGTAATAGAAATTAAAATAGTGTTATCTTTGGAGTGGACTTTGGCTTAATAGTATAAGGGGACTTTCTGGGAAAAGAACATGTTTTAAGTCTTGATTAGGGGAGTGTCTTGTCAGTATATTCGTAGTTTTTTTTGATTGGATGAGTTTTGCTTTAATGAGTTTTATTATAGACTTTTGCATGGGAATTTATTTGTGAAATGAAGCCAAGGAATTTTGGGTCACCTCAGTTTGAGTCAGCTACCAAGAGAAACACTGATTCTGCTCTCCCACTGAGAACCATTATGGTTTCCCAGGCAAAGAGAGAGCTTGGCTCTGCCCTCTGTGAACAAATGCCCTGGTTTTGTCTTTGAGCATTATCTCCACAAGATAGGAATGCCTCTTAGAATTGAGAACTTATCACTCCAGTAAATACATCCTCAATTCTATTAGGAAAGATGTCCCTTCCTTTCTAGTGGGAATTTGAGGGGAATAATTTAATTTACTGAATTCTTCAATTTTGTTGCCATAAATTCTGTTGAATAAACTACAAAGTTGGGCTCAGGGCACTGGAATAATTTGTATTGATTCTCTTTCAAAGTTTGATCTAATTCTGTTATTTTAGAGTCGGCTCATTTCTTGTCTTCAGCATTTGGCAGCCGGAAGTGCACTTGCTTCCTGCAGGGACAGCTCTTGTGCAGTCAGACAGTGGCACACTCATATCCGTGGTGTAATATGTAACCAGTGACACGGGCACTTCCCTGCCGCTCGCTGCCTTTCTACTTGTTTGATCTTGTCAAAGAATGAAACTGGTGCTTATGTAATGAGCCTGAATTTATGTATAAGAAAAAAAATCTTGTTCTGAAATAAATTTTATATTCCCCTTGTACTCTACCTTTTATTGAGTGCATATGCTGTTGATACAGAGAAAGTTATAGAATGTGGCTTTCTTATTTTTAAAAAGCTGTGGATTGAGGAGATGGCTCAGTAAAGCGGTTGTCACACAAGCATAAAGACCCGAGTTCAGATCTTCTGTAAAGCCTGATATGATAGATAGCACATATATGTAGTCCCAATATTCCAACAGCTAGATGGGAAGCAGAGAACTTGCTCAGAAGTTCATGGCCAGTCAGCCTGGTGTACACAGTGTGAACAGAGACCCTGTCTCAATCAAAGTGGAAGGAAGGATCAACATCTAAGGTTGTCCTTTGACCTCCACATGTGTGCCCACACTATGAATACACACATGTATGTGCACATAGTATACATACATACACACAAGATTATGGAAATCTATGCATGAATTTTATGAATTGAGCCATTTTAAAGTTTACAACTCAGTGGCATTAAGCATATTCGTGTTGTACAATCATCACCATCTCTGAAGCTCTTTTCAGATTGCAAATTGAAATTCTATATTCATTCAACCCTGTTCCTCTTCCTCAGCTCCTGGAAACCACTGCCCTATCTTCTATCTCTGTGAACTTGACTATTTTAGATCTCTGTTTCACGTGAAATCATACAGCATTTGATGTGTTGCAACTGACTTTTTCACTTAGCATAATACTCTCAATGTTTATTTATGTTGTTCCAGTAACCCAAATTTCATTTCTACGGCTGTGTAGTAATCTGTTGTATGTAGAAATATTTGTTAACATTTTGTTTATTTATTGATCCAATCATGGAAAGTTGGGTTGCTTTTACCTTTTGCCTACTGGGATAGTAGTATGAGGCCGAAAGAACGAATGCTTGTCCAAGCACCTGCTTCCAACGTGGGTGTGTGTATAACTGGAATAAATTGCTGGAACATACAATAATACTTAAATTATTTTAAGAAATTTTTTCCATAGTGATTATAGCATTCCAACTGCTATCAACAATGCATGAAAATTCTGATTTCTTCAAGTCCAGACCAATAGTTATTTTATGTTTTTTTTCTTTTTGATAATAGCCACCTAATGAAGCAGTAACTCACCATGGTTTTGATTTATACCCCCTCATGATCAGTGAAGTTAGACATCTTTTTATATGCCTAGTGGTCACTGAGCATCTCTATCAAAATGTTTATTCAAGTCGTTTGCCCATTTTAAGAAGTGGGTTGTTTTCTGTTAAGTTGTAAAAGTTCTTTACATAGTTTGATAAGTTGTGTATTTGACCATTACCTCACTTTATCTTCACACTAACATGGAAAGAACATATCATCAACTCCTTTGCAACTTTATCCTGCAGTTTATTTGTAACTCATTTGCAAAACAATATTGAGCACTTCTTACAACTTTGGTGTTAGTTTTGCTATGGGCTGCAACAAAAACTATGAACTGAAGCTGACCGGGGCCTCTGCCCTCCTCTCACACATTCTGTTTGCAACACACATACAAAAGCATCAGCAAAGAAGACACAGCCTCTGTTGGAGACAGTTATTGCCTTGGGGAAAACGGGGAAAGGGGAATATACAATGTTGAGAGCAGACATGCACTTTTGTGTTTATTTTTTTTAAATGTTTTATTTTTTTATGTGTACATATATGTAAATGCACCCATATCATGCAATGCCTGTGGAGTCAGAAGAGGGCATCAAATGCCCCTGGAACCGGAGTCACAAATGGTTGCTAGCCACCATGTGGATGCTGGAAATCGAACCCAAGTCCACTGCAAGATCAGCCAGTGCTCTTGACCACTGAGCCATCTCCACCCCAGAGATGGCTTAATTTTAAATAGGTTGGGTAAGAAATATTTCCTGACATCATATTTGGCTGAAGACCAGAGGAGAAATGGGGTGGGGGGAGTGTGATGGTATACCTGGAGGAGAAACTCTTCAAACAGGAAGGTAGAAGAGTGAAAGGCATTTCTCCCTGGGTCCAGATGATAATAATAGTGGGGCTAGCAGGATCATGATGCCGTTATCACTGCTGTTGCCAGTAACATTTATTTTTCTTCTAGTGTAGTACACACTTTTTAAAATTATTTATTCACCTCTAGCTCTTACAATCGCTTGGTCCTTTTCTTCTGCAATGATCCTAAATGTTGGGAAGAGAGGGTGTGATAGAAGTGTCTCATTCAGGGCTGTGCAATCTACAGTCTCTTAGTCTCTGCACATTAACCAGTTGTGGGTTTCTGTGTTAATCACCATCTGCTGCAAAAAGAAGCTTCTCTGGCAAGAGTTGAGAGATGCACTGATGTATGGCTATTACAAGTCCTGAGGAGTTGATTTAATACTACGTCCATGTATTAGTTTTTCTGTTGCTGTCATAAAACACCATGATTAAGGGAACTTGTAGAAGGAAGACGTTATTTGAGCTTACAGTTCCAGAGAATTAGAATCCATCATGGTGGGGAGGCGTGGTGGCAGGAGGTGATCAGAGCAGGAACAGAAAGCTAAGTGCTCACATCTTCAAGCAGGCACAAAAAGTAGAGAGTAACTAGAAATCCAGCAGGCACTGCTCGGCATTTGTCCCAGAGAAATGCAAACTAAACTTCACACAAAAACCTGTGCCTTGCATCAGCTTTATTCTGGATGCACTAAAACTAGTAACAACATAGTACGGATTACTACTCAACTATATAGAAGAACAATAGTCAACAACTTAGATAAAATAGGAAAAGAATTATAAAATAAAAGGATTTCCAAACTTTAGATTCTCCATGAAGTTTCAGAGGGAAGTTTGACAGTCCATCAATGGTTCTAACAGGGCTGTTCATGTGATATTTTGGATTGATAATCTGTGTTTTCTGCTTGGCTGAGGATAAAGAGTCAGCTGTGATATATAAGAGATAAGCATCACTGAAGTGAAATCTTTGCTGGGATAATCAATGCTGGCTAGCTGGGGCTGAAAAATCAGCTTTGATTACTAAGAGACCAACATCATTGAGACAGAATTTTCTGGGAAGTAGTTCCTCAAGATCAGCCCCCAGAAACTGTGGACCAGAGAGGGGGAAAGGATGAATCTCAAGCTGGAAGCAGAACTCGGTAATGTTTTAGAGTCTCTCACATGGTACTGGGTTCTGCAGTGTGAAAGCTGAAGAACTGAAGGAATCGTGGAAAGAATCTGAGACTTGGAATCCTGTGAGGCCAAGAGAGGCCATTGGTGAAGATGCAGCCTCAGCTGCAGTGAAGACCCCAGGATCTAGCAGAGATGGCCAGGACTGTTGGATGACCAACAAAACAGTGGCAGGTGTGGATGGAGCCAGCCTTAGCCTATGAGACAAGCTGCATGTCCTGTGGATGGCAGAGTCAGAGAAGTGGAGCTGCCCAAGCCCTTCAGAGCCCGGAAGATGCTGATTGAATCCCAGATGTCTATGTGATGGACTTTGGTTTTGCTTAAGTGTGCCCAGGTTCTAATCTTTTGAAATTAGACAGTATGTAACTTGTTTTGAATTTCACAGGAGACCACAGTTAAGAGACTTTTAAAAGAGATTTTGAATTTTTAAAGTCTTTGAATTTTTTAAGAACTGTGAGACTCTTACAGTTGTACTGTTTTATAATATTAATATGAACATGAGATCTTGAGGACAGAGATGGAACAGTAATGGTTTAATAGTGATGTGTTTGTGTATCAAGTTGACAAGGAGTCAAATGTGCTGGATCGCTTCAGTTGTTAACTTGACAGACCTGGGGAGAGAGAACCTCAACTGGGGACTTTGCTAGGTCAGATTGGCCTGTGGGGATGTCTGCGAGGCATTCTCTTGATTGTTGAGTGATGTGGGAGAGCCCAGCCATGGTGAGTGGTGTCACCCCTGGGTCCTTGGGTTGTATAAGAAAGCAGGCTGAGCACAAGCCAGTAAGCAACGTTCCTCCATGGCCTCATCAGCTCCTGCCTCCAGTTTCCTTCCCTAGATTCTCTCAGTGATGGAATGTGGTCAGGATATGTAAATCCTTTTATTTTAATCCAACTTGGAAGTTTTGGTCCGTGTGTTTTATCACAACAACAGAAAGCTAACAAGAACACCTGGGTTCTGGTAGCATCATGGTGGGGATGAAAGGTTGAAGGCCTGTGTTTACAACTGAACTTTTTAATAAATGAGACAATCTCACTATGTAGCCCAGGCTATCTTTAAACTTGATTTTCTTGTCTTGGCTTCCAGGGTGCTGGGATTATAGGTATGTACCATCATGCCCAGTGCCTTTTGTAATGGGAGAATCAAAGTCCTGGCCTCCTTCTTAAACTTCTTTGACCAAATGTGTGCTCTGGTGGGGTAGCTGCAGGCTCTTGTCACAGCTGGGAGAGGGCACAAGTTTGGGCTTACCATGGCTTTTGCTGATTGGCGGGAATGTGGCATTGTTGGTTGTAATGATGTCTAACCACAAAACATACTCTATATGTTTTCCAGGCTTTTTTGGTAGGCTGCTGTTTTCCTGTTCCTTTGATTAAGAGTTCCTTTTTTCTGGCCTATTGGTATTTCTGGTGGCTGAGGCATATGAGGTAGAAAAAAAACCCAACCCAGAGCATTCCCTGTCATGAAGCTTTTTGAGTCCAGGGAGCGTGTCTGACATCTTTCAGATTCATCTTTGATATATAATGCCTAAGGTTTTATTTGTATTTATCAGGAGAAGCAGTGAACATATGTTTACCCCATCCTTCTTTGAACAGAAGTCTCTATACCTATATAACTCAGAAAAAGGCATATTTAAATATTCAGTATATATTCATGAACATGTTCAGAGAGGTTGAATAACTTACTTGCTCAAGATCATATAAGCTATTGATACCGCCAGTTTTTTTTTTATTTTTTTCCTAATAGAAATGGCTACTCTGTGTAGTCAGATTCTTATTTTATGTGT